>NC_090253.1:29804216-29819216 GCF_037325665.1 Littorina saxatilis
CCAAGGGGGGCAATCATGACACTGCAATTTCAAAAGGCAATAGGCAGCGGTTGTTTCCCTTGTCAGAGTATTGATTTCACGTATTGGGGCAATCCCATGAATCAAGCTCACTATCACAATCAAAACTAACTCGCAAAGCTTTATTGTTACCATGAAAAGTGTGACGCCACAATCCGCGCGAATTTTTCGAGCCCCGTTGTCTAATTAGGCCCCCCCCCAAAAAAAAATAGTCTGTTTACGGTATCCCGACCGACCCTATTTTTTCCCGCGACCCTAGACTTTTTTTTTGGCATTTGGAAAAAAAAGAAAGAAAAAAAAAGGTCTTTGTTTTTTTGGCAAAATAACTTAAAAATATGTCTTTTTGGGAAAAACAAAATTATCCCGACCTACCGACCCTATTTTTTTGCCTATGTTACCGTAAACAGACTTTTTTGTGTTTGGCCTTAGACTAATGCCAAACCGATAATAGTGGAAACCAAATAATTTCTATGATTGTGCAAATAGTGAGAGAAAACTCGTTTTATTTCTTTACGTACCAGAAGTTTCTCTGGGTATTGGATTGTGTCCTCACGAACCAGTAAAACGATGATTCTCAGAATTGTTGGGGTAAGCTTTAAATAGCCGATAGATATTAAAGTCCAACCAGAAAACATATTTTCTTTTCTTGTTTATCCAGTGTCTCACAACTGATGCAGCACACCTTAGACATGAAACGAGGTACGTTTCTCTTTTATTCAGTAGTGCGTGTGTGTGCGTGTGTGTGTGTGTGTGTGTGTGTGTGTGTGTGTGTGTGTGTGTGTGCTTGCGTGCGTGTTTGTGTGTGTGTGTGTGTGTGTGTGTGTGTGTGTGTGAGCGTGTGCGTGTGTTTGTGTGTGTGTGTGTGTGTGTGTGTGGTTTCTCTTTTTTTTGTTCCTGCTTGTTTTGGGGGAATGTGTTTGTTGATTTGTTTCTTTTAGTTCGTAATCAAGTTTCGTATCTGACACCTTTGTCAAAATCAATTGAGCGAACAAATTCTCAGCCTGTGCAGGAAGCAGCGAGACTCTAATTCATTTTGTGTGTGTGTCCAAGGTGATGAAAATATACATGTCAGACATAAGCCTTGGTGAGTCTTTGTTGGTGCACACGATAGTCTCAAGATACAAGAAGATTTGTTTCACGAACCAGCATAATGATGTTAAAGTTGATAAAGAGTCATATCAAATAACCAAAGGGAAGTAATCGCTCTTAATGCATACGACATGTGTAATAGAGTAAGCGAGAGTTGTACGGAACCTTTTCTGCTGGTTTTTTTTTTTAATTTTTTTTTTAAGAGCGATTACTTCCCTTTGGTTATTTGATATCTTAACATCGCTCTGCCTCATTCTGTTTGAAATTCTAAGAGTCATATTGTTTTGCTTTGCGCTGTTTCAGGCACAAAAGAGAATCGTCGGAGTGCCCAAAAGGTAAGATTTTTTCCCTTAGCATTTCTCCCCTCGTCCTGGAATTGTTGTGTGTTTGTGTGTGATTGAGAAGAAATAACTTCAGTTTTGTCAACCACGTGAGACGACATTGGTCTAGTCAGGACATTTTCAAATTCAGTTTTATTTTTCATCCGGTCCATCCTTTGTTCGTCGGAGGTTGGAAGAAAAAGGTCACTCTTCCACAACACCTAAAACAAGTCGCGTAAGGCGAAAATACAATATTTAGTCAAGTAGCTGCCATTTTTCAGCAAGACCGTATACTCGTAGCATCGTCAGTCCACCGCTCATGGCAAAGGCAGTGAAATTGACAAGAAGAGCGGGGTAGTAGTTGCGCTAAGAAGGATAGCACGCTTTTCTGTACCTCTCTTTGTTTTAACTTTCTGAGCGTGTTTTTAATCCAAACATATCATATGTATATGTTTTTGGAATCAGGAACCGACAAGGAATAAGATGAAAGTGTTTTTAAATTGATTTGGAACATTTAATTTTGATAATAATTTTTATATATTTAATTTTCAGAGCTTGTTTTTAATCCAAATATAGCATATTTATATGTTTTTGGAATCAGCAAATGATGGAGAATAAGATAAACGTAAATTTGGATCGTTTTATAAATTTTTATTTTTTTTTACAATTTTCCGATTTTTAATGACCAAAGTCATTAATTAATTTTTAAGCCACCAAGCTGAAATGCAATACCGAACCCCGGGCTTCGTCGAAGAATACTTGACCAAAATTTGAACCAATTTGGTTGAAAAATGAGGGTGTGACAGTGCCGCCTCAACTTTCACGAAAAGCCGGATATGACGTCATCAAAGACATTTATCAAAAAAATGAAAAAAAACGTTCGGGGATTTCATACCCAGGAACTCTCATGTCAAATTTCATAAAGATCGGTCCAGTAGTTTAGTCTGAATCGCTCTACACACACACACACACACACACACACACACACACACGCACGCACGCACGCACATACACCACGACCCTCGTTTCGATTCCCCCTCGATGTTAAAATATTTAGTCAAAACTTGACTAAATATAAAAATGAAGGAATTGTTTCCAAACATCGTCTATTTCAGTACGTTTCCTTCCTTTCAGTTTGTCTGTTTTTCTTTATCTCTACACGCAGTGTGATTTCTTTTGTCCATATCAGAATGCCTGAGCAACCCGTTGGAGATATCCTTCGTTGTGGACGCCTCGGCGTCCATCTGGCCCGGCAACTTCACTCTTGGGCTCAACTTCATTGAAGACTTCGTCAACATCTTTGAGATTTCCCAAACCGCGGTAGGGAATTCTTTAATTATGTTTTTATTCCCCAAACAACCTTCACTTCTCTATTTCTGTCTCTGTCGTTGTATGTACTGTCTGTCTGTCTGGCTGTCTGTCTGTCTGTCTGTCTGTCTGTCTGTCTGTCTGTCTGTCTGTGTCTATTCGTCTCTGTCTCTGCCTCTGTCTGTCTGTTTGTCTGTTCCTCTCTGTCTCCCTGTGTGTGTCTCTGTGTGTCTGTGTGTCTGTCTGTCTGTCTGTCTCTCTCTGTCTCTGTCTCTGTCTCTCTCTCTCTGTCTCTCTCTCTCTCTGTCTCTCTCTCTCTCTCTCTCTCTCTCTCTCTCTCTCTCTCTCTCTTGTACACTTTCGAAGTCGCTTATTTATTCACTCTCACTACCCTACCCACTCACATACGCATTCACCCTGCCATTTATTCACACACACACACACTCAATGTAGAAATACCCTTTATTTCTAAATCAGCTATTATCAAACCGAATGAACCCTATTCTTTTGCTTCTCACACACAGGTGCGTGTGTTCGGCGAGAGAGTGTACGACAAAGACCTTTTCTTCAAATATCAGCATTTTCGTAAAACGAATTAACCCCATTCCTTTGCTTCTCACACATATTAGGTGCGTGTGTCCCTGGTGACCTATGGCGAGGTAGTCTACGATCAAGACGACTTCGGTTTCGCCGACTACAGCAACAACCAGGACTTGATGGAGGCCATCTCCAATATCCCCTACCGCAGTGGTATTATGACCAACACCAGCGGAGGCATCTGGTGAGGATAACCTTTGCTTGTTTGCCAGGGCCGTCCCTAAATGAGCCCAAAGTCGACATTGTGAAGACTTCCGCCAAGTCGTTTTTTTTGACCGAAAACTCAATGCTAATGCTTTTAGTGCAGCGAGCTTCGCGAAGTCAACGTCGTTCAATTAATGACAGGCTTTAATAAAGATTACAACGAGGAGGAGGAGGAGATGATGATGATGATGATGATGATGATGATGATGATGATGATGATGATGATGATGATGATGATGGGAGGAGAAAGATGGCCCTGCTGCTGCTGCTGCTGATGATGATGAGGATGATGATTTTTGAAGTAGTTCATACTTCAGGGCTCCCCAGAGACGCCTCAGCTAGAGGGACCCAGGGCCAGAAGGTTCATATTCTTACTGTTGGAAGGCACACGCCTCGCCGACTCATGATCTTTAGAGCACTCATGTCAATGTAAATATTGCAATATGTGTTCACTTCTCTGAGCCCTTAACAAGCACATTATGGCCATATTGGTATTAACTCCGAGAAATTTGCGTCAGTACAGATCGGGCTTAACATTCTAACATTGAGCATGATAAGGAATATCTAGTGCGTCCCTGGAACCGCTCTTTTCAGGTTTAGCGCGGGACCCCTTCCACGAATTTTTAGAACGTGTTTTTGCCTTCTAGTGCGGTGTAGAACCATAGACCATTTATCCTGGACCGCCAACTAGCTCTCTCTCCGCTCTTTCTCTCTATTACGAGGTAGCGGCCTCTCGCATTTAGGAACCTACGCTTACATGGCCTTTCAGAAATCAGGGGGATGTCATATCCGGTGTCGATTGTAAACATGGACGAAGTTGCCGAGGTAAGTTCTGAAAATGCTAAAATAAACTCAGCTAAAATGCATATGGAACATGTTTTTCGATGAGTTTTGTTAAGTTTAGTTTGGAGTTTTGGAAAATCCAGTTCATTGTCACCTCCCATTGTCACAAATAACTGGAGCGTGCTTTCTTTTCACTGTCTTCGAATTGCTGGCCTTTCAAACCGGATGCTAAGCGCCCCTGAAAGTCGAGCGTCGTAACCTCGAAGGGTCACGTGACGAGTTGGCGGTCCAGGCTATTTGGTCTATGGTAGAACGCAAAGACGCACAGTGTGGCAAGCCCTGCTATTTATACTGTATTACAATTGAACCCCTCTGTTAAGACAGATTTAAGACTCCCTTTTTTCTAAGACACTGTTTTCTCAGATTAATCTGTTCAAAACCTCTGTAAATGTATCCCCATTTTAAGACCCCCTCCGTTTCCCTCCATTGTAGGGCTTCCTTCTTTTTAAAAGCCTGACTATCTGACATTTTCGGAGTGCTTAAAAGAGGGGTTCCATCAGATTTCTGTTCACTCTTGCTTTTACAGGCACATGCTCAACAAGCAAATGCCCGAGGCCAGAGAAGGCGTGCGTCGCGTGGTCATTGTGCTGACCGACGGAAACTCCCAGGAAACTGCCTTGACCAAGCGAGCGGCTAAAGACGCCTTAGATTCAGGTCTGGAGGTGTTCGCCATTGGCGTGGGACACGATGTGTCACCTCAGGAGCTTCACAACATCGCCAGTGACGACAGGTGAACATTTGCAGTGCTTGTGTGTGTGTGTTTGGTAGTGTAATGTGTTTGTTGTTGTTTTGTTGGTTGGTTGGTTTTTACATTTAGTCAAGTTTTGACTAAAAGTTTTAACATAGACGGGGAATCGAGACGAGGGTCGTGGTGTATGTGTGTATGTGCATGTTTGTGTGCGTGTTCATCGTACTCTGTCATTCATGAAAATTCGATGTCGGAAAATCTGTATGTTGGAAGGCGGCTTCGAACCTTTGGCACCAATTGTACGAGGCATAGGAGAGAGGAAAAAAAGACCACTAATAACTACAGTCTGGCAGAGGTCGTGGGCGAATTGCAATTTGCATTAACTTCATTATCAGATATAATTACGTGATATTTAAGGTGGCCTTTATGAGTCAGAAAATACAATGTAGTCATTGACATCTCTGTTTCTAACATGTTTGTTGTCGCTTTTAGCATTTGCAATTATAACCTGCAATTTCAGCAACGCAGCATTTGACAATTAGATATAATTATCCCAATTATCATCCCAGGTGTCTTCTTTCTAATTCAGTGATGGCGGTAGTAATTTTTCAATCCGTAACATGTAGCAAATAATGTATGCATGGAGCCAAGAACACTCACACAGAGAGATTGAGATAGATAGGTCATTCATGACTCATTCAGGGGATGGAGTCAACATAAGTATGATAAGGGGTGTGATTACGTTACATTTGCATACAGACCTCTGCAGTAAACATGAAACATGTAGTAAATAAAGCATGCATATAGTCAAGAACCCCACACACAGAGATTGAGAGAGATAGGTCATTCATGACTCATTCAGGGGATGGAGTCAACATAAGTATGATAAGGGGTGTGATTACGTTACATTTGCATACAAAGCTCTGCAGTAAACATGAAACGGCATATCGGAACAATGGACAATTTTGTTGGGATCATTGTTTTAAACACCGAAGCACAGGAAAACGCCGTTTTGGGTCACCTTCGTTATTTTTCCTGATTCGCTCTTGTTGTACTCATCGTCTACTACAATGCATCCCTTCTCACGCCACAAATCTCACCATTATTCAGTAACCCCTCTTCCCCCCCCCCCACCACCACCAAACTACCCTGTTATTATCTGGTATATCATTCCGCACTCACCCACTGTTCTTCTTCCATTAACATGTCATGTGTCAAAAGACCTCTGCTAATTTCATACAGATGTCCCCGAGTAATGATCATAACTGATGGCAGTAATTGTTCGTAGATGATATGATATTGCTTAAAGTTCAAATAGTCAATTATGACTCGTTAACTTTTCTGATAATTTGTTCGACGTGAGCTTCGCTTTCTCCTGTCATTTTCTGTCGTATGTGAAGAGTAGTTTGAGTGCAGATTAATAAGAGCGCCAAAGTGATTCTATGTGCTCCGTTTGTCCCGTTTAGATGTCGACAATTTGTGTATAATTATAACTTTATGATTATGACATCGCATTATTTTATCTGATTGCCTTTGCTGTTGTCATCCAGGCCTGCAGGTGCCTGTAAAGTTGTTGGTTCTTTAACAACTTCAGTTACCACACTACCTCCTTCAGACATTTGGTCACCACACCAGTTAATGTATTTGTAGTTTGCTGTAACATAATGCAGCTTTCAATGACTGAAATACGCCTGGTATTGTCCAACCCCGCTGTCTTTTTTTTACCGTGTGCTTTCATCGAACCAACTGACCGTAACAGCCTGCGTGAAACGCATGGTCAGTGTATGAAGGTATCCAAACAGGTTGTCTGAGAGCACATCGAGATTCGCACCGTTTAGAAACAGTCTCAGACAACAGTTGTCAAATTTTAGCAAACAACTATTAGCTTAAAAGGAATTTAAACCATGTTAAAAGACAATTTTAAAACGGTGTTATTTGTTGGAGGGGGCAATTAAGTCGCTACAAGATAAATTTTTTATGTTTTTAATATATTTTTTTTTAGCGGAGAACTCTTTGGTGAGGCAGAAATATGCGACGGGTGCGGCGGTTACTGACACAGACCCAGAAAGTGTGCATTATCAGCCGTGACATATATCATAGCAAACTGACGCATCTGCAAACTCATGTTTGTCTCGTTCAGCCGATATATACTGGCGAAGAAGAGGAGATTCAAACAGAATGCCTGAGTTCACATCCGGTTGAAGGTCGGCGCGGGTTAATCGCAAGAGAGAGGAGTGTCGTCCGAGACTACAGAAGGAAACTACTTGGGAAGTATTGGGGGCTTTGTTTTCAAATGTACCATGCATATTTTCAATCAATGAGTCTTATATCGCGCATATTCCGTGGGTACAGTTCTAGGCGCTCTGCAGTGATGCCGTGTGAGATGAAATTTTATACGGCCAGTAGATTGCAGCCATTTCGGCGCATATTTACCTTTCACGGCCTATTATTCCAAGTCACACGGGTATAGGTAGACAATTATTAACTGTGCCTAAGCAATTTTGCCAGGAAAGACCCTTTTGTCAATCGTGGGATCTTTAACGTGCACACCCAATGTAGTGTACACGGGGGGAGGTTCGGACACCGAAGAGAGTCTGCACACAAAGTTGACTCTGTGAAATAAATTTCCGCCGAACCGGGGATCGAACTCACGCTGACAGCGGCCAACTGAATACAAATCCAGCGCGCTACCAACTGAGCTATATCCCCGCCCTATTTTGTATATGACTCCTGTTGTTTCTTTCAGACACGTGTTCGTGGTGTCAGCCTATCACATGTTGGAAAGCATCAAGAAACGCTTGTCCTACGAAGCCTGCAATAGTAAGACTCATTTTTTTTAATTTTTTTTTTGTTATAGTATATGGCCCTTTTTCATCTGCCACTCGTTGTTGTTTGTTGTTTGTTGTTTGTTGTTGTTGTTGTTTTTTTTGTTTGTTTTTTTTACCTCAGTTGCATGCAAGGCTGCCCATCTTTTTTGCCTCTTGTTTTTTTTTTTTTTTTTTTTTTTCTTTCTTTCTTTTTGGGCGGTGAGCATATCCTTCTTCATTGGTCTTTTTTTTTAATGAAATTTTAATTTTGTTTTCTTTTACATTACAGGTTACATTTCCATTAAATTACTTTTTAATTCAACAACAATTTAACTAATGTTTGCGTGTATGTGCGTGTGTGTGTGTGTGTGTGTGTGTGTGTGTGTGTGTGTGTGTGTGTGTGCGTGTGTGTGTGTGTGTGTTGTTGTTGTTGTTCCCATAATTCTGTTATATAATACATTTTCAGCGGGACAATACATAACAAGTTAATTAATCCAACGCTCAATAGACAAAGGCGAGAATTTACAAATTACCAATTACAGTACAAGTTTTCAGCACAGCATCATACAGCGCATATATAAATATCTTTACATTAACAGCACTATACTACTAGTTATCTATATTCTTATACACAGTTCAATTTTACTAGAAATTTCGAAGTCGAACTTGGTTCTGAAATAAGATCTTCATGTTAGTTTTTGGATTTCCGTACTTAAACTGGCTTATGCACATTTTCGATATCAATATAAGGTGATTAATTATGAAGGTTTTCTCTCTGGAGATACCCAAAAAGAGCCTCTTCGCAGCTTAACTTTATATTTTTGCCTGTACATTTAAATATGTACCCTTGACATTCCTGCCATATGGGTTGCACTGCTCTACATTGCCAAAAAAAGTGCTCGATGAAGTCGGTTTCGTTACAATACTGACAAAGATTTGTTTGACGAATTCCCATCTTATGTAGCAAAATATTGGTGGGATATATATTGTGTAAAATTTTCCAATGCAATAGACGAAGACGGGTTTCTGTCGAGCATTCGTTAGCTAATTTCCAGTGTTTATCTTCTAATGTAATATTTAATTTGTTCGACCAAAACCCAGCTGAGCTTGGCTCCTTTATCTCATAATTTAACATCTTTATGCGAATTTGGCGTGGAGATAATTGTATAAATGGCATATGATCAGAACGGGCCTGACCCGTATCACGCAATAATAGAGCTTTAATAGCAGTCTGTATTGCATTATATTCAAATAGGCGAGACTGTTTATATCCAGTTCGTTCACATATTTCCTCAAAAGAGCACATGTCGTTATCGTTAAAAACATCTTTAACAACGCATATTTTAGCCTTTATCCAGTCATTCATGTATAGCGTTTGCTTCCTGTACCTTATATTTGTATTATTCCATAAGGTTTGATTGTGTACACTTATCTGCTGTTCATTACTGCTTATTTCTTTGATCTTGTGTTTATTGTTTAGCCAGGTGATAAAAGCTTGTTTCCAGAAATATTGCTTTATGGCACTTAGTCCTTTAAAATGTTCTGCACTCACATTTGAGCGCAGACAGCATAAGCGTTCGCCCAGATTTAAAAAGGATGCTAATGGAATTTGTTGCCACTTTGCGTTACTTCCGTCCAGCAGCCTCATAATCCATGAAATTAGAAATGATGTTTGTACATCTTTGACATTAATCATTTTCAGACCTCCAAGATTTGTCTCTTGGCACATTACTTTTCTATTAACTTTTTTGTTTGTTGTTGTTGTTGTTGTCGTCGTCGTTGTCGTCGTCGTCGTTGTTGTTGTTGTTGTTGTTGTTGATGATGATGATATTGTTGTTGTTTTCATTTTCTTCTTGGGAAATTTGTTGAAAACAATGTTGATAGTTGTATTCATTTGCTTCTAATAAGACGAATAGGAACTGCTCACGGGGGTTATTTTGACCAGGAAAATATTGGCATATGGTTTGGCTCTTTGGGTTTAAAGTTTGGTTTCATAGTAAAAACTGCTTGTAGTTTTAGAAATGTTAAATCCTAAGGGACTGTTGGGAAGACGTACTGAATAAGATCGCCACGTGAAAGTATACGACCAGAAGGGATTTAAGTACAACAAGTGGGCTTAAGTTTTGCTTCTTTCTGTAAACAAATGAACTGATCAATATGTGTTTTCTATGTTGCAGTTCCCACCCAGCCAGGTAAGTCTGGATTTTGTTTTATTTAATTTAACCCTCTCGCATAATGACGGGAGTTCGTGTCCGGAAAAATACACACTTACCTGGCCTCTCAATCTGAAGTTGCCATTATTTTGAAGTGGTGGCTTGGTGGCAATGACCAAAGGTGTAAGGAAAGGTCATCAGAGCGTGTTAATGGTACTGGGCTCCGAGCAGTCACATGACCAACAGTGCAGTGGGACTGAGAGATCTTGATAAAGATGACACTATTGGTATCCCCAAATCTTTCAAACAGGAAACCATGCCTTCTTTACGATTCAAGACTATGATCATCAATTCCGATGATGCATACATTCACTTGTGATGGGACTGATGAGCTGCGATTCGAACCGATTGAAAAGATATTTTTGCTGAGGCGCTATTTAGTTTCCGCACATCGGCATTTGGATATTGGTATTTGACCAGAGTGAATATTGATCAAGTGTGCGCATGGTCAGGTAATTACACAGTGGCAAATCTGTTCAAAGCGCATGCGCACTAAGTCACAGCATGGTTTCTCCCAGCTGTAAACCAGCTTTTGAATACTATGGAAACAAAATAATAATACATGTCTACCATATAAGGCACATCAACTACAGTCAGAGAGTGTACAACAATAAGTTATTACCCTAGGTACTTTGTTGAAACTTCCGATGTCGTAATGATATTTTTTACATTCTTTTCTTTATTATTCTTGATTTGGGAATGCTAACATGTACGTCTGTTTGTTTCTGGTTTTATCTTAACAAACAAGGAATAATAATTGTCTTCTTTCTCGTGCTTCACGTGCAGTATGTGAGATGGATCCCGTGGACCTGTCGTTCGTGATCGACTCCTCGGCCAGCATAGGCGAGGGAAACTTCAGTGTGGGCATGCAGTTCGTCAAGGAGTTCGTGGACTCTTTCCAACTCAACCCGTCGGCCGTCAGAGTGTCATTGGTCACTTTCGGCGAGGTAGTCTACACCGAAGATGCCTTTGGCTTTGAGTGAGTGTTTTTTCTGTTTTGAAAGTTGTGGTTATTTGAAAACCATTATAATCAAGTAAAGAGACAGAACAAAAAGTAGGCTGGCAGATTGGCAGGCAGGCTGGCAGGCAGGCAGGCAGGCAGGCAGGCAGGCAGGCAGGCAGACAGGCAGGCAGACAGGCAGGCAGGCAGGAACGCAGGTAGGCAAACATACAGACAGACAGACACACACACTAGACAATGCTGGTGGTTAATCTTTACAGAGAACAAGATCCACCTCCTTGCACACTTTTCTTAGCTGTCTTTCTTTATTTGGTGTTTAACGTCGTTTTCAACCGTTCAAGGTTATATCGCGACGGGGAAAGGGGGGAGATGGGATAGAGCCACTTGTTAATTGTTTCTTGTTCACAAAAGCACTAATAAAAAAATGGCTCCAGGGGCTTGCAACGTAGTAAAATATATGACCTTACTGGGAGAATGCAAGTTTCCAGTACAAAGGACTTAACATTTCTTACATACTGTTTGACTAAAATCTTTACAAACATTGACTATATTCTATACAAGAAACACTTAACAAGGGTAAAAGGAGAAACAGAATCCGTTAGTCGCCTCTTACGACATGCTGGGGAGCATCGGGTAAATTCTTCCCCCTAACCCGCGGGGGGGAACACTTTTCTTAGGAGATCTTTTATCTGTCATTGATATAATGCAACCGCACACTCTTACGTTAACAGATGTAACTTCTACTAAAGTGTTCATGCCCGAGTAGTCTTATCAATTTAACAAAACTCTCGATCATTTACAAACGCACATACTTTAGAAACTACTCGGACAAAAAAGACTATGACACAACTTTTGATCATTAAAATCAAATTGTCTGTGGAACAATGCATGGCACTACAGTACCCCCGCAGACAAGCAAGACAAAGGTAGGATTTTGGATAATTTAAAACATGTGGCTGAAAACAACACCAACGTATAGTACTACAAAATGTATTCGGACAAGAACGACTATGTCAGAAATGACAGGTCTAATAAACAAAGGGAAGTTAGCGCTCTAAATGCATACGACATGTGTAATAGAGTGACAGTTGTTCGGAACCAGTCTCCTGGCACCTGAGAGAATAACAAGCATTGGAATGAAGAAGCGACTTTCTGCCTCATTTGTTCAAGACTCTGGACCGGTAGAAATTACAATCAATAATATTAAAATCATGATTGTAGAACAATTTACGTTTACTACTACAGCACTTATACGGACAAGAAAGACGTGCTGGACACACTGGCGGGGATCAAATGGAGGCACGGAAAGGAAACCAACACGGGGGCGGGCATTAAGTACATGCAGGTCACGCAGATGGCCAAGGCAAGACCCATCGCTGCCCACATCTGCATCGTCATCACCGATGGAGAGTCACAGGAAACAGAGGTTGGTAGGCCTAATACTACCGGTATTAGCTTCTCGTCCCCAGGAGAAAAATAATAACAACATTTACAACGTTTAAAAACAGGCAATGAAGAAGGTATGAACAACGTGCATGCAACAGAGGTACACATACAACATACACGTTTTTAAGTTTACTCTAGGATGTGCTATTTTGATTAGACATGCCTATTGCCGACGAGTCGAAGACGATGAAGAACAAATGAGTGGTCGGAGCTGTATTGTCTTTGTGCGATTTGAGGTTGATGTAACAAACGGAAGAGTTAAGTGTTTGTTCGTCAGTTTGCCCAAAAAAACCAATAGCAAGCAAAAGGGTTAAGAGTCGTTTTAGCTTAATGAAGAAAAATAAACACCAAGCAAACAAATACAGTTACTGTTCATGACTACGTAGAAAAATAAGGAGCAAGCAAACGAATACAGTTTCTAAGACATGTAAGCCGAAAAACATCAAGCAAGCGAAACGATCTAAGTTATATTTATCTTCACACAGAGAAACAAAGAGCAAGCCGTTCAATCTTAGCTTTTTTGATCTGTAATCAGAAAGGCAAAGAAAAAGCAAAACAATCTAAGTTCTATTCATCTTCATGCAGAAAATAACAAAGACCAATGTAAGCAAATTATGTTCATTTCATATGTATGCAGACAAATAAGGACCAAGCAATTCAAACAATGTTCTGTTTATCTTCATGTAACAAATCAAAGAGCAACCAAAACATTCTGAGATCTCTTTAAGCAGGAAAGCAAAGACCAAGCAAAACACATCTAATTTCTGTTGTTGTTTTTATTCAGCAAAGCAAACAACAAGCAACGCATTCTAAGTTATGTTTTACTTCATGCAGAAAAAAACCCAACAACAACAACAACAACAACAACAACAACAACAACAACAACAACAACAACAACAACAATTAACTGGAAACATTGTAAGTTGTGTTTATCTTAATACAGAAATACAAAGAGCAAGCTATTCAAGCCTAGTTCTGTTCCTCTTCGTGAAGAAAATCAAACAACATCCGAAATCAATCTAAGTTGTGTTAATCTTTATGTAGAAAAACAAAGAGCAAGCTATTAATCAATCTAAGTTCTGTTCATCTTCATACAGAAAAACAAACAACATCCGAAAACAATCTGAGTTGTGTTTATCTTAATACAGAAATACAAAGAGCAAGCTATTCAATCCTAGTTCTGTTCCTCTTCGTGTAGAAAATCAAACAACATCCGAAAACAATCTGAGTTGTGTTTATGTTCATGCAGCAAACGAAGGAGCAAGCCAAGGCTGCGCAGGACGCTGGCATCGTGATGTACGCGATAGGAGTGGGCAAGATCGGGGAAAAGCTAAACGAGGAGGAGCTCATCAACATTGCTGGCGACACTAGCCGTGTGCTGACGGCTGAAAACTATGCCCAGCTCAACCTCCTCAAGGACAGCCTCACGGACATAACCTGCCAAGGAAGTAAGTGGAATAGACCAATTGTGACCCTCCACCACGGAATTAGTCGCATTTCACCTTTGCATGATGTTCATATGTTTACATTTTCCTAGAGAGTTGTTTATGCTCTACCCAGTGGTGAAAACCGTTTTAAAAAAGAGCGAAAACCGTTTGAGTTATAAGCCTGTGACTAAGGTGATCCTCACACTGTTACCAGACACTCCCCGGACTTATATTAAGCCTTAGCGCAGAACCGCGCGAGGTGACATGCGACTCATTTCGTGGTGGAGGGTCACAATTCTGGATATAACTCTGTCGGTTTGTATGGGTTGTGAAAGAGTGAATACTCTTACTTTTACTGAGGCGTGCTCCTCGTCCATTTATTTCATAAGCACCCCTCTCTTTTGACTGGCCTATAATGTCACGTGGGAACGTTTGCCTCACTAAAGGCAAGAGTATTCACTCTTTTACAACCCATACAAACCCGACAGAGTTATTCCCGAACATCGTGTATTTTGATTGTTTAGTGTCAGACGTAGGCAAACATTTTTCAAGCGATGCAACTATTTCAAGGAGATAAAACTTCTATTTTTTCTGTGTATTAGTTTGTTTGTTTGCTTAACGCCCAGCCGACCACGAAGGGCCATATCAGAGCGGTGCTGCTTTGACATATAACGTGCGCCACACACAAGACAGAAGTCACAGCACAGGCTTCGTGTCTCACCCAGTCACATTATTCTGACACCGGACCAACCAGTCCTAGCACTAACCCCATAAAGCCAGACGCCAGGCAGAGCAGCCACTAGATTGCCAATTTTAAAGTCTTAGGTATGACCCGGCCGGGGTTCGAACCCACGACCTCCCGATCACTAGGCCAACCGTGCCGGTCCTGTGAAATAGTGCTTGCGAAAAAGTTTCTTCTTAGTTAGGAATGGCTTGTTATAACTTCGTCCCTTTGTTTTTCAAATCATAAAACTAATCCAGGAGCATAAGGATCTGCATCTGTTCAGAACAAAATTGTCACTAAAGTTGAAATCAAATATGTGCTCGGTTTTTGTAAAACATATGACTTTTTAAGTAAG
>NC_090253.1:29824216-29826716 GCF_037325665.1 Littorina saxatilis
TAGTTGTCAAGTGCCCTGTCGCACGCAATACAACTCACATGTCACATAAAATGCTGTGTTAAGCAGCCAAGTTTTGTGTTTGTTTGTTGTTGTTGTTGGGGGTATAATTCGTTACAAAACACGCACATATTCTGTTTAGTCATCGCATGAAGTGATCCTGACATCCTATACACCATGCAAATTGTATCTTTACAATCACGAGGTTTGAACATCCCATCATGAAACACTCAAATTGTCTGCTTTACCTGGGCGGGGATGTAGCTCAGTCGGTAGCGCGCTGGATTTGTATTCAGTTGGCCGCTGTCATCGTGAGTTCGGCCCCCCCTCCCCCCCCCCCCACGTTCGGCGAGAGATTTATTTCTCAGAGTCAACTTTGTGTGCAGACTCTCCTCGGTGTCCGAACACCCCCGTGTGTACACGCAAGCACAAGACCAAGTGCGCACGAAAAAGATCCTGTAATCCATGTCAGAGTTCGGTGGGTTATAGAAACACGAAAATACCCAGCATGCTTCCTCCGAAAACGGCGTATGGCTGCCTAAATGGCGGTGTAAAAAACGGTCATACACGTAAAATTCCACTCGTACGAGTGCACGTGGAAGTTTCAGCCCACGAACGCAGAAGAAGAAGAAGTCTGCTTTACCTTCATGTACGCGTTCTCACATTTTCGAGAAATGGTAGCTACTTTACCATCACACGGTCCGAATTTGTCATCGCGCACAACACAAATAGTCTGTTTCACCAATCGGTTGCTAGAATAGGTGCCTTTAAGGCCTGACCAGACACTCCAGGCTGACCCTGTCCACATTTGACTTATGCTCAAAACGGTCCCGCTGGGCACGCCGAGGAGGGCTATGATCGCGTAGCGTTATCTGCAGAAGAATAGAGCGTGTTCTAATTTCTCTGACACAGACATAGAACGACGGAAATTTGACCAATCAGAGCAAACCAGAGCGATGACGTCAACCGCTCGCGGCGTGGCAGTCGATGAAACTGAACCTTCCTGTCAGGTGACCTTGACGCGTTGTGAAAAAAGTCGTCGATGTGTGGCCACTCGGCAAATCCCGCGCGACGCACAAAACGGCCTGCGGCGCATATACCGTAAAACGGCGTCCAAGTCTGGTCGGCCCTTTACCACACACAATTATGATCTGTGTAAATCAACACGTCCTACAGATCCACAGCAGTATGGTTTACTGGCACATGGTTGCCATTTGTCCTCACTCACCCCTCAAATAGTCCAGTTAGTGATATCATACATCACGCGATCAATCCTTTTCCCACCACAATATCATAGACAATGCTTTCACTCAATGAAAAAATAGGTTGTTGTTGTTGTAGTTTAGTTGCTGTAGATTTCTCCTCAAGGGTCAACACACGCGATGCTATTGTTGAATGCACACGAACAGCTCGTCTTCACACACAAGAAAACAACCGGTGTGCGCGATTCATTCATACATTCCTTTAGCTGGCGGCTTGGTTTGTTGAGTCCAGGACATCCTTTGCACTTAACGGTGTCAACTGTTTGGAAAAAAAGGCAGGTCTTCTTGTCCTGTTTATGTCTTCCACTGTTCTTACCCTTCTACCTTCTTCTCACTATCTGCTTTTCGGGTTGTTGCGATACACGCACAGCCACTATAAAATTGTTGATACATTGCGCAACCATTGATCTTAACTATTTGGTAGGACGTTTGGTCATCACACGTAAACGACGAAACAGAACCCTTGTCGGAGGAACAGCTTTGCTCAGCTGAGCTTCTCTGGTGATCACACCTCCGCTGTGGTATCATCATTGGTTTCCTGTTGGGGTCGAGGGTGATTTCGATGCATTCGTAACAGAAGTGGATGTATATGTCAGCTGCAAAGACAAAGTAGAAACACGTCATTCCTCTTTCTTATCCTTATAGTTTATTCAATGTCCGACATGAGTAGTATGTGTGCGCATAATTATGTATGTGTGTGTGTCACGGTTGACAATTTCGTTTTACTTGGGGGGAGGGAATACACACCGTATACACTCAGATGCACGCTAACCGAGCAGCGACCCTATTTCTGTGCTGTGACGTCATCAAGAAAACGTGGGTGTCCTCAGAAAACCGTCCAAAAAAGCACTAACAAGACTTGTTGATGAATACTTTATTGTATATACAGCTGTAAAAGATATCAGTGCACATCCCTATAATCATGTTACGAGATTTACTTCCCTATGCACGCAGCATTATAGCAAATAAGCCTCAGGTAGTGCTTCCTTAGGCTATTTTCCATCGTGTTGTCGTGTTTTTTTGACAAACGAAGACAGACATAAGCAATATATTTACTGTGAGTTTTTCTTCGGTCGTTTCTTGATCATGTCTGTGCGTCCTATACCTGGCAGAGGTCTAGTTAGTTGGCAATTTAAAAAACAATGTACGTACTGCTGAAATCGTATGATGACAATCAGCGCCATGGTATGATAACGATCAGCGTCATCGTGGAGTCGGAAATGGGTACAGAACAGCGCAAC
>NC_090253.1:29829216-29834216 GCF_037325665.1 Littorina saxatilis
ACAATATGCGTAGGCAAGCATGATACGTCATGACGTCATATGATTCCTAGCATATTGACGTAATGCTAAAAATCCGTTATCTCGAGTTTTCTCCGTAATACATGTCCGTGGGTTTTTCAATGTTCGGTTATTTCCGTGGCTTCATGCGGAAAGGGAACCGTCGTCTGCAATCAACGACATGGACCATTCTGGTACTTGTTGCTGACAAAAACATGATTTTAACACAGAATTTAAAGTCAGAATAGCTATATAAACGCTATTGTGTTTTCATCGTAGCAATAGGGTCCGATATTAAGACATCATTTACCATGATTCTGTTATAGTTTGGTTTAGAAATTTTCTAAATCTCTATTCGCAGTCAAATGTGAGGTTGTTTTTTTTACCACCCGGTATATTGCACTGAACGAACTACACTTGCATTCGTCATGGACACGAGTGGATAAACACGAGTGTACGTTTTAGTTTCAGCCCACGAACACAAAAGAAGAAGAAGAATGGATCGAAGTTTTGATTTGATTTGATTGTTGTTGCTTTTGGGGTCCAGCAGACCATATAGGCCAAATCAGGAACAACGCAACTCTCATAAACCATGAATGGTTCACATGTCTGTTAAATTCCTGTTCCTGTCTCTTCTCACCAACCAAGATCCAAGGACGGGCGGCCACACCACAAGTACTCGTGCAGTCTACATCATGGTGTCTCTATGATATCACAGAGTACAATCCAAAGTCTCCTCTCTCAAAAAAACTCAAACACTAACATGTCAGGGACGAAGAATCAAAACAAAGCTAATGTTGGAGAAGGAAGCACGGGAAAATCAATGTCCCGCAGCAACTCACGTACAGATCCACTTTGAATTTGAACAACTGTGTAATAAGGTGTTCCGGGTGTGTGATGTCATAGTTTTAACCCCAAAACCAAACTATACAGCTCTTGGGAGACTAAGAGACAGTTTTTGACCCATTACGTCCCTTTATAAACCCACAATGTTTGTTTTCTTTTGCGCTGACTGTTATCCATTCCCTGCGCTGAGCGTAACCCACTCAATTATGATGCTTGCGCTGTTTCGAATCACCACTTTTCTTCAGTGATCAGTTTTGAACGATAATTGTGCCCTTATCTTTCCAACGTCGGCCTCAACGTTGTAGTACAGCAGCGAGAGGACGTCGTACAAGCTATTGTAAACGATGTATCCCGTACAGGCCCAAACAAAACTTTGTAATAAGCACATGAAACACAATTTTAGTGAACAAAAGTCAACACCTTCGCTTGTAATTGCATTGGTAGCTCGATCCATACCCAATTACTGATTTTAATTTTATGTATCCTTTTAACGCATGTCTTGTGTACCTCTCGATAACAACATTTGAGCGTATTGAACCAGTTTTCTGTCATTATTTGACACTTTTCTAAAGACACCCACGTTTTCTTGATGACGTCACAGGGTCGCTGCTCGGTTGGCGTGCATCTGAGTGTATACGGTGTGGAATAGGTTTGATAAATTCGTAAGAGTGCGAAGCCAGCCAGCGCAGTTTAAAACAGCGCGACGCGTTTACGTGCTTTCAGTGGAACACAAAAATCACGGGATTTTCCCAGCAAGCTCACGGTGGAAAATGTAACTTTGGGTAACGACCTGGGCAAAATTAGCGAGCGTCAGAAAGTTGTTCTCTCCAAGACTATCCGGTGCAGATCGATGAACTTTCTACAAGACTCTTGCCTAGCGATGTAGTCGCCTGGACGACGGCATTTTCCAGCGAAGCAAGGGCGCTGGTTCTGTGCGACGCTTATTTCTCGAGATAGGTGTGACCACAGGGCGTCATTTTAGCTTTTGTCATCCCAGATCTTGTATTCCAATCAGTGTCATTTCCCAGTTCTGTGTTCTGCGGTCGTATTGACTGACTTGAAAAAAGCAATGACATTTTATTTTTGCAAAGCAACTGATTATGAAAAGAAAAGAAAGCGTATGTTTGGGTCCTGCAAGACTTTTTTTTTAACAACTATTTCTCCCTTTACTGTTGCGTCGCCTGCAATAACCCATATACAAAATAATTATGACACTACCAGCCTGTTTCCGCATATTGAGCCAGACTTTTTGTTTTGGCATATCGACGTTGCAGTTCCGGAGCAAACGATCCAAATTTCCTTGCAAATTTGCGTTCAAACGTGTTTTCTTCCCGTAATATAACAATGCACAGCTCTAAAATATAGCCACGAACAAATCTAAGGTTCTCACTTCTTACTTATACATACGGCTTCTGGTAGATCAGTTTCCGTAGGTGTACTGTCAGGCACATGACAGTGTGCAGTACACGGAGATAATAATCTGTAATTATTTCTTGACTACTCGTATAAACATAATACATCTCTACCTCGCACAGACCCGTCTGTTTGGTATACTCGACTTACCTTTGCTTCTGAACAATAGATCCTATGGAAGCTCAGTTAACAAACAATTCATTTTGTAAATATATCTCTGTTTTGACAATGAGAAGACATCTTGATTAACCGTATTCGTACTTACGTTTGTCTAATCTTCTACAGTTCCATTTCGTATCACTTGTTATGGGTAATATTAACTTATCAACTTCCATTTTCTTTTTAAATTCTGGAAGTGCAAGGAAGCTTGGATTGGGAAGGGTGGTTTTGCAGGTTCCGTCGCGCCCTTTAGACTTCTTTGCTGTCGTCAAGGCTACCATTTCCAGACCGATAGTCTGCAAAAATCATAAAAAAAGATAGACTGTTACGTGCCAAAATCCATGATAACACACACACACACACACACACACACACACACACACACACACACACACACACACACACACTGGTGTGTGGTTTACGCATGCTAAATAGCCATTCAAGCTAACTGTGTCATTCAATGCTGTCAAATGCTATCGCAAGTGTAGTCTATAACTAAGGTTAGAATTACTTATTTTGTAAAAGATTCCATCGTTCTGTGAACCTCATGTGAGGCGGAGTGAGGCTTTAAATGGCACATACATGTCATGTGAATGGCTACATGTACACGCAAACATCACACCAGTTCTCGTGGTTTATTCAACCCCCGAGCGATCAGGGCCCTCTGTGTCCCACTTTATTCACACATGGCTTTGATTAGTTTGTGGTTTCAAAGCAACTCTAGGTCTGCAAAAGCAAGTGTTTCGGCACACGGTTACATTCGGCGTCGTCGACAAGGTTGGAACACGACATGATATGATCAGGAATGGCATTGAGGCCACTGAATCATTTTCGTGCTGTTCCCATTCCACGAATCTGGGTGGGACCTAAGCTTGGCGGGTCCATGGTTCGGACCCGGCGAAGCCGGCGTACGGTGCGCCACTCAAGCCGGGTATTCGGCTCTACTTCTTCCCGGCGAAGCCGGCTACCCGGCGAAGCGGGTATTCATCTAGTAAAGTATGTATGTGTAAGTGCACCCATTTAACTTATGATTCACGGCTTGCCGCGTGTTGTTTTCATGTTGAGATTTAGTATAGGCCAAACTGTGGAAGTGTTTGAACTACCTTGGCCCAGATAACGCTGGGAAATAAGGGGAATCCCCTGCAACACTTGCTCCTTGTATGTCAAGAAAGAGAGATCAAAGGTTTACAAATGGAGTGGAGAGTGGGCAACAACGAGAAAGAGAGAGGGGAACAGAAAGAGAGAGAAAAATAGAGAGAGAGAGAAAGGGAGGGAGGGAGGGAGGGAGAGAGGGAGGGAGGGAGGGAGGGAGGGAGAGAGAGACACACACAGACACAGACAGAGAGAGACAGAATGACAGACAAACACACATAGAGAGAAAGAGAGAGACTAAGAGAGAGAGAGAGAGAGAGAGAGAGAGAGAGAGAGAGAGAGAGAGAGAGAGAGAGAGAGAGAGAGAGAGAGAGAATTGAATTGAATTGAATTTTATTTAACAAGGATTAAGATTAAGAGAGAGAGTCAAGTCAAGTCAAGTCAAGTATTTTATTGTTTTGGGGCCAGAGGGCTTTGAAACAAAGATATAACTTTAACAAAAGAAGGTAACAAATCAGACAGTTAATATATGTATACAAATTGAGCGGACAAATACAACAATACTATACAACCAAAATAAATTGGCAATATACACTTCCATACATACAAACAAAAAGAAAAGAAAAATAGGTTTAACAAAATCAGGTAAGAAATCAGACAGATAATATGTATACATTAGGCGGACAACGATAATATACAGCCGAAATAAATTGGCAATACCATTATGCCATGCATCTTTTGTAAAAACACAAAACAAAACAAAAGCATGTATTACATACATATACATACCAATAAAGAAACTAGATGTAACGCTAACATACTAAAATCATAACATGGACTACAAATCTTGCTAGCTTCATTAGTTTTATCTTAGATATACAATTCATTAACTGTTCATATTTTAAACAATTTGGGAGAGAGAGAGTAAGAGAGAGAGAAAGAGCGAAAGAGAGAACCGAGATAGATAAAGGTAGTGTGTGTTGGGGGGGGGGGTTGCCCCGGCCGTACTACAGAGCTGTGTGGAACAGACGCTGCGGGTTCATAGTGTGTGTGCCCTATATATATATATCCCATGACCTCCCTTCTTTGTCTCTGTTACTTCAGTATGGGTATATATGTTGTATTTTTATAGCTCAATAAATACATCATGGACTCCAAAAAATATATGATAGTGCAGATTCCGATTTGGGCAAAGAGCTACGTTCCTCCCGACCTTTGACCTCGCGCCGAACAATGTGACACATTTGTATGAAGTTCCAAAATCGTATTGCACGGCTCAGAAAACCATATCAGTTGCACGCAAAAATGAATCTCAGAACTGATCTGATGTATGGGATGCAATAAACAAACGTTTCCTTCATTATGAAAGCAATGCAGATCGAAAAAAACGAACATTCAACTTACAAGATACCCAGATGCTAGCGAACCAAAACAAAAACACGAGTACCCTCCCTTGCATCGTTAGCAGACGACTTTTGAGAGTCTGTCAGTAA
>NC_090253.1:29839216-29852205 GCF_037325665.1 Littorina saxatilis
ATGCCTTGAATTGAGTTTCCTTGTCGGGCAAGGAAACCGATTTTTTTCTTACATATTTAGAACTCTTTGTAATGTGTTATGGATGTAAGCAGATTCGCGATCGTCGATAATGATTTTTCGTGGTGTTTTGTAATTTTTAAATTACAGAGGAATTTTTATTTTAGACAGTTTCAAGCGAGCTATTTTTCGCGGATGTATTCACTGTGCAAACTCTAAATATGGCATAAGTGTCACGTGATAATCAACCGGTTTCGGCGCTCGCTGGAGCAGACGATTTTTTTTTATAGTGATGCAACCATATATTAGGGTCTCCTTCCGGCAGCAGTCCCAAAATTTTGACTTGTTTTGACCTTAGAACGATGTCTTTATCATAACTGTGAAGAACAGAACAGAGATCACTGTCGAAGTCGGCCAATCTGCAATCATTTTCGTCTCGCGAACACTGCTCGTGAACAACATATGGGAGATCACTCTGTATTCTGGTTTTGATAGATTCGCGTAGGACTTTCGCGTCCGGTCAGAGAGACAACTGGCGATAGCCGTGGAGCGAGGATTATCAGAATGTAGTGCTCTAGTGCTAAGAGTTTAAACTCCGCTGTGTAGAAAATCCTTGGCTGCATATTGTCATAATGAAATCTCTGCCGCGCGAAACATTTCCAAGGAAAACAAAACAAAGCAGCAGACTGAATAATCTTTGCTCTAATAATTGAAAATGGGGGGTGGGCGTTTACTACTCAACTCAACTCAACTCAAATTTTATTGGCTTCAATTTTCACATAGAAGAATTTGTCTTGCGCTTGGGATTAAGACATAGGCAGAAAGTAAGAGTATAACATATAAAAACAGCATTCATATCACATTTCATGTATCACACACAGTAATTGTCCCTGTATCACACATGCAAATGAATGTGTGTACTAGGTACTGTACCCTGTGCGCAGAATTTGACCCAAAGTAGGGGGTGGGCGTTTACTCGATAGGCTCTACTGGGCGTATGCAAGGTAGTTTACGGTAAATATAATAATATGCATGTGAAGAACTAGAAAGGTATAGCTTTAAGGCGAAACAGGTCAGTGTACATGTCATGAACGTATTTCTTGGGGCAAAAAATCTTTCGGCAACAAACACAAGTTTCAAGACCGAAAACCTACAGAAGGACCAACGTGGCTTCTTTGTATTATTCGACAATCACTTTCCCTAGCACGAAAACAAACATAGATACTGCAATACAAATCAACCTGCGTTGTAAATCGGGACAATGTTGGGTGTGCAGCGCAGTTTAAAACATGTCGCACGCGTCGTTTACGGGGTATTAAGCAATTAATTTACTTTCAACTCACGCTCCAATACAAAAACTGTCTTGGGGCGTATTTCTGTGCAAGTGTGTGTGACAGCGAGAGAGGAAGTTCACTTTGACCACCAACCCTCTCACTTAAAGGCACAGTAAGCCTCCCGTAAACCATCACAGATACGGTCAGGCTTTTACACACAGTACAAACACCCTTCCATTTAAACACTCACCGATTAAGAACATCCTAGGTGCCCTCCGTAAAGAGCGAACAATTTTCAAAGAATTTTTTTTGCGTGGTTTATCTTACCCCTGAGCCATCGTGAACCCGTGTGATCCAGTTTCCCTTTTTCACAATGTAATCCGGTCGCCAGTTAGTCATTTGAATGCGACTCGATGTGAGCTTATCTACAATAGCACGTTTTTATGCACGAAACAAACGGCTGTGGTCCACAAGAACTCTAGCGATGGCTTTTGACTGCAGAGAGGAACGGCGATATGCATAAACCGTCGTCTGCTACGACCCTTGCGTGATCCTGCTTCCGGACTTTTCAGTCTTTTTTCAAACTTTCAAAACTTCGAATTGTACTGATCTTGTCTTGATGAGAAAAGAATTCTTTTATGATTAAAGAATGTTTGTGTAACAAGCTGTCAATTTATTATTTAGATTTTAAAAGTTAGGTCTAGCGCAAAAACGCACCACGGTCCAAGGGAAGTAACTCATTTTTGACAATCTGCAAAATTAATTCTTTAAAAATTGCTCGTTCTTTACGTAGGGCACCTAGGATGTTCCCGTTTGGTGAGCGTTCAAATGGAAGGGTGTTTGTACTGTGTGTAAAAGCCTGACAGTATCTGTGATGGTTTACGGGAGGCTTACTGTCCGGGCGTGATTTCCGGTAAGTTGAATATTCACAACAGCCGTCCAGTACCAAAACGAGGCGCCATTGTTGAACAGCACCAAGTTCACAAAAATAAATTCTTTGAAAATTTCTCACGCTCGACAGAAAGCAGCCAGGATGTTCCCGTTCGGCGAGCGTTCAAATGGAAGTATGCTTGTACTGTATGTAGACGCTCGGGGAGCTCTGTGATGGTTTACGGGAGGCTTACTGTGCCTTTAAACTCTACGCCTTGTCAACAGTGATAGCTCATAGAGGATCTAGTCACTATCAGTAGATATAGCATATCTGATAAAATTAATACACCAGCACCGTACACGGAAAAAGAGCGTTGGGGAAAAAAAAGCCCAGGTGCAACCATGAAAACTTGTTTGTCTTTACAGGAGTTGTTTTAAACGTGTGTTTCAAAAATATACATCCTTAGCCCACGATGCGCAGCCTAATATTCGAACCCGAACCTTCAAGCGCGAAGGCCGACCTCCTAACCTCTGTAGGCTTTTATGCATGGTGTCCTTCTATATCGTCGATCATGGTAATTTAGGTCACAAACACGTCTTTTAACGGATGACAAGAACACGGCTTAATCCTTTAATTCGAGTGCAATACAGGTCTTCAGGCGAGGTAGTCATATCATATTACATCATCGCTTAGCAAGCTCATAAGCCTTCTCATTCATAGTCAAGTGCACTACTACCAAGTGCACATGCAGTTCCGTACAACAACAAAAGTGAGACTTTTCACCTTGTAAGGACACACTGTAGGCTAGGCTGTTGCACAAACAGCTTCATTGTTAAACCTAGCACACACGGAGAGGTTCGTGGAAAGGAGAAAGCACCTGTTTTTGTCACGAGATAGAGGTAACAAAGGGGGCATTTTGTATGATTATTATGTCAGGTCATGCATGAGAACGACAATAATGACTGCTCTGCACTTTCTTTTTTTTCTTCTTCATTTAAAAAAAAAATCTCTTTTAACCGACAGAGCACTTAGTAGACTCGTTCCCGCGTGTGGGTATATTTGTTTTTAAGAGAGAAAAGGAAATATGAAATGTTGACAAAATCAGCAAGGTCGTTCTGACATACACCACTGTCAGCGTTGAGCGTCAGTGGAAGGAAGGTGGGGTGGGGGCTGGAGGGGAGAGGGTGGGGTGGGTGCTGTAGGGGAGAGGAGGAGTTGTGGGGGCTGTAGGAGAGAGGAGGGGTTGTGGGGGGCTGAGGAATGGAAGGAGAGCCCTCATGCATCAATCTGAAAACTCCACACTTAGTGGGGATACAAAAAACGAAGCCATTTTTTAAAAATGAAACACGGATATAAAGAATATTTAACATTCTTGTAAATGAGGTAACACGACAATTTATAGTCTGCGGAATCATTTTTCCGCGGCAATATTCCCACGCTCTGTGGATATGTCTCCCGCGAAAATTTACTTGACATTCTGCATCGAATACTTCCGGTTGACCCACCATTCAGCGACACCATCCTTGCATTTTGAATGCAAAGTTGAACACGTACAGTTCAAATCTTGAAAGTAACTTTCCAGAGGTGCAACACAGCATATGTAGCCTGTAAAACAAAATGTGTAGCCTATATATTCATTTGCCGCAGCATCATTCTTACGCTGCGTTAAATTGCTGCTCGAGGGACAAACCACACTGAAACCCTTCGGTTGACTTACCATGCAGTGGCACGGTCTTATGTATTTCTGAATGTGAAGTACAGCACTTACATTACGAATCATTTACCCTAATTTGCATGAGCATTCCCGCGAAAATTCAACCGTGCGTAACCATCTTTCCAAAACTGTGTGAAATTGCAACTCGAACACAACTCTTGACATTCCCCAAGCAAATGACTTCGGTTGACCTCACATGCAGTGGTCCCAGGTTTTGTGTTTCTGAATGTTAAAGTACGTACAGCACTTACATTACGAATCATGTACCCTAATCTGCAGGAGCGGTCCCACGAACATTCTAGCGTGTGTAAGCATCTTTTCTAAACTGTTTGAATTTTCTACTCGAACAGAACAGTGGACATTCCCCAAGCGAATAACTTCCGTTGACCCAACAATCATGCAGTGGCACCATGCTTTGTATTTCTGAATGTTAATTACAACACTGACATTACAAATCGTTTACCGTAGTTTGCTTGAGCGTTCCCCAAACAATTCAACCGTGCGTAACCACCTTTGCGCACGTGTGTGTGTTTGTGTGTGTATGTGTGTGTGTGTGTGTGTGTGTGTGTGTGTGTGTGTATATGTGTGTGTGTGTGTGTGTGTGTGTGTGTGTGTGTGTGTGTGTGTGTGTGTGTGTGTGTGTGTGTGATTTGAGGCGAGGAAGCTCGAGTGTATACTGCTAGTATTTGTGAATGTACTTTTATACTTATGCTGTCCAGTGTTGTTTTTACATTTAGTCAAGTTTTGACTAAATGTTTTAACGTAGAGGGGGGAATCGAGACGAGGGTCGTGGTGTATGTATGTCTGTGTGTCTGTGTGTCTGTGTGTGTGTGTAGACCGATCTTTATGAAATTTGACATGAGAGTTTCTGGGTATGATATCCTCAGACGTTTTTTTCATTTTTTGGATAAATGTCTTTGATGACGTCATATCCGGCTTTTCGTGAAAGTTGAGGCGGCACTGTCACGCCCTCATTTTTCAACCAAATTGGTTGAAATTTTGGTCAAGTAATCTTCGACGAAGCCTGGACTTCCGTATTGCATTTCAGCTTGGTGGCTTAAAAATTAATGAATGACTTTGGTCATTAAAAATCTGAAAATTGTAAAAAAAATAAAAATTTATAAAACGATCCAAATTTACGTTCATCTTATTCTCCATCATTTTCTGATTCCAAAAACATATAAATATGTTATATTTGGATTAAAAACAAGCTCTGAAAATTAAATATATAAAAATTATTATCAAAATTAAATTGTCGAAATCAATTTAAAAACACTTTCATCTTATTCCTTGTCGGTTCCTGATTCCAAAAACATATAGATATGATATGTTTGGATTAAAAACACGCTCAGAAAGTTAAAACAAAGAGAGGTACAGAAAAGCGTGCTATCCTTCTTAGCGCAACTACTACCCCGCTCTTCTTGTCAATTTCACTGCCTTTGCCATGAGCGGTGGACTGACGATGCTACGAGTATACGGTCTTGCTGAAAAATGGCATTGCGTTCAGTTTCATTCTGTGAGTTCGACAGCTACTTGACTAAATATTGTATTTTCGCCTTACGCGACTTGTTAAATTAATGTTGTTGATCAGTTTGTATAAATGATGCGTGTGCTGGTGTATATGGCTGGATTGAAATGTTTCTTAACCGCAATGTCATCACAAATTCCCAACCTTGGGCAATTAAAGATTTTGTATTCTGCATTCTGTATTACCCAAAATGCGTGACATTGCCACTCGAACACAACTCTTGACATACCCTTCGCAAATAACTTGGGTTGACCTCACACGCAGTGGTACCATGTTTTGTATTTCTGAGTGTTAATTACAACACTGACTTAATACATTACGAATCATTTACCCTAATCTGCAGGAGCGGTCCGGCGAACATTCTAGCTTGCATTAAAGCATCTTTCCTAAACTGTGTGAATTTTATTATTATTATATGAAGTCTTATATCGCGCGCGTATCTCCAGACTCGGACTCAAGGCGCAGGGATCTATTTATGCTGTGTGAGATGGAATTTTTTACACAATACATCACGCATTCACATCGACCAGCCTGATCGCAGCCATTTCGGCGCATATCCTACTTTTCACGGCCTATTATTCCAAGTCACACGGGTATTTTGGTGGACATTTTTTTTTATCTATGCCAAAACAATTTTGCCAGGAAAGACCCTTTTGTCAATCGTGGGATCTTTAACATGCACACCCCAATGTAGTGTACACGATTTTCCACTCGAACAGAACAGTAGACATTCTCCAAGCCAATAACTTCGTGACATGCCGTGACACCATCTTTTGCACAACACTAACGTTACGAATCATTTACCCTAATTTGCATGAGCATTCCCGCAAACATGGAACCGTGCGTAACCATCTTTCCTAAACTACGTGTATGTCCCACTTGAACAGAACACATGACATTCCCCAAGCAAAAAATGTCGTGACATACCGTGACACCATTCTTGATGTTTTTATGTGAAATTTCATATCATCCACTCCCACGCCGTTTCCTAGAAAAGATGGTTCGTCACAGCTAGGCGGAGAAGATAAACAAGTAGGTAGGAATTTGTAGGGAGTGTTTGTGTCTGAAATTAAGGTGAAGGTTATAAAGCTGACAGGCGTTCTATCGCTCAATGAACGTACTCGTGTGTTACCTGTTTTGACCTTTGTGTTCTCTCTGTCTACGTCTCTATGTCTGTGTCTGTGACTGTCTCTCTGGCAATCTCTTTGTATCTCTGCCTCTCTGCCTGTGTGTCTCTTTCAGTGTTCTGTATGTGTGTGTGTGTGTGTGTGTGTGTGTGTGTGTGTGTGTGTGTGTGTGTGTGTGTGTGTGTGTGTTTGGTGCGTGTTTGTGTGTGCAACTGTATCATTGTGATCGGATACGTATGTGTATGTGTATATATGTGCGTGCGTGCGTGTTCGTGTGCGTTCATGCGTGCGTGCGCTCGCGCGTGTGTGTGTGCGTGTGTGCGTGTGTGTGTGTGTGTGTGTGTGTGTGTGTGTGTGTGTGTGTGTGTGTGTGTGTGATATCTGTAAAAGCAATTGTAAATGTATACATGCATCCATCTCTCCATTCCTCCATCAATGCATGTAGACAGACACACATGCAAGCACACTCAAAACAGAAGTGATAGCATTTTGAACACATTTGTGACCCTCCACGACGGTATGGGTCGCATGTCACCTTTGCATGATTTTCATATTTTTACATTTTCCTAAAGATATTTCTTTGCTCTATCCAGTGGTGAAAACCGTTTTAGAAAAGAGCGACAGCTGTTTGAGTTATAAACCTGTGATTAAGGTGACCCTCACACTGTTACCAGACACTCCCCGGACTTATATTAAGCCCAGCGCAGAACCGCGCGAAGTGACATGCGACTCATTTCGTGGTGGAGGGTCACATTTTTGTGACAAGTTTTTAACACTTTGAGACATAGTACATGTACATAGTTCTTACAACGATAGATGCACACTTTTTTTTAAACACATTTATAGTCTTCACAAATGTTCATTTGAACACGAGTGATCAACACTATTTGTACTACTTTGGCCAGTTCTATACACTGTGACAAATTGTTCAAAACGTGTTACAGAAATGTGTTCCAAATGCTTTCAATATTGTTTAGAGTTCAAGCTCACAACCACGCATGTATACAATGTATCTAGGTACTCGCAGGTATTTACGTACTATTATGTTGTATAGTATTATGCAGCTTGCTTGCACTGCACTCGTGATTCCCGGGTCAAGTGTTCGAATCCCGTCCGGGCAAGACATGGGTTAACCCTATGTAAAGACTCAGGGTCTGTATCGATGTCACACCCCTGTTGCACCGCTGTGGCGCGTGAAAGACCTCGGCATTTCTACATCCTCCATGTGGCTGATTACACATTAACGCGCTCACAACTGGGTAGTGCGACTCTGTTGCTGCCAGTTTTCCACGGGGAGGAATCCTCTCGAATTTGCCAGCGACGGGGCAATAAAGCAATGACATGATAATCATAGGAAACGATGTTAGTTTGCTGTGAACAACTGTAGAAATGAGCAAACGTTCACTTATTGACATCGGTATCGGTACTCAACCTTATTCAGAAAGAAATGCCTATCCTTCACACGCGTACGCACAAATTAGCAGTCTATGGTTATAAATAATGGGTATGCGTCTCAAGCGACGGATGCATTAATCCCATGGACATGTTTATCTGTAGTTTAAAAGATGATTTATACGATGGTTTTCACGGAAAAAAGGAATGATGAAATCGCTCAGCGTCTTAACATACACTTTATCCCCGAGTACGCAGTACTAGGGTCCAGCAGACTTTAATTGTGTGTCTGTCTGTGTATCTGTCTGTCTGTCTCGACTTAACAGCTTATTGCTGGGACTACTACTGGGCGCAGTTCGTTCAAAAGTTGATACACTAACTTGATAATAGGTCCGATTGATCGTATTAAAACTTCATAATGTTACCTGGGACCTGAATGCCCCAAAAAACACAAAAGTTCTTGACGGTTGGACGAATTCAATCGGAGTGACAGCCAGCCATTGAGCTGATAGAACAGCCGAACGCGTGCGTCATGAAAAGCATGCGTATCTCATGGGCTCATAGAACCGCCCAGTCAGCCAGCGACAACCAGACTTTGCGTGCGTGCGTGCTTTGCGTGCGTGTGCCACTGCGCGACCTAATTTTATGAAGCAGCAACGTTAGCAGTCTAGTCATTTGATTTCACTGCCAATGGCTTGATGGAAAGCGCGTCCGACTATGGCCAAAGTGATCCGGGTTCGATTCCCGGCATGAGCGGTCTAATTTTTTTTTAATTCTTGTTTACTATTGTTTATTATAAACGTTTTAATGTTTTATTTTACTCTAATAATTTTTTTAATTGTGTAAAATAAATTTAATTTTTTTTTTATAATTTTTTTTTTAAATCCACGTGCACAAGACAAAAACTTTCATACTGGGGGAGCGAGCCATTCTGAAGAGTACTCGGGTCCAGCGCCAGCGTTTTTTATAACATCTTGTTTCCCGTGTGTGTGTTAACACACACACACACACACACACACACACACACACACACACACACACACACACACACAAACCTCAACCACATAGTCAGAATTAAGCACCCTCGTGAATAAATTGTAATGCAAAACTGAATCCAGTTTACGAACTTTGATAAACCTTCACCGGGTTGCAGCGGTAACCACTGTTGAGAAAATAGGATTTCCTGCCCTTGCAATGGACTAAATTTAGCCACTTAGACTATAATTTTAACGGTTTACATTATTTTGAATAGTTACCAGGAAATGTTAAGAATAGCAGATGTAGGCAGAATAAAAGTGCTCAAATGGCGACACCACTGTAAAAAAAATTAAATTAAAAATTGTAACTGGAGGAGTAGTAGAGGCATGGGGCTTGAGGGGCAAAGGCGGAGGTAGAAGAAAAGGGGGGGGGCTGGGGGTGTTCGTGAGGACGTAAACAGATTAATGAGAAAACTAGGAACAACGTTGGTGATAAAACGTCTTCTTCGCGACGAGTCTCCTTTATTAAAGAACATATTTCTTCAGTAAGGTGTTGATTTCAAGAAGGCAACGGTCGGACACGCACACACACACACACACACACACACACATACACACCAACGTACGCACGCACGCACGCACGCGCGCACGCATGCACGCACGCACACACACACACACACTGACACTGTCACACACAACCACACACACACACAGCCACACAGCCACACACTAATACACACATACACACACACTCACACTCACACACTTATACACACGGAACACTCACACACGCGCGCACACACGCACGCATACCCCCCCCCCACACACACCCACACACACACACACACACACTAAAAATTGATGTTTAAAATGTGTATTTTTGACTTTAAATTGCTGAACGATTTCTACAGTTTTTACTCCTTGGGTTGAGGAGAACAGCTATGGTCGAGTTGAGGGAAAACTGTCGGTATTTTTCTCAGAAATTATTCCCTTTTCCCGTGCAAACCAATGTACAGATTATCTTGAAAACCAGAGATAATATGCCAGGCTTTTACATGGGAATATTCCATCCGTCTCTTTGGACGCGTGCAAAGAATCTACCGCCAGACTGCTTTTTTGTGCGTGTGCAGGATGGGAATTTCTTTCGGAGTAAGGTTGAGTACTGATATCGATGTCAATTAGTGAAACTTTATTCGTTTCTAAATTATATCACAACGAACTAACATCGTGATTTTTATTTCATTGCTTTATTGTCCCGTTGCTGGGACATTCGGGAAGGCTTTCTCACCGTGAAACGCTAGAAGCAACGGAGTCGCGCTACCCAGTCAAGTTGTGTGCGTGTTAAAGCCTTATCTTTCTTTCTTTCTTTATTTGGTGTTTAACGTCGTTTTCAACCATTCAAGGTTATATCGCGACGGGGAAAGGGGGGAGATGGGATAGAGCCACTTGTCAATTGTTTCTTGTTCACAAAAGCACTAATCAAAAATTTGCTCCAGGGGCTTGCAACGTAGTACAATATACTACCTTACTGGGAGAATGCAAGTTTCCAGTAAAAAAGGACTTAACATTTCTTACATACTGCTTGACAAAAATCTTTACAAACATTGACTATATTCTATACAAGAAACACTCTTAACAAGGGTAAAAGGAGAAACAGAATCCGTTAGTCGCCTCTTACGACATGCTGGGGAGCATCGGGTAAATTCTTCCCCCTAACCCGCGGGGGGTAAAGCCTCATCAGCCCCCTGCATTTCTGGCAGAATGGCCGAGGTCTGTTTATGTGCTACAGTGGTGACAACGGGGAATGACATGGATAGAGTCCCTGAGTCTGTTAATATAGATTCGAACCCGTGACCCGCAAATTCCAAGTGGAGTGCAAGCAAATTTGAAAATAAAATATGCTAAAACACTTTGGCCAAGGTGACAGCGTTGCCCTATAGATCGTCCCCTGATTCATTTTAAGTTTTACGATGGTGAGGTAACTTAGTCGTGTACACGGTAGAAATGGTATCTGTAATATTGTCATTGGTCTCCTTAAGAAAGGACCGGCACGGTTGGCCTAGTGGTAAGGCGTCCGCCCCGTGATCGGGAGGTCGTGGGTTCGAACCCCGGCCGGGTCATACCTAAGACTTTAAAATTGGCAATCTAGTGGCTGCTCCGCCTGGCGTCTGGCATTATGGGGTAAGTGCTAGGACTGGTTGGTCCGGTGTCAGAATAATGTGACTGGGTGAGACATGAAGCCTGTGCTGCGACTTCTGTCTTGTGTGTGGCGCACGTTATATGTCAAAGCAGCACCGCCCTGATATGGCTCTTCGTGGTCGGCTGGGCGTTAAGCAAACAAACAAACAAATCCTTAAGAAAGCATGTTCTGAGTTTAATACAGCAAAAACAACATGTTTTGAATAAATGAAGAGAGAGAGAGAGAGAGAGAGAGAGAGAGGTGAAGAGAGGTAGAGAGAGATAGAGATAGAGATAGAGAGAGATAGAGATAGAGAGAGACAGACAGACAGACAGACAGACAGACAGACAGACAGACAGACAGACAGACAGACAGACAGACAGACAGACAGAGAAGAAGAGATGCGTATATGTATGTCTGCCTGTGCTTTTTAAACCGCACCAAAAGTGCATTAAACTAGAAGTAGCTTACAAACCATTACCTCCAGTCGACGCGCGGTGAAACAATCGTCGATGTTACAAAACCGATGTTAATGAAAATAGAACGAGTACGTAGTTCTTTGAAATTGTTCATCAGAGGTGCTGAATAATTATGCAACCCTTTGATAAATTTGATCTTTAAGAGATCACTTAAACCTTTAATTACAATGAAAACAAAAAAACAAAGAATTTATAGTTCAGAAGAAAAAAATGTGAAAACAGTACCAAAAATAAAATAAAATTCTTACCTGTTACGAGATTTGAACCCGTGACCACCGAAAGTAACGACTTCACTTTAAGGCGCTCCATTAACTAAGCTAACCGGGCACACTGTGTCACAGGGTAGACATTTTGACACGTGGGTTCTCGAGCATGTGTCAGTATCGACTCGTCGGTTTCCGAGTTTCACCCTTCGTATTTGTGTACTGTACGTTCTGTCGATATCACTGTTCGAGGTAAGGAGAGTTGATTTATGAACTTATATGCTCCAGTTCACTTCGTATCAATTTGGAAAGAAAACTCAAGTAGCATGTATTTCACGTGTGACCGACATTTTGTTGGCAGTCCAGCCCCGAAATGCACTGACCAATCGTCGAACGGCGCTGACGTCATTTCATGAAAGGATTTCCCTACCCAGAATTCCACACGGTTTGGGAGATTTTGAAGATTTAGTTCGGGACGACGACGCTCTATGATCGGTTCATTTTAGAAAGGGAGGCAAGCGGTTGCCTTCATTAAAAACGGGCGTCGACAGAGCCATTGAAGGGGAATACTAACGTGTAGAGAGAGAGAGAGAAAGAGAGAGAGAGAGATCAAATCAAATCAAATCAAATCAAATTGTATTTTTCGAGGGTTGTGGCATAAGCAATACAAAGAGTTTTTTTTCAACCAGCCCTCGCCCAGAGAGGGAACTAATTAAATCACATATTTACACGGATATTAACGTAGAAAAAAGGGCGGGGATGTAGCTCAGTCGGTAGCGCGCTGGATTTGTATCCAGTTGGCCGCTGTCAGCGTGAGTTTGTCCCCACGTTCGGCGAGAGATTTATTTCTCAGAGTCAACTTTGTGTGCAGACTCTCCTCGGTGTCCGAACACCCCCGTGTGTACACGCAAGCACAAGACCAAGTGCGCACGAAAAAGATCCTGTAATCCATGTCAGAGTTCGGTGGGTTATAGAAACACGAAAATACCAAGCATGCTCCCTCCGAAAACGGCGTATGGCTGCCTAAATGGCGGGGTAAAAAACGGTCATACACGTAAAATTCCACTCGTGCAAAAAACACGAGTGTACGTGGGAGTTTCAGCCCACGAACGCAGAAGAAGAAGAAGAAGAACGTAGAAAAAAAGGTAGAGAAAAACAACAACATATGAGAGAGAGAGAGAGAGAGAGAGAGAGAGAGAGAGAGAGAGAGAGAGAGAGAGAGAGAGAGAGAGAGAGAGAGAGAGAGAA
>NC_090253.1:29852405-29889905 GCF_037325665.1 Littorina saxatilis
CACAATTTTTGTATAAATTAGGCCAGAAATATAACGAAAACAAACTTAATGAAAATGTGTTTTCATTCGATTAACCCTACCTTGGACCGCTTTAGCCACATCATGAATATGTACTTAAAATGGAAGAACTACTTGAATGGTTCAACGAAATTGAATGCTTGTATTTTCTCGGTAGATGCACGCCTGTTAACAACTGTAAACATTCACTCATTTACACGTTCAGCCCAAGGCAGTCTCAAGGAGTTGCAATTAAGCTTTGCACGAAATCACCAACATGACTGCACCCAGACGAGTTATCAAATAGTTACTTACCAACAGAAGGAAACAAAGAATTTGCAACTCCATGGTAATTCCCACTCTTTCAATGCAGCATGACGCATCACACAGAAAATGTCATTCACAGTTTGTGCATGGGGGTGCTTCAACAAAACGCTTTCTTCTCGTTCGGTGTTTGGTGTTGATCCCTTGTACAACATAAACCACGCAGCAGGTGTGCTTACTATGTTTTGACGCCAACGGAGCTATTTTCAAACTTCTTGTTTGTAAGCTTTCCCCGAAAGACGGCGATGGGGTTAAGATTGAGGAATGCACAAACGCAGCAGTCCGTTTTTCCCTCTTCACAACTGCAGCAACTGCAAGTTCGAGTAATCCAGTAAACACTATATCTTTAGAATCTTTTGATGGATGGGTAATCCGCACACGCTGGTACAATTGCGGCTGAAATCATGCTACTCCGACAGTTTCTGAAATGTCCTTGACGGAGGAAAAAAGCATAGGTCAGCAACGTAAAACCCGGTGTTTGTGTCGACTTTACTTTAAGGCAACAAACATGTGATCGCCCGTGTCATACCTGCACAAACATGTGTATGCATGCCACGCTGTTTGGTCTTCAAGGCTTCTCCTGGTTTTTCCATGTCAGACACTGGCAAGTTTGCGGATCACGGTTACTAAGAGAAGTGCACTGTCAACAAATCACAACCGGTGCAGTGGACACTGGAGAAGAAAACAACAACAACAAGAGAGCTTCATTTCTACCGGAAATGTCTTAACACCAAGTACAACTCTGGTAAACACTGTGTTCTCACGCTCCCCATGCACTTGAAACTTACTATACTACAACAGTCTGAAATACAATAACACTGGGTTTTTGTCTCCAAGAATTGTTATTGTATTTGCAGGTAGGTGCCTCCTTCGCTCCCTCTTGAGTGAACGGTCTTCCGTTGTATACGGTCCCAGGTGAACGTCACGCCCTTTTTTTGTAATCCTTCGCCAATCAGCGGTAGTTGACACTGGCGTCTTCCCCTTTCTACCTGCGCTGTTGAAAATAGTACCGCACAAAACACAACTTTCGGTGAGAAAAATTGTGCTCAGAACTGCACTTTAGCCGAGGCGCTTTCATCGACTCTTTGGTATGTTATAAAAAAAAATCCCACTTTTATTATTTCTGCATTTCAATAAAGTGTTATCTGTTTCGTGTTGGAGGCGCTTTCATCGACTCTATGGTATGTTATACAAAAACCACTTTTATTATTTCTGCATTTCAATAAAATGTTATATGTTTCGTGTTGGAGGCGCTTTCATCGACTCTATGGTATGTTATTAAAAAAAAACTTTTATTATTTCTGCATTTCAATAACGTGTTATCTGTTTCGTGTTGGAGTCTTCCACTTATCAGGCGTTCCACTCTATGACAGATCACTGTGGCTCATTGTGTTAGGGATTCAGAAGGAACAACACACACCCTCACAAACAAACAACCACGAATTCGAGCTAGTCCGTTCATGCATTTGAGGCCACTTATTAAGGACATGATCATATGACAAGACTCAAATGACGGATAAGCCACTTCCTGTTTGACACTATCACTGAAAGAATCAAACAAAAAAACAAGGTACAATTATGGAAGTTTAAGGGTTGTTGAACTTTAACTTTGTAACTTCAAGGACGTTTTTTTTCTGCTGCAATCTTAATCTCTGAATTTGCATAACTTGCACTTTGAAGTCATTTGGATCACCATCGCGTTACAGAATGAACTGTACAGATGCATTTTACTTACATGGGGTTAAGAAGGAAACATCGGCGCGCCCATTTAGAGAACGATAGTAACAAACAAAGAGACAAATGTGGCAGTCGAAAGTATGCTTTTTCTTCGACCAAACACAAAGATAAAAAAAAGACCAAACTGAGCACAATTTTCAAGCTCATTCCGTGAATTATTTTACTAGGATCATTCTGTGCATTGTTAAAAGTGACTTTTGTCAAATATAACTCAATAATGTCACCGGAGTGTGAGATCAGAATTTACAACGCTTAAGTTAAGTTCACCATTACCCGTTTTTAAGCATAGACGAAGCGCGCGAAACATTCACTGGAACTTGCTTCGATCTATCGATTTTTAAAAGTGGACGTACAAGATAAACAACATAAAAATAATAATGAAGGGGAGCACAGTGTCCGAGTATTCCTTCGTCAACAATAACAGGAACACAGGAATGAAATGAGGCAAAGTGGCTAATATCTGTACAAATCCAATATTTTGCAATTCCGAGTTTAGTGTGCTTACTCAGATCGTGTTTCGAAATGTGTCCCTGGAAGAATACTATCACAATAGACAATGTTAGAGTTGCTTTTCCCTTGCTTTTTCCTTGGCAACACTGAGTCAAGCTGCACGTGACATTGTAGGCCAATCACTACCGAGATACCTTTCTACGCACGTGATCGGTTATCTGAGCCAATGCAATCATGCAAAAGACTGGCATCCCAGTGAGAGTTAGCTCCAAAATGTGCTTTCTGAACTGTTCGCTAAACATAACGATCTTTTTTTTATACTTTTTTTTTCATAGAAAGTATGCACATCGTAGATGACAATCGGCATTACCGATGTGATAACATCCCTCCGTGACCGTGCAGAGATCGGGCGAGCACGTGTCGAGACACGCCGCTCGCTAATAATTGGCCGACAATGTCATAGCTTGCCTTAGTGATTCCGAGAAGAAAAAAAAAGATTCAAAAAGACTCTTCCATACCCCCCCCCCCCCCCCCCAAAAAAAAAAAAGAGAAGAAGAAATAAACCAACAGAGTTAATACTGGCATTCGTCTATTGAGTAGGTTACTTTCCCACGACAATCTTCAAACGCCGAATACCTGCCCGCGCGCATTGTTAGGTAATCGTGCGTCCACATTTACAGTTCACGGCTGTCCAGACCAGTTACATTCATAGTAGTTGAAAGGCTTAGTTTGTCAATCTTGCAAACACTATTTTCATTTTGAGCTTGAAATGAAATCCTTTGTCGTTTGTTTGATAACAAGTGGTTAAATGCCTTCTTGTGCGTCATTTATTCATTTCACTTTCTATCATATAAGACATTGCTGCCTGCATCTAGAAAGTCTGTCGTCTGTTTAGTTTTTTTTCATTTATCACACGTTTGAAGAAATCTGCCATTAAAGCATTTTGTTTTCTTATTTGAAGAGTTCTTGGCTTTGACACTGCTTGCGGGTGTAATTTTGTATGCTGTGATACGTCTGTCGTGAAATTGTTCGCTTGTACTTGGGGGAGAGGGTGCGTGTGTGTGTGTGTGTGTGTGTGTGTGTGTGTGTGTGTGTGTGTGTGTGTGTGTGTGTGTGTGTGTGTGTGTATGTGTGCCGTGTGAGTGTGTGTGTGTGTGTAGATGTGTGTGTGTGAGTGTGTGCGTGTGTGTGGGTGTTTTTTCTTTGAAAACTTTTCTTTTTTTTCGTTTACATCGAATGAATCTGCCTTTGAGCACACAGAGTAGTTTTAACAACTTACTGTTCAAAGACTGTACTATTTTCTTTCCTTTCGTTCTTCTTCGTCTTCGGTTCCTATGATATGCTACATTAAAGAAATGCTATCGTGATGTCATGCCATGTACGTCTCCTTCAACATTATTGTCATACATCCTATTATCTACCATAATTTGTATCGGATTTCCAAAAGAACATGTTGTGTTTGTTTGTGTGTCACATAGAACTGCTCACAATTGTTAGACACACCACACCACACTCTTAATGAAAACCGACACGGTATTTCCTTCCGTTTCATTCGCGCATCTCACGCTTGATGTGATATTCATGAAGGGGTAATACTTTTTTTTTATATACGCACACGTATTATCGCATGTCTGTTTCTTTGGTTATGTTCAAAACACCTTCCTCTTTATGCATATATTCTTTGGTCGCACTAGCTCCTTACAAAACAGGTGATATCGAAAAGGCAAGAACATTTACTGTCTCATTGTAACGGCAAGAAGTCAAGGTAAGACGCGATATTGTGGCAGTAGATTTATTTCACGTTAAAAATGTGTCAGACAAAATCAATATCGTTAGAGCCGCTGAGCACTTGATGATTTACTTTTCGGTGTTTTTAAAAAAATGTAAATCCAGGTAAAATGCCGGGAATATCTGGTTAACGCAGACACTGTATATTTAGAAAGATGTTTGTTTCTCTCTACACCAAATACATTTCGCTTTGAGGAATATTTAATTTTTACTTACAACTAAGTTCACCAGTCATGCGTAAATGTCTCTCGAAGGTTTGAAGAAATACACATCTTAAACACACGTTCACGGTGTCGGGAGCTCTTTCCTACAGCAGCTGACCAAATCGGTTGCGAACTTTACTTTATAGTGTAGGAGAGAAGAAACAAGTCGCGTAAGGCGAAAATACAACATTTAGTCAAGCTGTCGAACTCACAGAATGAAACTGAACGCAATGCAATTTTTCAGCCAGACCGTGTACTCGTAGCATCGTCAGTCCACCGCTCGTGGCAAAGGCATTGACAAGAAGAGCGGGGTAGTAGTTGCGCTGAGAAGGATAGCACGCTTTTCTGTACTTCTCTTCCTTTTAACTTTCTGAGTGTGTTTTTAATACAAACATATCATATCTATATGTTTTTGGAATCAGGAACCGACAAGGAATAACATGAAAGTGTTTTTAAATTGATTTCGAAAATGTAATTTTGATCATAATTTTTATATTTTTGATTTTCAGAGCTTGTTCTTAATCCAAATATAACATATTTATAATTATGTTTTTGGAATCAGAAAATGATGAAGAATAAGATGAACGTAAATTTGGATCGTTTTATAATTTTTTTACAATTTTTTTTACAATTTTCAAATTTTTAATGACCAAAGTCATTAATTAATTTTTAAGCCACCAAGCTGAAATGCAATACCGCAGCCCGGCCTTTGTCGAAGATTGCTTGGCCAAAATTTCCATCAATTTGATTGAAAAATGAGGGTGTGACAGTGCCGCCTCAACTTTTACAAAAAGCCGGATATGACGTCATCAAAGGTATTTATCGAAAAAAAGAAAAAAACGTCCGGGGATATCATTCCCAGGAACTCTCATATCAAATTTCATAAAGATCGGTCCAATAGTTTGGTCTGAATCGCTCTACACACACACACACGCACAGACTCACACACATACACCACGACCCTCGTCTCGATTCCCCCTCTATGTTAAAACATTTAGTCAAAACTTGACTAAATGTAAAAAGAAAAGAAAAGTGGGCGTCTGAGCTTAAGAACCTGATGTGGTACTATCGACGGAACGGTTAATGTGCATCAAAATGAGTTGTGTTTTAATAATAGTGTGCGCTGTTCTTATTTCTAACACGGCTAAGGTGGGATTCCCGTTTCAACGTAACCACATTTCTCCAAGCAACAAAAAGAAGAAAAGAAAAAAAAAGGTAGGCGGTGGAGCGGTGTGTAAGTGTGTGTGTGTGTATGTGTGTGTGTGTGTGTGTGTATGTGTGTGTGTGTATGTGTGTGAGTATGTGTGTGTGTGTGTGTGTGTGTGTGTGTGTGTCTCAGTGTCTGTTTGTCTTTCTGTCTGTGTGGCTCTGTCTGTATGCGTGCCGTGCGTGCATCTGCATGTCTGTGTTGTGAACTTTATTTGTGTACACACATTGTCCCCTTCGACTAAATATAGCTGATCGGGCTGTCCCTGTCGTTTCTTGCCCTTCCCATTTTATCTCCCACAGAGGTTATTAAAATTCCGCTCATGCAAAAGTATTCAATGACGCACATGGCCCACCTCCTCCCTCCCCGTTCGTAACACCCGACTTCCCCCCTTCACATAGAGAGAACTGCAATGCTTGCAGTTTGATACCGCATAACCCCTGCCACCCCCTCCAACCCCCCCCCCCCCCCCCAATCCCGCAAAAACCCACCGCCCTGCCACATACGTATGAGCTTCTTTTTGTATGCAATGATGAACAAATCAATACTGTATATATATATATATATATATATATATATATATACTAGAATGAATACCCGCTTCGCCGGGTAGCCGGCTTCGCCGGGAAGAAGTACTTAGAGCCGTACGCCGGCTTCGCCGGGTCCGAACAATGGACCCGCCAAGCTTAGGTCCCTCCCAGATTCGTGGAATGGGAACAGCACGAAAATGATTCAGTGGCCATAATGCCATTCCTGACCATATCGAGTCCCATCCTTGTCGACGAATGTAACCGTGTTAATCACCTTTGGAGGCGAACTCCACTCAAACAGGACTGAGCAAGTTAGAGCTTATCTCTAAGCCCTTTTGAACTGTTATGGCTTCTCAAAGGAAGGCCAGTACATAAAATTACACAAAAGCCGCCAGACCACATCACAAACAGAACTGAACAATGCACAGGTGTTGCTCACATAGAGACACACACACACACACACACACACACACACACACACACACACACACACACACACACACACACACACACACACAAACACACACACAAACACAGAGAAGCCGTATCTATAAAGAGATAGATGACAGTGTATTTTTCGCGTGGCTATAAATTGATTCGACCTTTGCTATTTTACAGTGAGGATAATTTACGGGTCCAATTTACGTTCTGGACACTGCGGTGACCTTCTAAAAATAGTAACAGAACGCCGGGAATATCCGAAGATGCCCCCTTCATACAAAAGTGCACCATACGAAGGAAGGGAGGTAAACGCTGAAAACATGGAGAAGATGAGAAGATAAGGAAGAGTTACTTATAATGGTGAAATGAACACAAAAACCAAATTCGGTACAGCGCTGCGCGCTGAGAGCACGTGTTGAAATATCTCATCGATGATATTGTGTCCGGGGTGTAGCTGAATACGGTGTCCAAATTTGAAAAAGATCCACCGAGAACTTTGGCTTTGGTGTGTCGGTATGGGGGCCCGGGTAGCTGAGGTGGAACCAAAATAGCTGAGGTGGAACCAAAATCGGTTCAGCGCTGCGCGCTGAGAGCACGTGTTGAAATATCGACCAGGTTGTGTCCTGTACCGGGTCTACCTGAATATGCCCACCAAATTTGAAGCAGATCCATCGAGAACTTTGGCCGTGCATCGCGAACTCACACACAGACACAAGTCGTATATATATATATATACTAGAGGAATACCCGGCTTCGCCGGGGTGAATCGCGAGACAGAGACAGACAGCGTGGCGGTTCATCACAATCACCTCTGCAGGCGAAGTCCTGTCAAACGGGATTGAGAATTTTAGAGCTTATTTCTTAGCCCTATAATTATTATCTGTTGTGGCTTCTCAAATGCCTGAACATACAGACAGACAAAAGCCGCTAGACCCCATCACAAACAGAACTCTACAATCCACAGGTTTTTGCCCACACACACACACACAAACACACACACAGAGAAGCCGTATATATATATATGTATATCTATATCTATAAATATATAGAGATAGGTGAGAGTGTATTTTTCGCGTGGCTATAAATTGATTCGACCTTTTCACTTTGACAGTAAGAACAACTTACGGGTGCAAGGGAAGCGTTTTGGACAGCGCAGTGACATTCTAAAAATAGTTACTCAGAAACGGGAATTTGAGGTGAACGGCGCGAGACAGAGACAGACAGCGTGGCGGTTCACCACAATCACCTTTGAAGGCGAAGTCCTGTCAACCGGGATTGAGAATTTTAGAGCTTATTTCTTAGCCCTATATTATCTGCTGTGGCTTCTCACATGCCAGAACATACAGACAGATGATAAAATCGTTTATTTAACGTCACTCTGTAAAAACATTGGCGACATTTGTCTTAGATTAAGAACACACACAGGCACGCACACAAACTTTCCCTTTATGTACAGTGGTTCACCACCCTCCCGCCCCCCGCACACTCTCGCTCATCTAATTAAAAATGGTGTTAAGAGATACTTGGATATAAAATGGTATTTTTAAAAGTTCTGATAAAAATATATTGTAGCTGTATGAGAAGCAATGGCGTCAGCCGCAGCAACGTCTCTTCATATCCAGGGACCAAGTGGGTGCGTGTGCATAAGTCCAGCGATAAGTTTGGGACCTTGCCACCCAAGGTCTTTATTAAAACTTAAAAGATAGCTTAATTTTTCCTTTGAGGTATTTGGCAGAATATTTCTATTTGAGTTTATAAACTGAGTCAGGGGTTGAAAGTGGCATGAGTTCAAGTCACACTCCAAAGTCAAATGAGCAATGGTGAGGTCGGATTGACAGGTGCATTTAAGCTCTAGAAATTGGTAATTCCCAGCTTCTGCCCTTAGGCGGTTAATCCTTTTTATTACACGTGGGCATGCATTATAGGTGTTCATCTGTTTTGATGGGGCTTCCCGAATGAGCCAGCCAGAGCTTATAGCCTTGTGCATATATTTGTTCCTCCATTCTCTCCAGAGAAGAGAGTCTGTAAGGCTACTGATCTCAGAAGCAGACAATGGCAGGTCTACCTCGGAGGCGCCTATGCCTTGGGCAGCTTCTTTAGCGGCTTTGTCCGCTTTCTCGTTGCCAGGCACGTTCACGTGTGCTGGACACCAGACCAGGTTAATCTCGCTTCCTTTTTTTATAATTTTATTTGCCAGCTCCTTTATGGCAATGACAAGATCATGTCTTTTTGATCTTTTGTTAGATCTTAATGCTTCAATGGCTGCTTTGGAGTCAGAGAATATAGCTATCTTTTGAGGAGGAGTGTTCTTGAGATTGAGTACAGACAGACAATAGCCGCAGACCACATCACAAAGAGAACTCTACAATACACAGGTTTTTGCCCACAAACACACACAAACACACACACACACAGAGAAGCCGTATATATATATATGCATATCTGTATCTATAAATATATAGAGATAGGTGAGAGTGTATTTTTCGCGTGGCTATAAATTGATTCGACCTTTTCACTTTGACAGTAAGAACAACTTACGGGTGCAAGGGAAGCGTTGTGGACAGCGCAGTGGACAGCGCAGTGACATTCTAAAAATAGTAATAGTAAGTTACAAACGGGAAAGCCACACGAAGGAAGGGAGATAAACGCCAAACACTGGAGAAGATAAGGAAGAGTTACTTATAATGGTGAAATGAACACAAAAACCCAAATCAGTTCAGCGCTGCGCGCTGAGAGCACGTGTTGAAATATCTCATCGATAATATTGTGTCCGGGGTGTAGCTGAATACGGTGTCCAAATTTGAAAAAGATCCACCGAGAACTTTGGCGCTGTGATGTGGTGTAGCGGCTATGGTGTGTCGGTATGGGGGCCCGGGTAGCTGAGGTGGAACCAAAATAGCTGAGGTGGAACCAAAATCGGTTCAGCGCTGCGCGCTGAGAGCACGTGTTGAAATATCTCATCGATGAGGTTGTGTCCGGGGTCTCTCTGAATAAGCCCACCAAATGTGAAGCAGATCCATCGAGAACTTTGGCCGTGCATCGCGCACAGACAGACACACAGACACACAGACACACAAACACTAGTCGTATATATATATAGATATATATAATTTCCCATTGAAGTGAAGCAAGATGATTGACCCGGAGACCATTTTCTCAGATTAGGTGTAATTGTTATACCTTGAATAACTGATTATCCCCGAGTACGCAGTAGGAGGGTCCAGCAGACTTTAATTGTGTGTCTGTGTGTGTGTGTGTGTGTGTCTGTCTGTCTCGACTTAACAGCTTATTGCTGGGAAACTACTGGGCGCAGTTCTTTCAAAAGTTGATACACTAACTTGATAATAGGTCCGATTGATCGTATTAAAACTTCATGTTACCTGGGACCTAAATGCGAAATAAATCACAAAAGCCACTCTTAACGGTGGGAGTTTTTGCGGTGGGAGGCTGGTCGCTTTGCGAACAGCCTGAACTAAAGGGGAGACTTGAGCGGCGAACACGTCACGCAGTGACGAGAAAAGCATGATTTGCAAGCCAGACAACGGGTGGGGAAATGGTCTCGGCAAAGAAATTACAATGCAGGGTTTGGTCTCGGTGAAAGAGAGACAGAGAGCACGAGAGAGTCTATGGCCAAAATGATCCGGGTTCAATTCCCGGCATGGGCGTTCTATTCTTTTTTTTAAATTCTTGTTTACTATTGTTTATTATGAACGTTTTAATGTTTGATTTTACTCTAATAGTTTTTTTAATTGTGTAAAATAAATTAAAAAAAAATTTTTTTTTTAAATCCACGTGCACAAGACAAAAACTTTGATACTGGGGGAGCGAGCCAGTCTGAAGAGTACTCGGGTCCAGCGCCAGCGTTTTTTATCCCCGAGTACGCAGTACTAGGGTCCAACAGACTTTAATTGTGTGTCTGTCTGTCTCGACTTAACAGCTTATTGCTGGGAAACTACTGGGCGCAGTTCGTTCAAAAGTTGATACACTAACTTGATAATAGGTCCGATTGATCGTATTAAAACTTCATAATGTTACCTGGGACCTAAATGCGAATTAATCAACAAAAACGACTCTTAACGGTGGGCGCGATTCGCGGTGGGATAGAACAGCCGTTCGGCTAATCCGCCAGCCAGCCAGCGACAGCGACACCAGGCTTTGCGTGCGTGCGTGCGTGCTTTGCGTGCGTGTACCACTGTGCGCGAGGAGTATAGGCATTTGAGTTCACTGGCGAATGATAGAGTTGGTGGCTTGGTGGAAAGCGTTTCCGACTATGGCTAAAGTGATCCGGGTTCGATTCCCGGCATGGGCTGTCTATTTTTATTTTTTTTTATTTTTATATTTTTTTTATAATAAATTCTTGTTTTCTATTGTTTATTATGAACGTTTTAATGTTTTATTTTACTGTAATAATTTTTTTTAATTGTGTAAAATAAATAAATATTTTTATTTTTTTATTTTTTTAAATCCAAGGGATCCAGGTTCGATTCCCGGCATGGGCGGTCTATTTTTTTTTTTTTTTTAAATTCTTGTTTACTATTGTTTATTATGAACGTTTTAATGTTTTATTTTACTCTAATAATTTTTTTAATTGTGTAAAATAAATATTTTTTTTTTTTAAATCCACGTGCACAAGACAAAAACTTTCATACTGGGGGAGCGAGCCAGTCTGAAGAGTACTCGGGTCCAGCGCCAGCGTTTTTTATTAAATGTTTTGACATAAAATCAACATTTTTATAATCAATGCAGAACTTATTTTGTTTATTCTTCAGATATTCTGTACTTCTGCGCAATATACCTCAAACTTACTGGGATTTTATTGAATTTTTGAATCGACTGCATTGGAAGTTGTTTGCGGCTGCAAAGATGCAAAGTCTGTACATAGAATTTGTAAACAGATCTACCAATGCTTTAGTGGAACTTGAGGAAAAATGATCACCATCACCGCAACCATCATCACCTCCATCGCGTGCGTGGAAGGTGTTTGGCCACTAAAGTGCAGACCCAAGCAATAATGGTGGAAGTAAATATATCTATATCCATAGATGCTTTCCGGAAATAACTCTGTCAGGATTTTTAAGCGGTTTGCATGGCAGAGTAAGCGCCCCTAACATCAGTCGATGCAAGCTTGTCAAAGCGAGGCTAAGTAGCAGTACGCTGCTGACCGGCTTTAAATTGACCTTCCATAGCGACGAACAACTAACTCTGATGTGTAAGTTATTCAATGTGCTCTAAATATACTATCCTTTCCTTTAAACATAATATCTTCGAGTTCATGATTCGTTGCGACAAAGATCGCTGGCCCGCAGTGATCGGTGACAACGTTTTTTGACCAAGGTCACGTCGGTCTGCCTTTGGTCACGTGAGTTTAGGAAAACAAACTTGCTAAAGCTATGCCGCACACTTGCGTTACGTTTACAGATAATACTACATGGCTTGCTGTGTCGTACCATATTTACACGAGTTGCTTTTTTAAATATTGAGCTGCGAGTATTTGGAAAAGCAACGAGTGTAAATCTGGTACGACACAGCAAGCCATGTATTAGGGGAAGGGCTCCTAATATGGACCGGCTCCTAATATGAAACACCTCCTGTTCTGACAAACTAACGGCGCTAGAGCGCTCACATTTTTTTATTGGCTCTCACCCCCTCTGGACAACTTGCACATGTCAAAAGAGTTGCAGAAACACAAACCTCAAAAACGTTAGGCTTTTTCTCTTTTTTTCACTTTTGGCATGGTTCACTCTAAATTTGCCGCCTAAAACGGACTCGTTTCTGTCCACAGCCAACGCTTTTATAACACAAAAGTTGCTTTATATGACAGCTAAGACCGTATTTGTTACAATTTAGCAGTCTTGACCCCGAGTTTCTCCTGCAAACAAAAAATAATAGGAAAATCTCAAAGTATGTGTGAGTCCCCTCATATGGACCACCTTCAACAAATCAAAGAAAATAAAAGCTAAAGCCTATTTTCATTAATTCATTAAGAAGCTTGCTGGAAATAACCCATAACTCGCCCTCGAGATTGAAAAAAAATATAACAAATAGTTTTCTTTTGGTGGCAGTTGATAATTTCACTTAGTTTCACTCTGTTTTTGATAAGCTTTTTTAGTTTCCTGGTGTGCTTCAAATAATGCTCTCATCAACCCGAAACAGCTAAATCTAAAGCATATTTGAATTAGTCTGACTTGCACCTTAAGTTGTATCATGTTATTTTGAAGTATAGTGGGCTTTTTACAGTGATTCGTGAAGGCCGCTTCACTGGTCCATATTAGGCACCCAGGCTCCTAATATGGACCCTTTGTGATTTTTTATGTATTTAATTTTTGCTGAATATCTATCAAAGCTATTTCACTCTAATTAGGCCTAACGGTTAACCTAAGAGAGAAGGACTACCAAACACAAAATGAAACTTCTTCGCAAGAAAACAAGCAAGTTATCAGCATGAAACAAAACGTGGTCCATATTAGGAGCCCTTCCCCTATTCTGTATTTCGTATTATACTGTTCTTGCGTGCCAGAAGCTCCAAACACCCCGGAGTCGACGCGTCCACGCTTTTTAAGGAACCTCGATCTCTTCAGAAGCCTCGTGCAATCTTTGACGTCAAACCAAAGATACGTAAATCTTTAAGTAAAGTATACTTCTTCTTTTCTTCTTCTTCGTTCATGGCTTAGACTCCCACGTTCACTCATGGTTTTAGCACGAGTGGGTTTGTACGTGTATGACCGTTTTTACCCCGCCATTCAGTCAGCATTCGCCGATTTCGGGGGAGGCATGCGGGGTATTTTCGTGTTTCTATAACCCACCGAACTCTGACATGGATTACAGGATCTTTTCCGTGCGCACTTGGTCTTGTGCTTGCGTGTACACACGAAGGGGGTTAAGTCACTAGCAGGTCTGCACATAAGTTGACCTGGGAGATCGGAAAAATCTCCACTCTTTAACCCACCAGGCGGCAGCGACCGGGATTCGAACTCACGACCTCCCGATTAGGAGGCCGACGTCTTACCACCACGCCACTGCGCCCGTCTAGAAAGTATAGCATGACGTGTTAGTTCTAAACAAAAATCCATGGGAAACTATAAGCGCAAACGTGTCTCCACAATGACGTTTGTCTCGTTGACTCCGACATCATCAGCAGCGGAAAATCAGGTCCCTGCCAGACTAGTTTGACACGACCTCATTTACATGATAGACTTTATTTTCTTGCGTCAACTTTGTGCAGACTCTACTCGATGTCCTAACACCCCTTTACCCAGTGCAAGTATGCGCACGATAAAGTTTCCGAGTTTACAGCGATAGTCTCAAGGCTTGGAAACATGAACGCACGCATGCAGGTTTTAAGAGAAAAACAATAGCGTAGCGCAGTACTGTATGGCAGTTAGCTTTCCCCAAGGAGAAAGCAACACGTATTTTTCATTAGGGTAACCTCACATGACTGTATGGTACCTTACCTTACCTAACTTAACCTAACCTAACCTTACATTACCTTACCTTACCTTACCTTGTCTTACCTTACCCTTAGCTGTGCCTCTCAACACCTCTGCAGGCCGAGTCTGCACCGGCAAAAAGATATCATATAAAAAGGGAACTAGTTAACCCTGCATGAACGGAAGTAAGATCATGTCTGTGTACCAACACACACACACACACACACACACACACACACACACACACACACACACACACACACACACACACACACACACACACACACACACCCCTAAGTAAGATCATGTCTGTACCAACACACACACACACACACACACACACACACACACACACACACACACACACACACACACACACACACACACACACACACGTAAGTAAGATCATGTCTGTGTACCAACACACACACACACACACACACACACACACACACACACACACACACACACACACACACGACACTCTGTCACTCCTTTCCGTGTCCTGGAGCGAGATTTCTGTTCATATGATAAAATATTTGATTGAAATACGAGAGGCGTTTACGGCCTAGGTTCAAGTTGTTGCGAAATGACGGTGTGGAGTCGCCATGGCGTGCCATTCATGTTTAAAGGCACACTCCTTTTCTCGTAAACAGTTCGGCTCACCGTCTCAGATCTGACAAGGCTTATACAGTGGCACCCCCCTTTTAAGACCTCCAGCAATCTGAGAAAATCGGGTCTTAAAAAGGAGGGAGTCTTAAAATGCGGTTAAATTTACAGATTTAAGTTATGGACAAAAAGTCTGAGAAACAGGGTCTTAAAAAGGAAGAAGTCTTAAATTGAGGGGTCTTAAAAAGGGGGTTCCACTGTACACGGGATAACACCATGCCTCCACTTAGTCACATACCAAAACTCCACAACTTGGGTGCTCCCACAGTGGGGATTTGTTATGAATTATTTTTTTTGTAAAAACTATGATTTGCTTTTTAAGAAGTTATTTCATCAAAATAATGTCGACACACATCAGCAAGTAATCAGGGCGTGGATTTTTGGTATGTGACTAAGAGAGGGATGACCTGATGCTATGTAAACGCCTTGCCAAATCTGATACGGTGAGTCGAACTCTTTACGCGGGACGGACTGTCCTTTTAAGCCTGTCCTTAATTGAGCACGAAGTCGACTTGGCGAAGCTTCGCGAAGTCTGTATACCAAAACCTCGCAGCTTCGGCAAAGTACTTTGTACCCAACTTCGCTGCGCAAGTTTTGACATGCGAAGCTACGCCGTAGCTCTGCGACGAAGTTGCTCTTTTTGTCAGAAGAGTGCTTTTTGATTCAAGATGGACGTAAGAATCACGCTCGAAAGAGCAGAGTGCATTCCCTTGGACGTCGCTTTAGTGCGGCACTGCCCAGGATTTGTTAATCACGACAAGCAGGAGTAATTCGGTCAACTTGGAAACTAAACTTTAAATAGTAAAACAAAATTAGTGCGTTTATTTCCTTATCCCATCTAAAAAAAAATTAAACAAAAGTAATTCCCGTGTTATTTCATCGAGACTTTTTATGCCATAAGTGTAACTTAGCTATCTGGCACACTTTTCGGATCAGACTTTTTTCACCCCCCCCCCCCCCACCCAACCCCCACCCTACACCACCCCCCCCCCCCCCCCACCCCGCTATTTTGCGGGTTTCTTGTGTTATGTCATTTCTACTGCTGCAGGTTTCGATCGCATGAGCGGTCAAACACGAGAAGGTTTTCGCGTCAATGTTGAGGGGTACCACGACAAAAAGCATTGTACTTTCCGAAGACGAAGGCAGCGACAAATCTGAACAGGATCCAAAAATACAAGAAAATGACCACTGGCAACCAAACCAAGTGGCTTTAGATAAACGAACGAAAACTACCCAACCAATAGTGTGTTAGCAAATCCGCTGCGTGATTGTGGTTATAATTGAGTGTGTTCATCACTGAGTGTGTTTACCATTGAGTGTGTTTATCATTGAGTGTGTTTATCATTGAGTGTGTTTATCATTGAGTGTGGTTATCATTGAGTGTGGTTATCATTGAGTGTGTTTATCATTGAGTGTGGTTATCATTGAGTGTGGTTATCATTGAGTGTGTTTATCATTGAGTGTGGTTATCATTGAGTGTAGTTATCATTGAGTGTGGTTATCATTGAGTGTGGTTATCATTGAGTGTGTTCATCATTGAGTGTGTTCATCATTGAGTGTGTTCATCATTGAGTGTGTTTAGGCCAAACAGAAAAATATGTCTGTTTCCAGTAACCCGACCGACCCTATTTTTAAGCGCCGACCCTAAAGGTTTTTTTTGCTTTTCGCACACAAAAAAACAAAAAAATGGGAGGTAATCGGTCGATGAGACTTCACAATCGAAGAGACTTACCTCCCGTTTCCGTCGTCACGCGAAAAAAAACATGGCGGCCAATGACGCCGGGAATCCCTCTGAAAACGTAAGAAAAAGGTAAAAAAAATTAAAAAAATAAAAACGACCGACCGACCTTATTTTTTGGGGCGATGTTACCGAAAACAGACATATTTTTCTTTTTGGCCTTATCATTGAGTGTGTTTATTATTGAGTGTGTTTATTATTGAATGTGTTTATCGCTTTCACACCTGGGTAGAAGAAGAGCTTACAAATCGAACCGATTGACCCCTGACGTTGACCCATGTCGACAGTATCGTGCAGTATAAAAGGTCAGTACGCTCAGTCGGTTTATTGAAACACCAAGCACACACCTTACATAGTTGTTCAACTGTTAAAGGTACTGAACTTGTCAAATCCAGGTGCACAGAGCCCCTGGGGCTTTTAGTCATACCTCAGGCAGCTATCCGTTAGAAGAACTTGAACTGCGATTTTTTTACGAATTAATTTCCTACTCGGACCCGGCTGGTCTTGGCCTATTTTTGAATCTAAATTTAGATCAGGTAGATCACCACATCATGCACAAAAAGACACGTCACTAGCAAACTATGTCAGATCAGACGTCATCATGAGTTTGTGTAAAACAAAATGGAGGCCGGAATCACTCAGTTGAATCGAACTCCGACCAAACACCACGTAATAACTAGGTTAATTTATGCATTCGCGTGAACAAGAAACTGTCGAGGTTCACAGATGTCGTCGTTGGGTAGTTTTGGGTTTGTATTACTACCATAGGAGGATTGTTGAACTGTAAATGCACTCAGCTGCAACAAAAACGCAAAACGAAGGCTGTGAGCTGCACTGTGCCTTTAAACAATATCATCGACTTAAACCACTGCACGACTCTGACTGGCTGACCTCCTGAGACAACTCTTCGAGCTTGTCTTCGATTGCCGTAGTGCTTTTGGGCACTGAACATGCATGGTGAAAACTGGGAACATCCACAAACAAAGAGACTGCCAACGTTCCAAAATTCAGAATAAAACACTTTCCCAACAAGCGGCTGAAACATTCGATCAAGCTAAGTTCTTGCTACTCATTGTTTGTCTGTGCACTGTAAAGACCGTTGGGTCGATATATTTGTGAATGCAACGTATTGTTTTGTCAATAAAAAACGTTCCAACAACCTACCTTTTTTTGTTTTTTGATGGTGAAAACTGGGTTCACAACATAGCTCAATGTCAATAAATGATGCAATTACTTTTGAACAAACAAACCAATCTGAAAAACGTTGTTTGGCATGTTATTTCCAAACCAGCTTTTGTTTTGTCAGTCCTCGGGGAGCATATTGACTGCTTTTTCATCTTCACATGTTATTAGAAAAGGCATTGTGCCTTAACCCATTATCATTGTATACAAAGTTTGCCAAAAGGTCTACCCCCCCCCCCCCTCTCCCCCATACCTCCTTTGGGCCTAGCCCTGAAATACTTTACACACCCCGGCGCTCAGTGGAGATTTGATCCAGACACGCACGTTCCTCGGGAAAAGTCAGATGTAAAAACGTTGTGAGTGTATGTCGTTATCCTCACCCCACAAAAAAACAAAAAAAACACACACAAAAAACAAGAAGGATTTCTTACTCAAACAGGGACAAGAACTGCATGCTCGATTGACGGACTGTGAATATTTTGACAAAATATGCTGTATAGATACGAGATAGGAGAGCCTTCTTGTAACACACACACACACACACATACACACACACGCGTGCAAGCGCACGCACGCGCGTACGCACACACACACACACACACACACACACACACACACACACACACACACACACACACACACACACACACACACACTCTTTGGCATGAGGCAATTGGTTCAATATTGGCAACATGACAGCGCAGAAGTGAAAGTGTTCCCATATTCGGACGGGCATAAATGGCTCAAAATAGAATTTGCATGTAGAGTTTACGTAGCAACAACCAATCCCTTTATACTGCATTTTCGAACTTTTGACGACTTGGCAATGGTAATTCAAGTACTCACTGCACTGCACTGTTATAGCACAGTCATAGTCGGTCATAGGGAGGCCGAAACCCCGGGGTCGAGACAGTTGTCTTGGTAACAATTAAAGCCAATTAAACCTAATTTGCATCATGCTATTTTTTTTTAAAATTTTTGACGACGTTTCCATCCAAACGCAATAACTGTATGTAATTTTGGATTCAGAAAATGATACAGAATACAAAGCAAATATTCTTCAATCAGTGAATGCAATTTCGATTTCAAGCCTATTTTAAAATGACGAAAAGGGATATTATTGTTTCGGCTTCTTGGCTGAAATGCAATCCACATCTGGTTCAAAATTCGATTACATTGAACAATGGGTTCACCACGGTGCGGCCTCAATTTGTTTAAAGCCGTATGTGACGTCTTGGCAGACATCAATTAAAAAAATGATAAACGTCTCCGCATATTGTGTGGACAATTCACAAGAACAGTTTTATAACCTTCTTTAGCACACTCTTTGACTGCAATTTATGTTCCTTATATGGTCAAACGCGTCTTTTTCTAATCTCCATTTAAGGTAAAAGGTGGTGCAAAGCTGTGGAAAAACCCAGGCAAAAATTGTGTAAATATCTGAGCATGCGCTTTGAAAAGCTAAAACGTTTAGTAAATATCTGAGCATGCGCACTCGTGGTGAAAACTCGTCAAAGTTCCCTGTACGTCTAATTTTAGCTGCGCACGAATCTTCCAACGCTTGGCTTGAAAACAACAATGGCGCTCCAAGGAAAAAGATATTTTTCACCGGGTTCGAAACAAAATCTCCAGTCTGGTAACATTGGAATAATTTCATACCACCTATATTTCTCATCATGGATCTGTAAAAAAAGGATATTGCTTAAATTGCGTCCACTTACAACTAAAATGCACCTAAGAAATGAAACCTTGAACGCTGTGACATTTCTGTTGGCTGCAGAGTGTTTCTGCTTGTGAGCTCAAAGCGACAAGCAATAGTGATTGTGAACGAATGAACGATAACGACAATTCCTACAAGTACTTACTTTCTGTAGCCTTATGAGTACGTGCTGCAAGAACATTTTAAGTTATTGAGACATCCCGGTGAACTAAGGGATTTATAGAGCAAATCGAGAACATTCATTATTGAACGAAGCGCTATGCGCTTCGTTCAATAATTATTTTCGAGATTTGCTCTATAAATCCCTTAGTGCACTGGGATTGTTTCAATAACGATATTGTCGGTACCGCCAGAGAATAAAGACGATACAACACGCATATTTTGCTACGCGCATTTAAATAGGCATAACTGTGTGGTCAGCTCGTAGAAGATCTACTTTTGTGTGGGCTGTCTCAAGTGTGTCGTGCTTTCATCACACGCAAACTCTTGTTTTATTGAATTTCTGTTGGTAAATTCCAGTGTAGCGTTAAGCTAAACAGTGATGATCTTTCAGAGAGACCTCATTTGAACTCGGAGAAAGGACTGTGTTCTTAGTTATTTGCGATTCGAAACCTCTAGTCGAGCTTCGACGGATTGACTGTGCAAAGTGACTCCCCTTGAATTGGCTGACCCCCAAGGTCGACGGTTTGCACATTTTCAACTGAAATAAATGTGGCATGTTTCTCGTGTGGTATCTTCACTCATCGGGGAGTCTGGTACTAAATATGAACGGTAAGAATGCTCTGAACCCTACACGTATTATATCCCCATCGTTTTTTCGTTCACATTTGCCCAACATGTTAGTTTGCTGAGCGGGGTTTATGTCGTCTGCTAGGCTAGGGCAATCGAACCACTGCAAGCCTCATTCCAAAAACAAAAATTGCTCGTCACGTTGCACTGAGTCTGCACGCATGAGGCAGGCTAATAAGTCTTATATATGGTACGGACGTTCTAAACCCTACACGTTTTCGATTCCGATTGTTCTTGCCTTGAAATAATAATTCGGAAACCATTCATTTACTGAACTGATGCAGTCGTATTTCAGTGTAGTCTGCTACGTATATTCCAAATGCTGGTACGTTATCGGAATAACACTTGTGTTTTCTGTTACTGCTGCTGGGAATTGTATACTAGCTCATCATTTGGTAATGTGGATAATAAGCTACGGCATAATTATGAGAAGAATCTTCGCAAATCGAAACTGAAAAATTAGACACAGCGGGTTCTATTTTTAGATCAGTGGCAACTGTGGCACAGGCACATGCAATCTGTCAGAAAAAAACCCACTTCTGCTTTAATTGAGAAGCAGGCAATTTATGGTATTTTGGTATTGTGGAGAATATAAGCTACATGTCATTAATTAATTCTGAGGATGAGAGTACAGTCTCGCTTTGCCTTTGGCAAAGGGCGTAAGAATACGCTCTGTGGAAAAGTTAGCGCACTGCGCTAACAGATTTAAGCGCATCACCGTTAGCCAATCAACTGGTTCACATCAGTCATCCGTCGCGATATAACCTTGAATGGTTGAAAACGACGTTAAACACCAAATAAAGAAAAGAAAGAACATCAGTCATGTGACACCAGTACTTACTGACAATTCTTTTTATTTTACGCCCGGCCACTGTAAACGATCTCTAGAACTTTCTGAACGACAGCACATTGAAATGTCGCGCGACACACATTTGCCAGCAGACCGACTTTGGAACTCGTGAAGTCAAATGTTCGAAACAAATTGCAACATTTGTTTCCAAAATACGTCATGTTTGGCCGATGTTGCAGTCTTGCAAGAGTAAAAAAAAATCCTCTTGTTTGTTTTGTTCTCCAGAGTGTTTCCGTGTGAACTCAATAATATAAGGTGAGAGCACAGAAGCTGACAAATATGACTTCAAATGATCGGACTACAAGCTCGGATGTACGAAACACACCCATTGACCACAGACTTCCGAATTAGGCGTCCAGGCCCTGTATGGGATGTATAGAGAATACTACATGGCTTGCTGTGTCGTACCAGATTTACACGAGTTGTTTTTTTAAATATTGAACTGCGAGCGAAAGCGAGCTGTTCACTATTTGAAAAAGCAACGAGTGTAAATCTGGTACGACACAGCAAGCCATGTAGTATTCTGTTTATCCTACATACTGTACTTACGTGTATTTTACTGAAAATGTCCTGCATTCGAGGCAGCTAAATTGAAGACGCTTGTTTTGGAACCTCGATCTCTTCTAAAGCCTCGTGCAATCTATTACGTCAAAGCAAAGAAACGTCACTCTGAAAGTGTGGCGTGACGTGTTAGTTCTAAAGATTCATCGAGGGTAATTAGCGAGCGCAATTTTGTTCTTCTATAATGACGTTTGTCTCGGTGACTTTGGCATCATAAGCAGTGGAAAAACAGGTCCCTGCCAGACTTGCTTGACATGACCTCATTTACATGATATACACACGTGTGATTTGAACGATTATTATTTCACGGGTGTCTCTCTCACGTATGTAGGATAAACATAACAACACACGTCCTACCGCATTAAAAATGTACTAAAGAAATTACACAATGTTCTATTGTAACTCACGTTCGGAATCTCTCGCGACTTTCTTTGTTTAGTGGGGCACTGAGGGGGTCTCGGCAAGCCTCGACCCCCGTAAGTGCCCAACTAAACAAAGAAAGTCTCACGGGATTCCCAACGTGAGTTATAAATAGAACATTGTGTAATCTCTATGTACAGCAGTTTTATGGGAAATCCTGTGCACACACACACACACACACTAAATCCGTCTCGATTTTTCTGCCGACAAACATTTAGTAAGATATTGACTTTGGAAAACTTTTCAGTGCAATTGTAAATGCTAGGTTATCAAACTTTTTGGAGAGTAATAATAAATTAGGTCAAGAACAAACAGGTTTCCGCACAGGTTTTTCAACACTAGACCATGTTTTTACTTTGCATTGTATATTAAATTTCTTTCTCAACAAAAAGAAGCGACTGTTTTGTGCATTTGTAGACTATGAAAAAGTGTTTGATAAAGTTCGCCGTGCATTTTTATGGGAGAAATTAGTTAGTTCTGATGTTAATGGGAAGTTTTTAAAAACTGTAAGAAATGTGTACGAAAATGCCAAGTCTTGCGTTAAAGTTAATGGTGAGTGTTCTGGATATTTTCCCAGTTTGTGTGGAGTTAGACAAGGGGAAAACTTGTCACCGCTGTTTTTTGCTCTATTTTTAAATGATCTAAAGCCTTTTCTGTTGGAAAACAGTAATGGTTTACAATCTATGTCAAGAGAGGCTATTGTGGTTGGAATGGATGATACTGATGTAAATGCTTTGTTTCAAATGTTTTATTACTGTATGCGGATGATACTGTGATCTGCTCAGAGTCTGAAAAAATCCTGCAAGAATGTTTAAACAAAATGCACGAATACTGTTTAAAATGGCGTCTAAATATTAATGTAAACAAAACGAAAGTTATAGTTTTTTCCAGAGGTAAATTTAGAAATAAACCATTGTTTACGTATAATGGCAATTTAATCGAAGTAGTGTTTGATGTAATGTACTTGGGCCTTAAGATTAATTATAATAATACATTTTCAGTCGCACATAAGAATCTATATGATCGTGCCTCAAGGGCAATGTTTGTTCTTTTGCGTACTTGTAGACAATTGTCACTGCCTGTGGACATACAAGTTGACCTGTTCGATAAAATGATTGCTCCAATTTTACTATACGGATGTGAAGCATGGGGTTTTGGTTCCTGTGAACTTGCTACTAAACTTCAATTGCGTTTTTATAGAATTGTTTTCAAACTAAAAAAAATCAACTCCAAATGCTATGATATTTGGTGAACTTGGAAGATATCCACTAGATGTTAATATGAAATGTAGAATGCTTTGCTATTGGTATAAACTGATTAGTCCTATTCATAAAAATAAATTTTCAAGTATTGTGTATTGCTTTACTTATAAATTGTATATCAACAAGATGATTGAATCTAATTATTTATGTTTTATTGAAAAAGCCTTAAATGAAATTGGTCTCTCTGGCCTTTGGACTTTTCAAGAAAATGTTCAATACTCCAGCGCATGGTTTAAAAAGAAAGTAAAAAGAAGCTTGTATGACCAGTATATATCCATAAATGGTTTACAGAAATTGGAACAAAAAATATGTTTTGGAATTATCGAATATTTAAAGATATTTGTACATGTAAAGACTATGTCACACATCTGCCATATCAGCAATGTGTTTCAATAATGAAATTTAGAACATTAAACAACAATTTGCCTGTACAGAAAGAACGTTATCTTAACATCCCGAGGTCAGAAAGATCTTGCACCAAATGTGTATCACAAGACATAGGTGAGGAATTCCATTATTTATTTGTTTGTGATTTTTTCAAAGAAGAAAGAGCTGAGTTGTTACCACCGTACTATTGGAAAAAACTAATGCACTTAAATTTAAAAAGTTGTTTGCTACTAAGAAAAAGAAATTGCTAAAGAATATTTTGGACTCTATTAATAGAATTTGTAACAGTTTTTCATAATTTTTATTTTTATTTTTTTATTTTTTTATTTACTATATTAGCATATATCATGATTGTATTGATTGTTCAAAATGCCCCCATGGGTTATGGACTAATAAAACTTGAACTTGAACTTGACTAAATGTAGAATAATAAAAAATCAAAACTTGACTAAATGTAAAAAGAGCTTACAGAGATGGGATGGATCTGATCATGAACTGTTTCTCAAAAACAAAAAAAACATTATTTTTCAGTTTAAAAAGAAATAAGAGCCGGTATGAATTTCACGTTCTCTAAAGAATGCAAAGCGGATGCTTCCATTTTGACCTCATGAGAACGTTCAGGGAATTCCTAGATCGTCTGCGCAGACAATTGACGACCTCGCGGCTGTGCTGTGCAAAAGTTCACGTTCAAGTATCGTACGCTTGAATGGTAAATACAGCGACTACAAATATCGTCCTTGGAAAAAAAAAGAAATAGGAAAGGCGACGGAAGTACCGTGGGAAGTGTGTGTGCGTGTGTGTGTGTGTTTGTGTGTGTGTGTGTGTATGTGTGTGTGTGTGTGCGTGCGCGCGTGCGTGCGTGCGTGAGTGTGTAAGATATATATGTGCGTGTGTGTCTGTGTGTGTGTATGTATGTATGTGTGTGTGTGTGTGTGTGTGTGTATGTGTGTGTGTGTGTGTGTGTACTGTGTGTGTGTGTGTGTGTGTGTGAATGTTATAGCGCATATCCTGAAGCAATTAAAGCTGAAATTCCTCAGATTTTCTGTGGTTTACAGGAGATGAAAAGTGACTGAGGAGAGCAGTTCTTATTTCATGTGAAAATATAATTCCCGTCTTGGGTACCGGGTGCATGTAGTTTGACTAGTACTGTCGGAAAGTCTCACTTTCCAGGCAAGGAAGAAGCGTTTTATCGCTCAATGGCTACGGGTGTCTTTCACGGAAAACCCCAAAACAAAATTACCTTGAAATGCAGCAAGGAGGCTATGTTTTATTCCAGAAAAGTGTTTGTTGACTTTGAATCAGATTTTTTTTCTTTTTTTTCTCAGAAACATGTTATGGCCATGTTGACAGATTTGCCTAAGAACATATAGGGGAAAGGCTCCTAGTATGGACCGGCTCCTAATATGAACCACCTCCTGTTCTGAAAAACAAACGGCGCTAGAGCGCTCTAAACAATTTCCTTCGCTGTATTCACCCTTTCTGGATAACTTGCACAAGTAAAAACAGTTGCAGAAACACAAACCTCAAAACCGTGAGGCTTTGTTTTCTTCTTTTTTTCACTTTTGGCATCGTTCACTCTAAATTTGCCGCCTAAAACGGACTCGTTTCTGTCTACAGCTAAAGCTTTTATTACACACACATTGCTATATATGAAAGCTAAGACCGTATTTGTTACATGTGTGGCAGTGTTGACCCCCTAGTTTTCACTGCAAAGAAAAAGAATAGCAAAATCTCAAAGTATGTGTGAGTCCCCTAATATGGACCACCTTCAACAAATCGAAGAAAATAAAAGCCCAAGGCTATTTTCATTAATTCATTAAGAAGCTTGTTGAAAATAACGTGTAACTAGCTCTCCAGATTTCAACAAAAATATAACAAATAGTATTATTTTCGTGGAAGTTGATAATTTCACTTATTTTCACTCTGTTTTTCATAAGCTTCTTTAGTTTTCAGGTGTGCTTCAAATAATACTGTCATCAACCCGAAACAGATAACTCTAAAGCATATTTTGATTAGTCTGACTTGCACACTAAGTTGTATCATGTTATCTTGAAGTATAGGGGGCTTTTAACAGTGATTTGTGAAGGCCTCTTCACTGGTCCATTATGAGCACCAAGGCTCCTAATATGGACCATTTGTGATTTTTTTTTGTATCTAATTTGTGCTGAATGTCTATCAAAGTTATTTCACTCCAATTACGCCTAACGGTTAACCTAAGAGAGAAGGACTACAAAACACAATATGAAACTTCTTCGCAAGAAAACAGGCTAGTTATCAGCATTAAACAAAAAGTGGTCCATATTAGGAGCCCTTCCCCTACCTAGCACTCCTTCACAATTCAAATGTATGTCAGATATTGTCACAACATACTCAGATCACGTACTACTGACTGCAGACACTTGTGTTGTTGAAGCCTTTCAAACATTTTTATGGTTATGGTGAGGTTCAAGGCAAAAGATAACAATGGAAGTCATGTTTTATTGTCCATCAGAGCCTGCGTAAGGGTGTTTTACTGGTAGGGTTCATTTTTATGATATTTCTGTTTGGCATTGTAAATTATTGAATACACTCTTTTTAAAACCATCACAGAGCTCCCCGAGCGTCTACATACAGTACAAGCATACTTCCATTTGAACGCTCACCGAACGAAAACATCCTGGCTGCTTTCTGTCGAGCGTGAGAAATGTTCAAAGAATTTATTTTCGTGGACTTGGTCCTCTACAACAATGGCGCCTCGTTTTGGTGCTGGACGGCTGTTATGAATAGCCTATTCAATACCGGAAATCACGCCCGGACAGTAAGCCTCCCGTAAACCATCACAGATACTGTCAGGCTTTTACACACAGTACTAACACCCTTCCATTTGAACGCTCACCAAACGGGAACATCCTAGGTGCCCTACGTAAAGAGCGAGCAATTTTTAAAGAATTAATTTTGCAGATTGTCTCGAACACTTTTTGGACCCATCCTGAACTCAGGTCAAACATGAGTTACTTCCCTTCGGGTCTCATTCTATCGATGTAAACCGGCGATAGCCGTGAATCGATGATTATCAAAATGTTTTTGGACCGTGGTGCGTTTTTGCGCTAGACCTAACTTTTAAAATCTAATTAATAAATTGACAGCTTGTTACACAAACATTCTTTAATCATAAAAGAATTCTTTTTTCATCAAGACAAGATCAGTGTAATTCGAAGTTGTGAAAGGTTGAAAAAAGAAAAGCCCGGAAGCAGGGTCACGCAAGGGTCGAAGCAGACGACGGTTTATGCATATCGCCGTTCCTCTCAACAGTCACAAGCCATGCTAGAGTTCTTGTGAACCACAGCCGTTTGTTTTGTGCATAAAAACGTGCTATTGTAAATAAGCTCACATCGAGTCGCATTCAAATGACTAACTGACGACTAAATTGTGAAAAGGGGAAACTGGATCACACGGGTTCACGATGGCTCAGGGGTAAGATAAACCACGCAAAAATAAATTCTTTGAAAATTGTTCGCTCTTTGCGGAGGGCACCTAGGATGTTCTCAATCGGTGTCACAAAGATGTGAGTAGCATATTTGTGAGGTGAAACCACGTCGTGTTTTTAACCTCCCTAAATGTTGTACAGGCGAGGGTAGCTGACCGGACTGGCGTTATTCACGTGTTTCGGGTGTTGCACGCAAAACTGGCTTAGCTTGATGTGAGTTGTGTTTGAGACATGTAGCTGGTCTGGGGTAAATAACGACACAGCGTGTGAGATTTCCAACCGGGAAGGTTGTTCAGCGTGTGTCAGACTTGTTCTGGGAACAAGTACTCTTTCAAGAGACGGGTCTCTTAAGGTAAATGATTTACTATGTTGTATATTATTGACGTTGGAATACAAAGCTGGAGCGTAAAGGTTAGTGTGTATAAAGTGCACCCAATCTTAGTGTGAAGCGTTGAGAGAATTCTTGATGTAATTGTTCACGGTTTTTCATGGGGAATTTCTTGAACATAATTGCTACGCATTTATGTTATGTTTAAGACGGTCATGCTTTGTATGGGGAGTGTTATTCATTGATTAAGTGTTAGTTTGGATATTGAATCTGTACGGAATGTGAACGTGGAATGAACGAGAATGTATGAGTGGTACATGAATGTTTGGAAGAAGAGATGGTTTTAGAGAATGTTGTATTAAGACTTGGTTAAATTCTTTAGGAGTTTCCATGAGGGATTTCCATGGCGTATAAGGGAGGGACCTTACACGAGAGAAGCGCTAGACGACGGTGGAAGCGAGGGACCACCGCAGCGCAGATGACTAGACGAGTGGAGTCTTCATCGAGACCGGTCGTAGCTGACGACGGTTGTTTCCGCTACGGGCGGAAGGGTTTCTCGGGGAGAAACCTGGAAGGTGTGTGTTGGCATCTTCAGTGAGAGGTGTGTTGGCATCTTCAGTGAAAGGTGTGTGTTGGCATCTTCAGTGAAAGGTGTGTGTCGGCATCTTCAGCGAAAGGTGTGTGTTAGCATCTCTGTGTGTTGGCATCTGAATTCATTATTCTACGAGGATTCAGCGAGACAAATAAGTGAACTGGCGACATGCAGTGAGCCGTGATACGAACTCGTGAGTGTCTGTTGGTACCTTCTTGTGTGCGTTAATCTATATTTGAGAAAGTATTGTTATAATATGTATTTACATGCCTTGAGTGAAAGCTGGAAGATTGTGCGAACTGTGTGTTGAAAAGTTGTTCGTATTGATGTATTTAAAGTGAAGAAGTATGTTGTTTTTGGTTGAGGAAATAATGAGCCTGCATCCTCCCAAATTCTGTTTTTGAAGTGTTTGGTGTGAAAGGGTAGAGACAGTCAGTGCAAAAGGGCAGAACACGCATAATAAATTCACATGCAAACTACATCGTAACAGTGGTGACCCCGATTTAGCCCTAAATAGGTTTTTGTTTCTAAGGATAGATTTTTGTTGTAGTTGCTTCCCTTCCCTTTCGAAAAAGTGAGAAATTGAGAAATTGAGAAAGAAGTGCCTTAGGGTAGCTAATTATACATACTTTGATACTTTGCGTGTTGTAGTGTTTGTTTATGTGTATGTTATTGGTCTACGTAATTGTATAGTTTCGTACGTAGAGAGGGCCTTAGTTTCTGTTTGCTTCCTTTTCTGTGTAATTAACTATCTTTCTATCTAAATTCTAGCTCCCTGTCCTATAAGTTTTTTAAAAACTATTTTTCTTAGATTCTATCTTGGATTGATTGTTGTGTATGATTGTTGTCGTTGAGGTGCAGGCTTATTTTAAATAAAATAGTATAGGGTGTGCCATTTCTTTTGTATATTCTGAAATTTTGTATTTTTTTGTTTGGACTCTGATATATTTTTTTTTGAGTTGTGTACTCTGGCTTGAAAAGGTTTTTTTTGTTTATTATTGTTATTGTTGTCCCTATTTGTAGTTGGATTAGTAATAGGGTGATTATCTCCCCTATACTAGTGTTTGATATTTAGTTGTTGGTTTGGGGAAAGTTTTGTGGTTTTTTTTAAAAAAATTTTTTTGTGGTTAGTAATAATTTGCAAACATTTGTACTTAGACAAATTTTTGGGTAAATTTTTGTTGTTGTTGTTGTTGTCAACATTTAAATTTTGTTTTGGTTTTGTTCTGGCGATTGATTTTCCTTAAAGGATCTGACGCTGGTTAGTGGTGTGTGGAATTGAATTTTTCATGTGAAGTGTGTTATTTGGGTTTGAGAAAATTTGACATTTCTAGTTAATTTATTTTTTATTTTTGTTGTTGTTGATGTTCTAAGTTTGACATTGATTGGCAAGTGTTTGAAGTTGCTATTGATTGTTGAACTGATATTTTCTAAATTATCAATTTCTTTTGGACTCCATTAAGTTTATTGTTTATTTTTGAAACTGGTGGTGTAAATAGTTAAGTAGTAAACAATTTAAGGATTGTTTTTAAAAAGGCACAAGATTTCTTTTAGTTAGTATTTTATGATACTCCTTTGTGTGTGTTTAGTATTGCGAGAAACTGGTGTATGATACAACTTTTTGATACTTAAAACAATTTTGTGAACTTGTGTTACTTGATCCAGTGTATTACTTTGAGATTACTTTGATATTTTGACATTGTAAAGATGGCTGAGACTAGTGATACTGGTGGTAACACATATGCTGATTATTTGGCATTGGGAGAGAAGCATGGTTTAAAGGCAGAAGCTTTGTTTAAGTTTGCCCAGGATCAGGTGGATAGAGAAGAGAGAAGTCAGGAAAGGGAAGCAAAGAAAGTAGCAGCTGAAGCTGAGGTTGAGGCAAAGAAGATAGAAGCTGAGGTTGAAGCAAAAAGATTAGAAACTGAGGCTGAGACAAAAAGATTAGAAACAGAGGCTGAGACAAAGAGACAAGAAACAGAAGTAAAGAAATTACAAATTGAGGCAAATAGGGAATTAGATGCAAAGAGGCTAGAAGCAGATACTGAAGCGAGGAGAATGGATTTGGAGTTTAAGAAAGCAGAAGCGCAGCAAAGTACAGGTGGAAATGCAGGGGGAAGATCAGGTCCCAGCATTAGGCCCCAGTACCCAAAACTCCCCATGTTCAAGGAAGATAAAGATGACATTGACAGTTTCTTGTTCAGATTTGAAACGCATGCAAAGGCGAACAAATGGAATGATTCAGAGTGGGCTACGTACTTATCAGCTTATCTGGAGGGTGGAGCGTTGTCTTTGTTTCATTCATTGTTTTCAACGGGTACTTTGTCGTATGAAGACTTGAAGAAAGAGTTGTTGAAGAAGTTTCAGTGCACTCGAGAGGGATTTCGGGAGAAATTTCGCAGTACGAAGCCAGAGGCTGATGAAAGTTTTGGCACATACGTAACAAGGATGACGCATTTGTTCAACCGTTGGTTGAGGTTGTCGGATATAGAATCCTCATATGAAGCATTGTTTGATTTTGTGTTGTGTGAACAGATTCTTACCAGTGTATGCACTGATTTGGCAGTCTTTTTGAAAGAACGTGATTGTAAAAATTCAAAAGACATGATTGCTAGCGCAGAAATGTACAAATCAGCCCATCCAAATAAATGTTTGGCCAGAAAGAGTCAAGTAAATCCTTTGGGGACTGGGAATGTAGCGTTCAATCAGAATCGAGGATCAGGACAGTCTTACAATCGTGGTCAAGGAGATAGTGGCAGAAGACAGGATGGTATGAGCAGAAATACCAGGTTTCAAGGCAGAGGAGATGATCGTAGGCCGGGTAGAAGAGGATGGCAGCAAGGAAGTACTAGAGGTACAGGTACGGAACAGCAGAATCAGGACACATGTTACAGATGTGGGCAGTTTGGCCATTACGCTAGAGAATGTATTCAGGTAGCATATTCAGCGAAGTCGGTAGCGGATTGTCAGGACGCTGGAGTGTTGGTAAGCTCGGCGGCATTCGGGTCGTTGCCATTAGCGGAAGGTCTCGTTAATGGGAAGCAAGTTTCAGTACTGAGAGACACAGGAGCTAATGTAGCTGGGGTAAGGAAGTCGTTGGTCTTACCAAGCCAGTACATAAAGGGAGAGGTTCAAAAAGTGAAGGGTTTTAGTGGACGGATTGATTTGTATTCATTGGCGGAAGTGGTTGTCGATACCCCATATTTTCAGGGAAAGTTGAAATGTTGTGTGCTCACAGACCCAGTCGCTGACCTAGTGATAGGTAATCTTCGGGGTGTGGTACCCAGAGTAGATTTATTCCTTGGGAATACGCAGGGTGTTGGATTGTGTGCTGATGTAAGTCACAAGAAAATCACTGAAGAGGTGGTACTTGAGAAGGTCGTGTGTGGTTCGAGTAGGGCAAAAGCCAAAAAGAAACTGGAGGATTCCCCGGTGCCATTGAAAAATGTGGTTACTCCTGATTTGTCGGTTAACGAGGAGGATCTGGAAAGTTTGCTGAGAGAGGATGAGACATTGAAAGAGGTGTTGAGTGTGTCACGTGAGGATGAGAAGTATGCAGTTTGTGCAGAGGAAGTTGTTGATGTTGAGGAAGTAAGTAGTGGATATCGCGAAAGCATTTCACTGAGGTCTGACTGGGGCAGTCATGATGTTTTCCCAAGTAAATGTGAAGAGGCAAAGGTTGCAGTGTTACCTCTGTCTGAGGAGAGGAAAACGTTGCCGTTACCTACGTTGCCTAAGGGGAAGGAAGAGACAATCGGAGACATTGTTTTTGATCCTGGTTTGACAGATAGTCAAAAGGATGATATGGAACAGGTGTTTGGAAAGATGGTTGACATTTTCAAAACATGTGATGCGGTGGTGTCTTTAACGGCAAGAATTAGGATTCGAGGTTCATCCAATAGCATGAGACAGGAATACGGTGACAGACATGTTGTCCAGGTCATTCGTAGATCAGAGCATACCACAGGTTTATGGGATGTGTGGAAAAAGAAGGTTGTTTTGATCAAAAGAAAACTCAAGAATTTTCTTTTTTCCCCGGGAAGGGGGATGTCACAAAGATGTGAGTAGCATATTTGTGAGGTGAAACCACGTCGTGTTTTTAACCTCCCTAAATGTTGTACAGGCGAGGGTAGCTGACCGGACTGGCGTTATTCACGTGTTTCGGGTGTTGCACGCAAAACTGGCTTAGCTTGATGTGAGTTGTGTTTGAGACATGTAGCTGGTCTGGGGTAAATAACGACACAGCGTGTGAGATTTCCAACCGGGAAGGTTGTTCAGCGTGTGTCAGACTTGTTCTGGGAACAAGTACTCTTTCAAGAGACGGGTCTCTTAAGGTAAATGATTTACTATGTTGTATATTATTGACGTTGGAATACAAAGCTGGAGCGTAAAGGTTAGTGTGTATAAAGTGCACCCAATCTTAGTGTGAAGCGTTGAGAGAATTCTTGATGTAATTGTTCACGGTTTTTCATGGGGAATTTCTTGAACATAATTGCTACGCATTTATGTTATGTTTAAGACGGTCATGCTTTGTATGGGGAGTGTTATTCATTGATTAAGTGTTAGTTTGGATATTGAATCTGTACGGAATGTGAACGTGGAATGAACGAGAATGTATGAGTGGTACATGAATGTTTGGAAGAAGAGATGGTTTTAGAGAATGTTGTATTAAGACTTGGTTAAATTCTTTAGGAGTTTCCATGAGGGATTTCCATGGCGTATAAGGGAGGGACCTTACACGAGGGAAGCGCTAGACGACGGTGGAAGCGAGGGACCACCGCAGCGCAGATGATTAGACGAGTGGAGTCTTCATCGATACCGGTCGTAGCTGACGACGGTTGTTTCCGCAACGGGCGGAAGGGTTTCTCGGGGAGAAACCTGGAAGGTGTGTGTTGGCATCTTCAGTGAGAGGTGTGTTGGCATCTTCAGTGAAAGGTGTGTGTTGGCATCTTCAGTGAAAGGTGTGTGTCGGCATCTTCAGCGAAAGGTGTGTGTTAGCATCTCTGTGTGTTGGCATCTGAATTCATTATTCTACGAGGATTCAGCGAGACAAGTGAACTGGCGACATGCAGTGAGCCGTGATACGAACTCGTGAGTGTCTGTTGGTACCTTCTTGTGTGCGTTAATCTATATTTGAGAAAGTATTGTTATAATATGTATTTACATGCCTTGAGTGAAAGCTGGAAGATTGTGCGAACTGTGTGTTGAAAAGTTGTTCGTATTGATGTATTTAAAGTGAAGAAGTATGTTGTTTTTGGTTGAGGAAATAATGAGCCTGCATCCTCCCAAATTCTGTTTTGAAGTGTTTGGTGTGAAAGGGTAGAGACAGTCAGTGCAAAAGGGCAGAACACGCATAATAAATTCACATGCAAACCACTTCGTGACAATCGGTGAGTGTTTAAATGAAGGGGTGTTTGTGCTGTGTGTAAAAGCCGGACCGTATCTGTGATGGTTTACGGTAGGCTTACTGCGCCTAGACTGACTGACTTCTTCTTCTGTTCTTCTGCGTTCGTGGGCTGAAATTCCCTCGTACACTCGTGTTTTTGCACAATGGATTATTGCGTATATGACCGTTTTTACCCCGCCATTTAAGGCAGCTATACGCCGCTTTCGGAGGAAGCATGCTGGGTATTTTCGTGTTTTTATAACCCACCCAACTCTGACATGGATTACATGATCTTTTCCGTGCGCACTTATGGTCTTGTGCTTGCGTGTACACATGAAGGGGGATAAGGCACTAGCAGGTCTGCACATAAGTTGACCTGGGAGATCAGAAAAATCTCCACCTTAACCCACCAGGCGCGGCCTGAATTCAAACCCACGACCTTCCGCTTTGGAGGCCGAGCATACAAAAAAGCGTGTTATCCTGCTCAGAACTGACTGACTATTTGGGCTTACAGTCCTCTTAGACCAGTTGGCCTATTTGGGACAGGTATTGGTAATACGCTGAGGATATGGTGTGATACTTTGGCTCCCCAGCTTGCCGTGATGCTGGATTTGTCGAAATTGAGATTTGTTGTGATTTTAACGAATCAGACTTCTGGGTTTGTTCTCTCCCGGTTGGGAGGCACCCACTTTCGGTTCGTGCAGCTCAGCCCAGAACTCCAATTGAACATGCATAAGGGGTGCGTGTTTTTTTTCGATCTTCGATCGGCTCCTACCCAGAGTGGAAGTGTTAAAGTTCCAATTGGAAGGCTGGGATCACACAGCCGAGTGTCATTCACTTCACGAATGCGATTGAAAAAAAATTGTCTCGATTCTTGTGACCCTTCCTGCTCAGGGCTCTCATGGTGACCTTGGTCCCAGTGTTCCTGTTCCAGCCATCCCTGAATATTCTGCTGCCAGCCTGGGATGCTCCAGGGGGGGTCGACGGAGGGACGCAGTGGCGGTCTGCTCTCTGAGGAGACGCTCACTCAGTCTGGCTCCGCGACTCAACAGTCAGTGTCGTAAGTAGAGGGCTTAGTAGGTAGCGGTGCCTGTGTCCCTGGCCAGGAACAGGACCATACTGAACACCATCGAAGTGACTCAGCAGCAGTGCAGTGTCATCTTCCGAGGGTAGCCTACCGCAGCGGCCTGACATCCTTCCCTGGAGTGTCTGTAAAATTAATGAGGGTGCCCAGGTGTCTGACCAACACTGGGGGCTCATTGATTCGACAAAGTCTGGCGGCGGAACGAAGTTCGGGGGCGGATGTTGCAGTGAGTGCTGGGACGGGGCGGCGTGGGAGCATACTGGGAGAAGGAACAAGCGTCGGGTTCAAGCAAAAAGAGAATCAAATAACAAAAACAAACAACAACAACATATACATAAAAAGAAGAGAGAGAAAAAAGAGAGAGAAGAAGAGAAAGAGAGGGGGAAAAAAAGAGAGAGAGAAGATGAGAGATGAGCCGAGAGGAGAAAGAGAAGAAGAGGAGAGAGAAAAAAAAGAAAGAGAAAGAGGAGAGAAAAGGAAGAAAAAAGAAAAAAGAGGAGGTAAAAGACAAGAGAGAAGAGAGAAAATTTTTTTAAAAAATAGAAATAAAAACATGCATGGTTTTTCCCCCCGTCAGTTAGTCACTTTTTAGACATACATACACTGGTGAGCACCGTTTACGAAATGGGGTCTGTTGTAGCACGCGCAACACAATTTGTATTTCCTGTCATTATTTACGCCGATTACATTGGACATTGAAAACCATCCCGTCCCCCTGCCCCCCCCCCCCCAACCCCCCACCCCCAACAAAAAAACAAAAACCCAACAACACACAAACAGACTTGTTACACGGGTTTAGCTTGGCACAATAAAAGCATCCTTTAAATCACACTCACGGTCCCTTTCTGAATTCTAACAAAAAAGGCACATTTCATTTACATTATTGGACCTTTGAATTTAGATAGTGTTTACTGTTTTGGTAATGTTGAACTTAAGCGTTGTAAATTCAGAGCTCACAATCTAGTAGCATTATCATTGATTTATTTTTGATACAAGTCGCTTTTAATCAAAAAAGCTAAAATTTCTCGTGAAATTAATGGACGGATTCAGCTCCAAAATGTAAGCATTATTAATTAGTCCGGTCATTTGACCGGTTTGTACCCTATTTGAATAGTACACTCCCAAAATCCACAGCCAGATCGCTTTCTGTAGGGAGCTTTGTTTAATGAATTAATGTCCTTAAAAGTTAAGGGCTGGACCTTTAAGTACGCGAAGAAGGTGTTACATACACTCGATGACGTGGTTCAAGATACGCTCCTTTCCGTTTAAACATACGATGTATACCACTACAGATTATATCCAGTCACAGGTATATGATCTTACAAGTTTCTGTCATTCTTTATTCGCTCTGTCGACCCCCGTTTTTAACCGTTTGCTTCCCTTAATATGATAAAGCGACCATACGGCGTCATCGTCCCGAACTACGTCTATAAAATCTCCAAACTAGTTTGGAATTCTGGGTAGGGAAATCCTTTTGTGAAATGACGGCAGCGCCTTTCGGCAATTGGTCAATGCATTTTGGAGCTGGAGTTCCAACATAATGTCGGTCACTCTTGAAATGAATGCTATTTGATTTTACTTTCCAAACTGATACGAAGTGGTTGGGAGCAATGGGGCAGTTATCAACATAATTTATCTCTAACAAAACATTGAGATCGACAGAACGTGCGTGTAGTACATGAATACAAAAAGGAGCGACTCGGAAACCGACGTGTCGATACTGCTCGAGAAGTCACGTGGAATACTCCCACCGCCAGTTCGTAATGCAGGACGGTCACGGGTTCGAGTCTCTTAGAAGGGAAGAGCAATTTTTTTAATAACTTTTTTTATTCATTTTTCAATTTTTTTCTTTGTGTTCTGAACTCTTTCTCCTTGTGCTTTATTCCATTTAATTACTTTCAAAGGTTTTGAGAGGTGTGTATTGAAGATGGCAGTAATCAAAGGATTGCATAATAATCGAGTACTTCCAGTTAACAATTACCCAGCATTACCCATTCTATTTTTCTTCATTAATATTGGCTCTTAGGTAAGCTCAATGGGCGATTTTATCACCGTGCGTCGACTGCAGGTAATGGTCGGTAACCACTTCTAATGAATGAACTTCTGATCCAGTTTAAAGGAAAGCTTAGCCCTTGGCAAGAGTGTAGTCAATACTAGACACCCCTACGTCTTTCCCTTATTATGGAGCATATAAATATAGACATGTTTTAAAGATATGATAAGTAAAGAAATGAAATAAATAATGTAATGAATACAAACACAACTGAATTAAAAGAAAGAAATATAAATACAAAAAACAGCACTCTCAGATATGTAAATCCGCAACAAGAAGGGCTGTCCTTTACCAGTAGCCACTGATGCCGTGCCATGCTATCTATTTATTTATATGGGAGATTTATATAGCGCTTGACGTTCTCTAAGCGCTTTACATATTAATTTCTGCCGTGTGAGATGGAATTTTTTACACAATATATCACGCATTCACATCGGCCAGTAAATCGCAAGCCATTACGGCGAATATTTACTTTTCACGGCCTATTATTCCAAGTCACACGGGTATTTGGTGGACTTTTTTTTATTTTTTTTTATCTATGCCTATACATTTTTGCCAGGAAAGACCTTTTTGTCAATCGTGGGATCTTTAACGTGCACGAAGGGACCTCGGTTTTTTGTCTCATCCGAAACACTAGCACTTGAACCCACCACCTGGGCTAGGAAAGGGTGAAGAAAATTGCTTACGCCCCGACCCAGGGTCGAACTCGCAACCTCTCGCTTCCGAGGCAAGTGCACTTTACCACTCGGCCACCCTTGCAACTCGAGGTACAATCTCTATCTTTCGCCGAGGAGCACAGATAACGCCTCTAACAAACACACACGGCAGCAATTACGTGGCTCTAAAAAAAAAAGGACGCGGAAACGTCGGGGGATTCCCCCACTTGTATGCAAAGACGCGGAGGTCCGA
>NC_090253.1:29894905-29914905 GCF_037325665.1 Littorina saxatilis
AATTTAATTTTAATCATAATTTTTATATTTTTAATTTTCAGAGCTTGATTTTAATCCGAATATAACATATTTATATGTTTTTGGAATCAGAACATGATGAAGAATAAAAAAAAAGTAATTTTGAATCGTTTTATAAAAAAATATTTTTAATTACAATTTTCAGATTTTTAATGACCAAAGTCATAAATTAATTTTTAGGCCTCCATGCTGAAATGCAATACTGAAGTCCGGCCTTCGTCGAAGATTGCTTGGCCAAAATTTCAATCAATTTGATTGAAAAATGAAGGTGTGACAGTGCCGCCTCAACTTTTACAAAAAGCCGGATATGACGTCATAAAAGACATTTATCGAAATAAAAAATCAAAAATCTGGGGATTTTATACCCAGGAACTCTCATGTAAAATTTCATAAAGATCGGTCCAGTAGTTTAGTCTGAATCGCTCTACACACACACACGCACAGACACACACACACACATACACCACGACCCTCGTCTCGATTCCCCCTCTATGTTAAAACATTTAATCAAAACTTGACTAAATGTAAAAACAATCAGCCATATGATTTTTTTCTCGAATATTTCTTCTTCTTTCATACTACCTCTCCCCCCTCCATGTTCTATTCTTTCTTCACCGACACACATACAAACACAAACTATTTGAGGCTGTCTGCTGAAAACAATACACACACAAGTTGTGGTACTTCTAAATTTCATAACAAGGATTAATTGTTCAGTTTCCTTGGTAAATACAGCTTCCAGTTGTAGAAAGTAACACATGGTGCTGTGTGTCCTTGCACACGTGGGTCTGTCAGTCTGTCCATCACTTCACTGAATTGAAAATGTCATCCGTGCACTCTGCTATCGAACGTCTCCCTTTACTTTCAACAAACTGAAATGCCAATCAGGGTCGAACTTGATGTGGCCGACGATCAAGACATTTTCAAAATGGATTTGTGCTGTTCATTCACACACAAAACTGCATGCCTAAGTATTGATGCACCATGCCGAAGACTGAAGTTGCTACCCTCCTCTGTACCCCTGCCTCATTCGCAAGGTAGACGATTTGCTTCTCTGAAACAAAGGCAACCACAGAGTTGATCAACATATTATTTACTAACCACTATTTGCACAGCTCAAGTCTGGTTTTGGGTACCTGTCCACTTGCCATTTCTAAGCTGGTATGGTATGGTGACATTATCGAAAATGTAGTGTGTGTGTGTGTGTGTGTGTGTGTGTGTGTGTGTGTGTGTGTGTGTGTGTGTGCGTGCGAGTGTGTGTGTGTGTATGTGTGTGTGTCTGTGTCTGTGTGTGTCTGTGTGTGTGCTTCTTTGTTGGAGAAAACAACACATAAACACAAATATAATTGTATTGCTCCCCCCCTTTTTTTTAAAGGACTGACAAATTGTTAAGTATTAATATGTCTTTACCTACTGAGCAAAGTCCCAAGGGTAAACCATGCTGATTTCCTTGGAACTGGAACCGGCTGGACATTGCTGTTGCCCCATTCTGTCGAACACCTGCTTTGTGGCCAGGCACTTCTGTCTTTTGTTGTTGCACTGTCCGGTGAATTGCTGGACTTGTTTGCTGTTCCACGCCTGCAAACTGAGAGAAAGAGAGTAACATTGGTTGAATAAAAAAAAGAGGAATTTAAAAACATACTACACGTACACACATACCACCACCACCATCATCATCATCATCATCATCATCATCATCATCATCATCATCATCATCAAAATCATCATTGACATTATCATCTCTCTCCCTCTATCTACCCCTCTTTCTCTCTCTCTCTCTCTCTCTCTCTCTCTCTCTCTCTCTCTCTCTCTCTCTCTCTCTCTCTCTCACACACACACACACACACACACACACACACACACACACACACATACAAAAACCCTCACACAACACACACACACACACAAGCTGCGCGCGCGCACACACACAAAACACACACTGCAGTCTATATGGTAACTTACCTGAAATTGTAGCCTGTCATAGATCTAAGTGGAGACAGCAAACGGTAAGAGCAACAGGTTCTCATTTACGATGTCCGGGCATTCAAACGATCAGGAAGAGGAAGACCTTGCTTCGCAATAGGCCTATGCTCTTGGAGAACTCTTTAACCGATTAGTAGTGTGCGTTGTCATCATGAACGTTTACAACACCATCGTGATCAAAGTAGATCTGCTTCGACTTCGGAGTCACAAAATAATGTCCGGGCGAAGTGCAACAAAATAATTCTGAATTAACAGCATTGACCTCGTCAACAAAATCGTTGTCTTATCCCAAAGCGACTTCTGTCAGCAGAACATTCCGTGTTCAACTGAGAAGACTGACTTGCCCTTCCACTATCAGAATTCACAGCTGCAAAGAACAGAATGCCCCAGTCAGTAACCACTGATCTAAATATCAGTAACTTTAGCAAGGGAAGCAACTAAAGATGTAAACGGGGAGTAACTGTTCTTCATCGGGCAACTGCATTTGTCGTCTGCTTTTTCGTACAGTGCTACGGTCGCGTGAAAGTCAGATCTACCTGAACTATGCGTATAGATCCGTCTAGTGAAATGTAGCTGTGTGATGATTTGGCTACATCACTTTGCTGAATGTGCTTCCAGATGAAAGTTTATATTAAGCTTACTGTCAAACATTAAAAAAAAATAGGTAAGTTGTTTTAACTTGACCAAAACTAGCGACGAAAATTTTGTTCTCGAAGCACAACAAAACACTCTGTCGGCATTTTCGGCATCATCGCAGTCAACTTGTCATCGGTTCGATGTGTTTTTCCTGAGGAGGAATGAACATAAACATTTGTAGAAGTTTGTAATGTTGATCCCAAGACTATTTTCCATTACTTTAAATTGCTGTTCATTGTACTATCGCTGATAATTCATTGAACATTTTAGAAATTCAACTTGAAGTGGGCATCAGTCAGCACAGCAAAGTTTGTTTACATTTTGCTCTAACTTTGACCCCGCGTTTCTCCAATCAGAGGCTTAGCTCAACAGGGTCCCTTTTCGCAGAAATGGCCACATATCGCGACGGGGAAAGGGGGGGGGGGAGATGGGATAGAGCCACTTGTTAATTGTTTCTTGTTCACAAAAGCACTAATCAAAAATTTGCTCCAGGGACTTGCAACGTAGTACAATATATTACCTTACTGGGAGAATGCAAGTTTCCAGTACAAAGGACTTAACAGCAATACTGCTGGCTGAGGTGTTTGTTCGTACGTGTGTTTGTTTGTTCGTACGTGTGTTTGTTTGTTTGTTTTGTATGGTTGATTGGTATTTGGTAGTTTGTTGATTCTTGTGCTGAAGTTTGCGTTCTTGTTGTTCATTGTTCTGTGTTTGCTATTCTATTCTTCTGTACGCCTTTTTAAAGGACCATAACAGGCTCTTTTTAAGGTCAGGTAAAGCAGTTGGGGTTGATTTAATGATATAGGTAAGCATCTACAGATGCAAACACCGATCAGTAAATCTCAGGTTTTGTGTTGCATCAGTCTAATTTTACACAAAATGCATGCTCAAAAAGCGACCAAATTCGTCTGCTGCGCGAGACTTCAAATTCCCCGCGGCGGCAAGCCCTTGGCTGTGACGTCACAAGGGGGAGCCAGAAGCGAAAGTAGCAACGTTCGGTGTGCGTCTTTGCTGCAGCTGTGGATGCGCGCGTGCTCCCGACATCATGCCGAGAGAGTGTGCTGCTGCCGAATGTTCGGAGTTGCAAAAAAAAGACTCAGGCTTGCGTTTTTATTTGTTTCTATCCGACTGGGTAACAACTACAACGACGACAATAACACTAACAACAACTCGAAAACCAAGAACAACTACAATGTCAACAACAACAGCTTTACGTTGATAAACTGTAGGTGGAACACGATTGATTTGACACGTTACAACCTTGATTTCATCTACGACGACGACAACAACAACATCAACTTAAATTCGAGAACATAATTATACGTCTTCAACAACATAGTCAACAACAAATCCGATAGAACTTCAACTACAATCACAACAGTGATCATGGGCTGCCTAAATCTATTTGTTGAGTCTGGCAGACATTTTACTTCCACCCTTGAGAGAGAATGTTTTTTCCTCGTACACTTTGTGCCTCAAACCTGACTGATACAATTCTACATTTATCCCCGATTATCAACCCAAATAGGTGGGACAGTTCCGTCTCAACTCGGACGCCGCTGTAAGAACGATCTCCAGTAACAGACGCTGATAACGATACAGCTATCTGCTCGCTCCTAAGCCACTCCCCCAGCCTGTATGTCTACACACTGGCACCAATTAAACCTCCAACTGAGCTGTTAACCCGTGGTTTGTAAACATGTAAAAATATTGTACAAATTACGTCGAACCTAAATCCGCGATTTGTAAAAAAAAAATAATAATAATTAAAAAAAAAAAAATCTCTATTCAGCCTATTGTCCCATCGCTGGGAAATTCGGATCGCTTCCTCCCAGTGGAAAGCTAGCAGCAACAGAGTCACGCTACCCCAAAGTCAAGGGATCCATTAGATTTGTTTTTCTTTCTTTTTCCATTTCGTTATTTTCCTTCATCGCTGGCGAATTCGGATCGCTTCCTCCCAGTGAAAAGTTAGCAGCAACAGAGTCGCGCTTGTGGTCCAAGTTGTGGAAATTTCCAAGTTGTGGAATGTGTCCAAGTTGTGGTATGTGTCCAAGTTGTGGTATGTGTCCAATATGTGCAATGTTGTGGTATATGTCCAAGATGTGGAATGTGTTCAAGATGTGGTATGTGTTTGTTTGTTTGTTTGCTTAACGCCCAGCCGACCACGAAGGGCCATATCAGGGCGGTGCTGCTTTGACATTATAACGTGCGCCACACACAAGACAGAAGTCGCAGCACAGGCTTCATGTCTCACCCAGTCACATTATTCTGACACCGGACCAACCAGTCCTAGCACTAACCCCATAATGCCAGACGCCAGGCGGAGCAGATGTGGTATGTGTCCAAGTTGTGGTATATATGTGTCCAAGTTGTGGTATGTGTCAAAGTTGTGGTATGTGTCCAAGATGTGGTATGTGTCCAAGTTGTGGTAAGTGTCCAAGATGTGGTAATGTGTCCAAGTTATGGTATGTGTCCAATATGTGGTATGTGTCCAAGTTGTGGTCTGTGTTCAAGCTGTGGTATGTGTCCAAGTTGTGGTATGTGTCCAAGTTGTGGTATGTGTTCAAGATGTGGTATGTGTCCAAGTTGTGGTATGTGACCAAGTTGTGGTATGTGTCAAAGACGTGGTAATATCGTCATGTGTCCAAGTTTTGGTATGTGTCCAAGTTGTGGAATGTGATGGGACAATAAAGAAATGGAGAAAAAAAAATCTAATAGATTCACTGACTTTGGGGTATCGCGACTCTGTTGTTGCTAGCTTTCCACTGGGAGGAAGTGATCCGAATTTCCCAGCGACGGGACAATCTAGTAATGATATGGAGAAAGAAAACAAAATCAACGGAGTCGCGCTACCCCAAAAGTCAAGGGATTTTGTTTTTGTGCCTTGACTTTTGGGATGACAAGAAGATATCGGGAACGTTAACGTGATTTGTAAAAAAAATGATTACAAATAACGGGGCGCGCGGACCCTTGATTTTAACTCCCACGCTCAAAACTGTAAGGTTCAGCAGCTAAAGTTGCTTCTATGAATACGGCTTCTGACGTCATCGAAAATTTTACCCAGAATTCACGACTTCCGTACTCTCGCGGACGTTCGAGATACAATGGCCGCCAGATCGGAACGCGAAAACGCTTCGCTTCAGCCACAAAATTTGTCGGATTATGGCCTAAACGATTCCGAAATAAACTAAACCCTGTGAGGGAAGGTGAGAAAACAATTTCCTACGGCATGCATATGTCTGGTTAACCTAAGTCACGCCAAAACGCAAATAAACGCGTTTTTGACACCAAAAATAGCCTGTTGGGGTCCTTTAATCACATAAACCACACGCCAAAACCAGATAATCAAAACTTGACGCAGTGATTTTACAAAGATCTCTCATTCTTGTACCTGTGAAGCAAAGCACATTTCTTTCAACCTTCGTACCCTCATAGGAATGCGTTTGCAGATCTAACTTCGCCGCTCCAGGAGGGGGTGCGGGGGTTGCGTGGGGAGGGGATGTTGGATTTGTTGGTTTTGAGGGGGTTGAGGGTATGCGTGTGTGTGTGCATGTGCGTGCGTGTGTGTGTGTGTGTGTGTGTGTGTGTGTGTGTGTGTGTGTGTGTGCTTATAGTCAGACTTGTATAGCAAATATAGTCTTTCTGTATCAAATTGTGAACACCGCACCGCCCCCCCCCCCCTCCCCATACGCCCGATCCCAAGGTGAACTGTCACCCAGAAGCCTGCTGGGCTCACCGCGGTATCCCCATGGCGGAAAGGCAACATCAACACAATTCATGAATGAATGGGTAACTGTACTCTGCAATTTCTTCCACGCCCCCTTGTGTGAAGTATTACATTTTCAAGGCGTAAGAAGACAGTGAAATATGATCTACTTTCCCTACTCTCCTTTCTTTCTTCTAAACGGGCTAAAATACACTCTCGTCGGTGCCTTTTGAAATCTCGCGTAAAACCATACCTAACTTCGTCGAGATGGAAGTAGAGCGTGCAGGTTTTGAGTATTGTAAAGGTTCTAAGGGCAGAGATGGCACGGACATTATGTTTTATTACAAGTGAGGTTACCTTCACGGAAATTCGGGTTGCTTTTTTCTGGGGAAAGCGAGCTGCCATACAGTACGGCGCTACCCTATCTCAGGTCTTGTCCAGATTGTTTCTTTCAATTTGTGTGTGTTTGTGTTTATTTTTTGTTATGGGATAAGGTCATTCCTCCACTAACTATAGACACACACCAAAAATCAACATCCTGACTACTACTTCTGCTGAGTGGGAAGTGCTCTAGGGAAAGCAAGCTGCCATACAGTACGGCGCTACCCTATCTCAGGTCTTGTCCAGATTGTTAATTATATATAATTTTTTTGGGGGGTGTTATAAGGTCATTTATCCAACATACGTGAGAGAGACACCCGTGAGATGATAATCGTATAAATCACACGTGTGTATATCATGTAAAAGAGGTCATGTCAAGCAAGTCTGGCAAGGACCTGTTTTTCCACTGCTTATGATGCTAAAGTCACCGAGACAAACGTCATTATAGAAGAAAAAAATTGCGCTCGCTAATTACCCTCCATGAATCTTTAGAACTAACACGTCACGCCACACTTTCAGAGTGACCTACGTTTCTTTGCTTTGACGTAATAGATTGCACGAGGCTTCAGAAGAGATCGAGGTTCCAAAACAAGCGTCTTCAATTTAGCTGCCTCGACTGCAGGACATTTTCAGTAAAATACACGTAAGAACAGTATGTAGGATAAACAGAATACTACATGGCTTGCTGCGTCGTACCACATTTACACTCGTTGCTTTTTCAAATAGTGAACAGCTCGCTTTCGCTCGCAGTTCAATATTTAAACAAACAACTCGTGTAAATCTGGTACGACACAGCAAGCCATGTAGTATTCTCTATTCCTCCACTTAACATAGGCACAAACCAAAAATCACTATCCTGATTGCTGCTTCTGCTGAGTGGGAAGTTAATAAATTTATGATAAATTAGTTTGGGTAGATTGACACCAGTGTCAGCTTGGAAATTAATTCACCATATTACATCCTGCACCAACAGAGTGACGGATGTTCAATTGTGGTGTGTGTCCAAGCGGAGGTGTTTCTTGTGTTTATCCTATGTAAAAGCCTTAGCAGACATGAGATAGAGGGTCAACTAGTTTATACGGGGAGGACTGTGCTTTGAATTGGGTTACGACCTTTAAAGTAAAGGAGACGTCAAGCCCCTTTCCTTCTCACAACGCGTACTTGATGATCCCAGCGGTCAGTTTGTTTGTTTGTTTGTTTGTTTGTTTGCTCAACGCCCAGCCGACCACGAAGGGCCATATCAGGGCGGTGCTGCTTTGACATATAACGTGCGCCACACACAAGACAGAAGTCGCAGCACAGGCTTCATGTCTCACCCAGTCACATTATTCTGACACCGGACCAACCAGTCCTAGCACTAACCCCATAATGCCAGACGCCAGGCGGAGCAGCCACTAGATTGCCAATGTTAAAGTCTTAGGTATGACCCGGCCGGGGTTCGAACCCACGACCTCCCGATCACGGGGCGGACGCCTTACCACTGGGCCAACCGTGCCGGTCAGCGGTCAGTTGTACAGTCCAAAGCTTGATGTCTGTGGAGGCCGATATTTTGCCAATTCCGCAATTAAACAACAACAACAACAACAAGAACAACAACAACAACGACATCAACAACAACAACGACATCAACAACAACAACAACAACGACGACATCAACAATAACAACAACAACAACAACAACAACAACTTAAGATACCTTCCTTCTCAAAGCAAACTCACAAAATAAGTTACAGTTTTGGTCATGAGGATCGCAAACTCACTTAAAACAGCAGAGTGTTGCAAAATGAATACACCTTTCGGAGAAACCGACACCGGGCAAACTTTTCTTGAGAAGCGTGCAAAGCTACGAAAGATCTTTGACACTGGTGTTATTTACTGAACTAACCCCCAACCAGAACCACCCCCCGCCCCTCCTCCGACGAACCCCCCCCCCCCCCCCCCCCCCCAACTATCGCCCCCCTCCGCCAAACCACCACCCCGCCCCAAAGAAAATTGTACACTGAAAGCTGGCATCATCAAGTACGTGTTCTGAGAAGGAAAGGGGCTTGACGACTCCTTCACTTAAAAGGTCTTAGCCCAATTCAAGGCACAGTCCTTCTCGTGTAAACGATTTGACCCACCATCAGGCAAGGCTTTCACCCAGGCTGAGCCCGAGAATACCCCTCCGCTTGGACCGCACACCAACATTCAACTTCAGTTATAAATGCTTTCTGAGCAGAATGTATTTTTGTGAATTCATTTCTCAACTGATACTGGTGTACGTGTCGATCTGCCAAAATCAATTCATCATACAAATTCCCACTCAGCAGAAGCAGTAGTCAGGATGTTGATGTTTGGTATGACCTTATCCCATAACAATTTTTTTTTAAATTACAAATATGTGCAGACCTGAGATAGGGTAGCGCCGTACTGAATGGCAGCTCGCTTTCCCCAGAAAGAAAGCAACCCGACTTTCCACGAGGGTAACCTCACAGGACTATGGACTCGTATCCTTATCCTCAGCCTGATCCTTACAGCGGGCAAACCTGTTTTCTCGGGACCTTACCCTTTTTACATTTAGTCAAGTTTTGACTAAATGTTTTAACATAGAGGGGGAATCGAGACGAGGGTCGTGGTGTATGTGTGTGTGTGTGTGTGTGTGTGTGTGTGTGTGTGTGTGTGTGTGTGTGTGTGTGTGTGTGTGTGTGTCTGTGTGTGTGTGTGTGTGTGTGTAGAGCGATTCAGACCAAACTACTGGACCGATCTTTATGAAATTTGACATGAGAGTTCCTGGGAATGATATCCTCGGACATTTTTTCGTTTTTTCAATAAATACCTTTGATGACGTCATATTCGGCTTTTTGTAAAAGTTGAGGCGGCACTGTCACACCCTCATTTTTCAATCAAATTGATTGAAATTTTGGCCCAGCAATCTTCGACGAAGGCCGGACTTCGGTATTGCATTTCAGCTTGGTGGCTTAAAAATTAATTAATGACTTTGGTCATTAAAAATCTGAAAATTGTAAAAAAACCATTTTTTTATAAAACGATCCAAATTTACGTTTATCTTATTCTTCATCATTTTCTGATTCCAAAAACATATAAATATGTTATATTCGGATTAAAAACAAGCTCTGAAAATTAAAAATATAAAAATTATTATTAAAATAAAATTTCCGAAATCGATTTAAAAACAAATTCATCTTATTCCTTGTGGGTTCCTGATTCCAAAAACATATAGATGTGATATGTTTGGATTAAAAACACGCTCAGAAAGTTAAAAAGAATAGAGATAAAGAAAAGCGTGCTATCTTTCTCAGCGCAACTACTACCCCGCTCTTCTTGTCAATTTTACTGCCTTTGTATCGAGAGGTGGACTGACGATGCTACGAGTATACGCTTTTGCTGTAAAAATGGAGTGAGTTCAGTTTCATTCTGTGAGTTCCACAGCTTCTTCTTCTTCTGCGTTCGACGGTTGTGTCTAGGGTCGTAGTTCCGCTGCTGTCGTGAACTGGAACGTCGCTTTCAGGTCTTCTGACGTTCCCCAGAGCTTGGTCTCCAGTGTAGCTCCTTCTGGCCAGATGTTCCACAGCTTGACTAAATGTAGTAATTTCGCCTTACGCGACTTGTTTTTCAATCAAATTGATTGAAATTTTGGCCAAGCAATCTTCGACGAAGGCCGGACTTCGGTATTGCATTTCAACTTGGTGGCTTAAAAATTAATTAATGACTTTGGTCATTAAAAATCTGAAAATTGTAAAAAAAAAAAATTAAAAAATTATAAAACGATCCAAATTTACGTTCATCTTATTTGTTGTTGTACTTTTAATTGTTCTATTCTGTATATATATGTTCTTTTGTAAAGGGCCTAGAGCCATATGTTAGGCACTTAAAAATGTCCAGTTATTATTATTATTATTATTAATGTGAGCTTGTGACCGACGACAGTTACGGTGCACATGCACTTGTGTACATCCGTTTGAACTTGTGAACTTGGGTACCCCTGTACTATCGGGGATCCACTAAGGTTTCCGAGACTGTGTTTTTTTGGTAGTGAAATGGTCTGACGGAAGAGCCGATTCTTAAATTTGCATAGGTAAAACGATTGTTTTTTGGTATAAGTTTCTGGAGTAAAATTGTGATTAATGTTTTTGTGAACAAGAAACAATTGACAGGTGACTTTATTCCATCTCTCTTTTTCTCTCCGCCGCGATGTAATTTTGAATAGTTGAAGGTGATGTTAAACACCAAGTAGAGAAAGTAAGGTACTCGACACCCCTCGAGTCGAAAGTGTGTTAACCTTGTGACGCAGGCACGCGGAATGTTGGGCCCTGGGACCTACTGAGACTTTCTTTCTGCTTGGAATTCTGAAGAAAGACAACGTATATTTTTGTGCGTGTGTTTTCTGGACGCCCGGTGTGACATGTTTGGTCACAGGCTGAAATCCTTTGGGATGTGAGGAATTCTTTTGCTGGTAGGTTAATACAATTTTCTTTCTGTAAATGGGTAAGCAGTGAGAAGAAGAGTATGCTGCTTGGGGGAGGATTTATTTGAATGTTTATGAAGACTGTATTATGAGTTGAATGTTTGGGAAAACTTTTGTTTATTGAATGCTTTAGAAAACCGGTTGAGAGAACGGTATTGTAGGTATGTTATTTGATAAGAATGATGTGTTGTGTTGTTCAAAGAGTTAGTTTGTGGTAGTTGAAATTGTTGAGTTGTTTACGTATGCTTACGGCGTGCATTCTGTGGTTTGCAGGATGGCGGAGTGTGCGACGGGGTCTTTTTTTTTTAGATGGGGTTTTCGTAGACGGGTTTTTTAGATGGGTTTTCTAGCTAGGTTTTCATAGATGGGGATTTCGTAGATTAGTTCTCGTAGACTGGTTTTCGTAGACTGGTTCTCGTAGATTAGTTCTCGTAGACTGGTTCTCGTAGACTGGTTCTCGTAGATTAGTTCTCGTAGACTGGTTCTCGTAGATTAGTTCTCGTAGACTGGTTCTCGTAGATTGGTTCTCGTAGATTAGTTCTCGTGGACTGGTTCTCGTAGATTGGTTTTCGTAGATTAGTTTTCGTAGATTGGTTCTCGTAGATTAGTTTTTGTGGACTGGGTTCTGTAGACTAGTTTTTGTTAGAGGGGCTCAGTGAGTTTTTGTAGATTTGGTTTTTTTAAGAATTGTTTTTAGGTTGTTTTTTTAGATTTCGTTTGTTTTAGATTAGAGTTTCATTGGGTTTTTTGGGGTTAAAGTGGAGAGTGAGGATTTAGAGTAGAGTTTTAGAGTGTAGTTTGGAGGAAGGATTTAGTGTGTTTTTAAAGTCTAGCGTTAGAGGGAGAATTTAGAATATAGTTTTAGAGTGAAGAATTGAGAGCGTTGTTTTTGGAGTTGTTTAGTCCTGTTGTAATACATTGAAAGTTTTGTATTTGAAAGTAAACCCCCGTTATCCCACACATTCCCCTTTTCATCTTATGGAATAAAAGAACCTGGTAATATAACTTGTGTCAGTTGCTTTGAGTGTTTGTGCTCGGTGAGAAAGGGTAAAGTAAATTGGCACTCGGTTACATTAAAAACACCCACAGATCAATAGAAAGCAAGTTTTCCTTCATTCAATTAATGGAGACCACCAACCTTGAATAAAGCTCGTGACATTTCTCAGGAAATCATTCGACCCACTCTCCATGACATTGCTTTTTTACGAACATGAGTACTAGTTGTGATTGCCATGTTTAAAAAAAACGAAAAGCAGGTTGGATATTCGTCGCATTTTTTTTTTTTTGGCGACAAACTGTGTGAATGATTGAACCAAACTCTATCTAGAGTAGGCCTACTGCCAGGGGCAAATAAATTGTCCTTAGCGCTTAACAACCTAGCTTTTGGACACAGAAAAAAAAGTGCGAAGCGCCCAGCCTTTGAATTGCAAATAACGTTCCCCTACCTTTGTACCGTTCAATAAAACCTGTAATTTGACTACTGTGTTTGGGAGAATAAAAGAGAACGATGGGAATACCCACCATTCCTAGAATGAAAGGCACACGTGCACTCCTTAGATTTGGCCAGTCGTTTACAGGGGATAAGAGCATCCGCCATTTTGACACATACACAAAATCAGCATCCTGACTGCTAGCTGTGGTGGGTTGGAGTTTTTAGATGAATTAATTTCTTAAAAAGTCACTAGTGGATTTTACAAGATAAATTAATCAAAAATTCCCTATTTTGCAGGGAGACCAGTCAGGATGTTGATTTTTGAGTTATGTGACCAAAAGCAGGGATGGTCTTATCCCATGATATAAGCCTGGCCAGGAGTTGTCTGCCTGCGCGAAAAGTTATCTAGTATCTGCGACAGGCAGATCCAAAAATCCCAGCTTTTGAATTAAATATAACTGTCCCCTACCTTTCTGCCGTTCAAACAAAATCTGTAATTCGACTACTGGAGACTGTTGAAAACGACGTTAAACACCAAATAAAGAAAGAAAGAAAGAAAGAAAGAAAGAAAGAAAGAAAGAAAGAAAGAAAGAAAGAAAGAAAAGACAACTGGAGATAGAAGAATATAATTGCACAATGGAAACATCTCACATTCCTAGAATTAGGCATTTGGCGCCTGTTTTCTGCCCTACGAACCCAAGAACAGAGGATTGGGTTTCTAGACACTGAAGAGTTGTTTACAGATACAGTCGATCCTGCCTTGGCGATCACCTATCCGTAACGATCTCCTGCCCACACCGACCAGCCCAAAGGATACCCAAAGAGTTTTCTCTTATATAACATTCACCTTATAACAGCGACCACCTGTCGATCACAAACGATCACTTTGGGCGAGTTCATTGGAAGGTCGTTATAGACAGCTTCGACTGTAGATACGTTTGCCTAATTATGGTCTTTGCACAAAAGTGAACGATGGCTTTTCTGTCTTAACAAAAGTGCAATGCATACGCAGCAGACTTTCTAGGGCAAGGAACTGTCTGAAAGCGTCTCCTCAAAGAATTGGTGGATACTGTCGCTTTCAAGATGTGTGGTCAATGTTTGTGAGGATTTTGGTCAGGCAGTGTGTGGGAGGTGTTGAGTCCTTTGTGCTGGAAACTTGCATTCTCCCAGTAGGGTCATATATTGTACTACGTTGCGGGCCCCTGGAGCAATTTTTTGATTGGTGCTTTTGTGAACAGGAAACATTTAACAGGTGGCTCTATCCCATCTTCCCCCCCCCCCTTTCCCCTATCCCATCTCCCCCCTTTCCCTCGTCGCGATATAACCTTCGTGGTTGAAAACGACGTTAAACACCAAATAAAAAAGTAAAATGTCGCTTTCAAGATACTTTCCTTTCCGTGAAAACTATTTTCTACATGAAAGCAGACGGCCAAGGGTGACTGCGCAAGAGAGAGAGACGGAAAATAAAAGACCCAAAAGTGCTGTATTCGCGTATTTACGAACTTGATGATACCGGGCGTTACTTTCTCTTCCGATACGTTTGTCGGAGAGCCTAAGTGTATAAACGGTTGTGTAGTTACATATCTTTTTTTTGTTTCATGCATGACCATTAATCAGCGTGTACATGTGATACGAGTATACTTCTGCTTGGGCACATACCAACATTTCACAGCCAGGCCGCATTCTGAGCGGGAGCTCTCTTGCTAAATCTATTTGAAAACCTACACCCAGGTCTGCCTGCACAATTAATTCAGCAAACAGCCCCCCCCCCAAAAAAAAAAATGTATATATCATTTTAAAATCCATAAATCAATCACAGTCCTATCAAGTGTCACAGTACTATTTTCCATGCGATAACAATTGTCACAGCCTTATTACACACACAAGCACACAATGTGGTTACAAAAAAACAAAAAGTGCAACCCCTTTTAAGAACCCCTAATTTCTCACATTGTCTGTTCGTTGCGTCTGTAAATGTACCCCATTTTAAGACCTGATTGTCTCACATTGTCTGTTCGTTGCGTCTGTAAATGTACCCCATTTTAAGACGTGATTGTCTCACATTGTCTGTTCGTTGCGTCTGTAAATGTACCCCATTTTAAGACCTGATTGTCTCACATTGTCTGTTCGTTGCGTCTGTAAATTGACCCCATTTTAAGACGTGATTGTCTCACATTGTCTGTTCGTTGCGTCTGTAAATTGACCCCATTTTAAGACGTGATTGTCTCAGATTGTCTGTTCGTTGCGTCTGTAAACTGACCCCATTTTAAGACCTGATTGTCTCAGATTTGTGGAGGTCTCCAAAGGGATGTTTCACTTTACCATCTTTTTGGTTAAAGACCCCAAGTATCTCAAATTCTGGCTACACACCCTTCAGTAGATGTCCGTTTGTCATGTGTTCAGTGTCAACGTACTTCCTTTTTGAGGCTTTTATTCTTGTTTCTTTTCGCTCAAGTAAACTATCAGTACATTCCTAATCGGCAATTACCCCCCCCCCCATTTTTACCCCTCTGTCTATGTCATACACCTCACCAGGTGTAATCGTGCCATGAATAGCACCCCTCCCGCCCCTAAAAAAAGAAGAAGAAAAAAGAAAACAAGTCGCGTAAGGCGAAAATACAATATTTAGTCAAGTAGCTGTCGAACTCACAGAACACGTGGAATTGACAAGAAGAGCGGGGTATTCGTTGCGCTGAGAAGGATAGCACGCTTTTCTGTACCTCTCTTCGTTTTAACTTTCTGAGCGTGTTTTTAATCCAAACATATCATATCTATATATTTTTGGAATCAGGAACCGACAAGGAATAAGATGAAAGTGTTTTTAAATTGATTTCGAAAAAAAAAATTTGATAATAATTTTTATATATTTAATTTTCAGAGCTTGTTTTTAATCCGAATATAACATATTTATATGTTTTTGGAATCAGCAAATGATGGAGAATAAGATAAACGTAAATTTGGATCGTTTTATAATTTTTTATTTTTTTTTACAATTTTCAGATTTTTAATGACCAAAGTCATTAATTAATTTTTAAGCCACCAAGCTGAAATGCAATACCGAACCCCGGGCTTCGTCGAAGAGTACTTGACCAAAATTTCAACCAATTTGGTTGAAAAATGAGGGCGTGACAGTGCCGCCTCAACTTTCACGAAAAGCCGGATATGACGTCATCAAAGACATTTATCAAAAAAATGAAAAAAACGTTCCGAGATTTCATACCCAGGAACTCTCATGTCAAATTTCATAAAGATCGGTCCTGTAGTTTAGTCTGAATCGCTCTACACACACACACACACACACGCACGCACACACATACGCACATACACCACGACCCTCGTTTCGATTCCCCCTCGATGTTAAAATATTTAGTCAAAACTTGACTAAATATAAAAAGGAGAGAGAAAAAGAAAAGAAGGAGAAAAAAAGAGACACATAATTTGGGTCATACAAGCGATTACATTTCTTGTTATTTCCTGTTTGGGAAGCTTCTTTGCAAAACCCCAACACAAGGGTGAATACTATTATAATGATTAATGATTTTTAGAATTGAGCTTGGCCCATGGATAGTAACTAAGCCTAATGGATCTTCAAAGAAGGCGATGTGTTAAAATGCGTAAAGTATAGAGAGTAATGCTGTATACATATTTTCTGTTGGTGTTGTTGTGGTTCCTCGAAATGTCTCGTATTTGTACGTGTATGTGCAACATTGTGTGAATGTGTGTGTCAGGGAGGGGGGGAGTGGCGTACGTGCTTGTGTCAGTGTGTGTGTGTGTGTGTGTGTGTGTGTGTGTGTTTGTGCGTGCGTGCGTGCGTGTGTGTGTGTGTGTGTGTGTGTCTGTGTCTGTGTGTGTGTGTGTGTACGCAGTGCGTGCGTGTGTGCACGTGTGTGTGCGTGCGTACTTGCGTGCGTGGGTGGAAGGTATGTATGTGTGTGTGTGTGTGTGTGTGTGTGTGTGTGTGTGTGTGTATGTGTGTGCGTGCGTGCGTGCGTGTGTGTGCGTGCGTGTGTGTGTGTGTATATGTGTATGTATGTGTGTGTTATAGTGCACGTCTTTGTGAGTATGCGTGCGCCCTCCATGGTTTGATTGTGTTACAAAGGGGATTTTGTAACGTGCAGGCGCTAGTATTTACACTTCGACGGTCAACATGGCTTGGTGGTAAGACGCCGGCTTCCAAAGCGGAAGGTCGTTGGTTCGAATCCCGGCCGCCCCTGGTGGGTTAAGGTGGAGATTTTTCCGACCTCCCAGGTCAACTTGTGTGCCGACCTGCTAGTGACTTAACCCCCTTCGTGTGTACACGCAAGCACAAGACGAAGTGCGCAAGGAAAAGATCCTGTAATCCATGTCAGAGTTCGGTGGGTTATAGAAACACGAACATACTCAGCATGCTTCCTCCGAAAGCGGCGTATGGCTACCTAAATGGCGGGGTAACAACGGTCATACACGTACATTTCCACTCGTGCAAAAACACGAGTGTACGTGGGAGTTTCAGCCTACAAACGCAGAAGAAGAAGAAGAAGAAGAAGTATTAACACTTCAAATGCTTCAGTCACATTAAATTCTCCTCCACTCCACGCCTCTCGTTCCTACCTTACCAACCCCCTCCGCCACTAACTCCCCTCTCCCACACGCAAACAGCATAGTACCTTTTCTTTAAACACCTGTTTGTTTGATTGAAACCTTACGTTCAACAGGAACTACCCGGTGACACAATTCTCACGATTATTTGAAGAAAAAAACACAACAATTCTTTTCACACAGACTTCAGAAGGCTTCACGCGTAATTCTCGATGTGAATTTAATAACGGCTGTACCCAGATTTTCTGGGCGACCCCTGTGACGAACGCAATGTTCTGCTTTTGTCGACGAATGGTGACGGAGAAGACAAGACAACCGGACTCTGAGGTGAGTAAAAATATGTTCACACAGGTGTAATTGCTCTGCATGTGTTTGGAATTTTTTGCCCAGCCGCTTCCTCGAAGTAACAACCGCCATAATAAGTGTTTTCTAACCACTCCAAAGCTTTCATATGTTTAATTTGGCAGATGTTTAAGTGACGGACTGATATCCGCGTGCGTGTGTGTGTGTGTGTGTGTATGTGTGTGTGTGTGTGTGTGTGTGTGTATGTGTGTGTATGTGTGTGTGTGTGTGTGTGTGTGTGTGTGTGTGTGTGTGTGTGTGTGTGTGTGTAGTGTTTGAGCGTGCGCAACGAAGAAAACAGACATACATAATGATGGAGGTGCGCACGGACAGACAGGCAGACAGACAGACAGACAGACAGACGAGACAACCGGTCCCTCATCGCGCTCGCGCTGAATCATTGGGTGCTGATTTTTGTGTGTGACCAATTGAAGGGATGTTCGTATCTAACGTGAAAGCCGGGCCAGTATTAGTAATGTTATATCCGACATCACAATAATATTAACAGCTATTGTGTTTTCAGCGTAGCAATAGGGTCCGATATTTAGACGAGACAAGTATAATGCCGACGAGTCGAAGACGAGTCGCATTATACTTGTTCGAGTCTAAATATCGGACCCTATTGCTACGTTGAAAATACAATACCGATTATATAGCTGTTCTGACCTTGATTTGTTGTTCCAAACTTACAAAATGACAGTTTTTGCGTCGATGCCTTGATCTCAGGTTTTGATAGCAGACGCCGTTTTTTATTCGCATTAGTTTTGCGCAGGGGCCACACTGACTTTGGGAACACAGCTGTTAACATCTTTTTATTAGTTCATTCGTATGTACAACAACAAGAAGTTTGAGTTTTTTTAAATTTTGAACAAGACTACTTATGAAGAAGACCAAAACACAACATCAACGGAAAACTAGAAACAACTGAAGAACTAGGATGCAACAAGCGGAGGAGAAGAGAACAGCTAATCCGTACAACGCGAACAGACGGCAGCGAAGTTTTCAGTTTGGTGAATGGCATTTATACTTGTCTCGTCATGAAGCGAATTTTTCAACCTCAGTTATAAACGACTACATGAATGTTAGTGCCATGGGTTGAACATCAATACTTCAGAGGGGAAGTGGGGTATTTAGTGTGGAGTTACGAGATAAGAAAAGCCGAATGCGAAAGTTTGTGTCAGTCGGCAACTTAGCTCACACAGGCACACAAAAACGGCTGTTCCGTTGTACTCCCCTGTTTGTACTACATCTTTCGACTTTGGGCATTTTGTGGTGTTTAGGGACAGAAAATAATTGGTTTAGTCCTGTTTCATCAGGAAGTTAGCAGAAAAGGGTATGCTATCGACATTTGTAAAGCTGAAAAACATTCCCGAGAAGAATTTCAAGTTGTCAGTGTGTGCTGTTGTCGATTGAAACATCGTGTGGTACAGATGGGTAAACCGGAACCATGCGTCTTTGTTATTGTCAATATGCTTTTGGATATTGGCAAAAATGGCCGACTTCCGTAGCATTATGCTTTGTTGATCGGAAGAAACCATCCAATCACAGCCCCCGAATTCCCCCACGTGTCCATCAGAATAGCTATATTGTGTTATACTCCAATTGCGAAGGAAACGTAATGTAAGCGTTTGCTTGAGTTTTTTTCTCGATTATTTCTCGTGTTATTATTGTATCATGTTTAATTGAATAAAACCTTGTTGAAACCAAAGCCTGGCCAAATCTTGTATGGTGAGTCAACCTGTGTTTCGGCACGAGAAAAAAATTGCCCTTGACCTGATCAATTGATCACAGTGGCCCAGATTGGCCAATCGTCATCCTGGCTCTCTGTTCATACGCGAGAATGAAGGTAACTTTAAAGTTATGCAGCAACTTTGCTCGTCCTAAGGCTGTCACACATTTCATTCCGTATGCCTGTCAGGACTAAACAGGGACGGGGTTGTTTGCGCATGTAGGAGTAACCATCTAGCCACTCCCCCACACTCTCCATCCAGTTTTAAAAGAAACACACACACACACACACACACACACACACACGTGCACACACACACACTCACACACGCACACACACACACACACACACACATACACACACACACACACACACGCACGCACGCACGCACGTACGCACGCACGCACGTACGTACACAATCTCGACATTCATCAGTTTTGTAAAGACAATTTTTTTGAGGCTGTATCTAGTTACACAAAAACAAAACAAAGTAAACTTAACGTAATAACGTTGCGATTGTAATCTAGCTACGCCACAAAGAAGGAAAAGCCGGAAGGAGAATATGATACGATGCATCCGAAAACAGCGAGGCTATCAAGCATAAGGGGGCCTCACATTGGGCGCAGACTGCCATAAAACAGACTGACCCACTGACCCACGGGGGGTGTTTTGGAAAGAAAGCTTCAAGGCGAAGTCTAGTCGAGTCAAGAAGAGACAGTCTTGAGCGGTG
>NC_090253.1:29917405-29947405 GCF_037325665.1 Littorina saxatilis
ACTGGCAATGATACAAAAGCATTCCTGAATGGGGATTGCCCTGACCCCGGCAGTAAATGCTGTCTTCTGGTGGTCACTGATGGTCCGGGGGCGAGGAGGGATTTTTGTTTACTCGGACCTTCAGATAACCCCAAAGGTACAAATCTGGTCGGGTTTGAATTAGGTCACTGAGGCGCGCATTTAGTAGTGTCCAACCTTCTACTGATGAGCCAATAACCGAATTTAAAACACATACATGTACGAAATGACATAAAAGTCAGCCCATTGTACCAACACTTTCCGGCATGATTCACAATCTGAAGTTATTGCACACTAAATATGAAGTAATTTACAGAAACGTCAGACTATGTAATCGAAACACGAAACTTCTCGTAGTTATTATGCATAAAGTGAAGTTATTTCACACCAAATATAAAGTGAATCGCTGAAGATATACATGTAGAAGTTATTTTGTGTTTGTTTGAACGGTACTATGTTGAGGTTACCTTGAATGTGTACATGAACTTGCCAACTCAAGTGAAGGTTACCAAAGTACATTTTCATTTTTTCATTTTCATTTTCATTTCATTTTCATTACTTTATTGTCCCATCGCTGAGAAATTCGGGTCGCTTCCTCCCAGTGGAAAGCTAGCAGCAACGGAGTCGCGCTACCCAGGTGTCTGCGTGTTTAGGTGTATTCAGCCACCTGCACTTATGGCAGAATGACCAAGGTCTTTTACGTGCCATTGTGATGACACGGGGGTGGGACATGGCTTCCGTCTCTGGGTCTGCACACAAACATAAGGAAGAAAATACAAACCCAGAAAATGTGTCATGAGAAAAGTACTTACCAGTAGCAGACAGAAACGAGGTAAGTAATTCGCCTTCATTTTGAGACAGCTATATTTGTACTGGCACCGACAACTCCAGATATTGACACTGTGCACAATTTTCTGCAAATCAGCATTCGCCTTCAGCACACAAACGAATCAGTCGAGCATTCTGTCACAGACACGTAATTTTGTCATTGGGCACATGGCCTATCTTGAAATCAGATACTGGCACCTGCCACTACAACACTCCGCTTGTCTATATTGTGTTTTTGTAAGGAGGCGACGCCAAGACACTGAAGCTTCTTTATTACTTTTGTTAATAGAGGCTCCCAGAAACTGCCAGATGCACATCAAAAGAATGCTTTACGACACAATGGTGCCAAGAAACTGCAGGCATTGTTCAAATCCGTCCAAGCAAATCGGTGTCTTGTCTTATAAACCCTTGGCGCGTGTCGTGAACAATAGCTGACAATGTCACCCAGCCATAGATCCTATTTTTGGGTGTTAGTTTAAGCGGGTTTTTTTTTAACAATGTTTTAGTGTTTTTATATAACCTGTATTACTTTGTTCCTTGTTGGTGTTCCGCAAAGGGTATATAAGAGTTAGACTCTCGTTTCAGCTTCACAGTTGTGGTTAAATCTGTCCAGCCGTTGATCGTCGTGAGTGAGACTGAAAATGAACATGCAGGTTTGGTATGTTTAGATGCGATCTAAACACTCTCTTTCCGTGAATGTCTCTGCTTAATGTTAGCTCGCAACACTTTGTATTGCATACAAAACACCACGCACAATTGTGTCAGGGTTATCAAAAACAATCCAGGTGAACAAAATAATGGCACATATTATAAGCGTCAGATATCTTTTTTTAAACGGTAGAATTTGTTAAAGGTGAATTAATCTTGAATGGTGTATCTGTTCTTTTGCGCAAAGATTCGCCAACTTGACTAATTTTTTTTTTTTTTTGTTGGGGGGGGGGGGGGGGGGGACAACTGTCTGGCTTTTAACTTTTGTTGAGTCGGAGGCTCAAGAACTTCAGAGTTGTTATTTTTAGCGAAAGGCTCACAACACCAAACAGTAATATAATCGAGCTAAAAAAAAATCGTGGTATGAAAACATGCAGTCACGATGCAGTCAAATCTCCGATAATTTTAACGAAAAGCTTGAAACACAACTATTGAATAGAACCATCTATCTAAACCAATGTCAGTCTAATCGATACAGACACAGGTCTGAGCGAATGCGGTCAAATGGCTGTGTTACTTTGACAAAAAAGATCGCAAAACACGCACGCAAATTGATAGAAGTCAGCCTAACCCTTGCGAGCCTAACCCTTTTAATCCCCGGTCAGAAAACATACAGTCGCGATGCAGTCAACTTTGCTATACTCTTATCAAAAGCTCGCAACATAACTCATGAACAGAATCCAGTTAAAACATTGTAAGTCTAATCAATGCAGACGCCTGTCTAAATACATAATTATATGCATTCACAATACAGTTTATTTGCAATTTTTATTTTTTTAATTTTTTTTAATTTTTAATTTTTAATTTTACGAGCATTTATATCGCGCACGTATCTCACCACACAAGGCGACTCAAGGCGCATGTTACCTCCTTAATAAATAATGCCGTGTGAGATGGAATTTTTTACACAATATATCACGCATTCACATCGGCCAGTAGATCGACTTGCTTTAGGCGCTGCATCCACCTTTCACGGCCTATTATTCCAGGTCACACGGGTATCTTTCAAGAAAAGCTCGTAATATAGCGAATGGATACAACCCAGATAAAACGGCCTGGGTTTTAATCGATGTAGATGCAGACCTGGGAGAATGCAGTCAAATCTGCTAGTCTTTCGTGGAAAAAGCTTGTAACACAGCGAATGAATAGAATCCAGCTAAAACATCGTAAGTCTCATCCATGCAGATACCTGTACTGTGTGAAGGCGTGCACCTACGGTGATGTCATCCACTAAACGCGTCCTATCTGTGAATAGGAAGCAAAACTACACACACACTGCACCAAATGTCCTCGCGTGGTACGTTCACACCTTCACGTTGTCTACTGGTGTGATATCCTTCGCTGCATTATCTGTGTTCCTCAAGCCCCGGGCACAACGGATCGCACGATGTTTTGTCGTGCAAGACCCATACAATATTTGTCGTGACCAGATCTTGCAACATGCCCGAAATCTATTGCGAGTGGTCACAAGGGCTACGACACATTAAAAGATGGTTTAGCGATGGGGACACGACAGAAAAAAAGGGCTGAAGCGGTGTTCATGCATGTTCTGCCACGGTGTTTCTAAATTATAGGCTACACAGACAGAACTAGCAACAAACGCTTCTCCATAACAGATAGACCTTAGACACGCGCCTTAAAAATATGCACTCGCACTCTTTGAAGGTTCACATTTCACTCAACATTTCAGGTTGACACGCGGAACATGTTTGAGGTTCGGTGATAAGACGCACTGAGTAGACATACGACGTATAAATGACACCTAGACACATTTATCCGCAGTGTTTGCAGATGTATTTTTTACTACACACAAAATTCGGCATCTTCCCGATCACAGGTCCTTAAATCCGTGGTGTTTGTGGACGCCACAATACTGCATTATGCACTGGATCAAGAAAATGCTCGCTTATCATTCAACAAAGAGACGGAGAAGTGGGTTACATTTTCGGGAACACCATTTGTTCTCAAGGCAGGAGCAACACTGAGGAAAGGGGCTAGACACTTGAAAGGGAGTGCGTGTGTCCGGGTTTCCTTTAAAAAAAAATTAGAGTCAATATTTTACTAATGTATTCCGACCGATTGGGTATTGAGATTGTGTATGTGTGTGTGTGTGTGTGTGTGTGTGTGTGTGTGTGTGTGTGTGTGTATGTCTGTGTGTGTGTGTGTGCGTGTGTGTGTGAGTGTGTGTGTGTGTGTGTGTCTGTCTGTCTGTCTGTCTGTCTGTCTGTCAGTCTTAGTGTGAAGAGCAATTCCTAGGCTAGTAATGCACCTAAGTGTGTGAAGCTTCAAATGTGAATTTGTCCAGATAATACCCCAAAATGTACGAATATGAAAATGTTGTATTCGGCCTCAAAAGAGACGAATGGACAGGAAAAAACAGAGAAAAATCGAAGGCTTACGAATCCTTGCGAATGTCATACGAATGGTTGCGACTGCTTGCGAATGTCTACCGATCATTGCGATTGTATACGAATCCATATACGGATCTATTACGAACGTTGCGAGTGTTGCGAGTGCTTGCAAACATTTTACGAATAAAACGAGTATGCAATTCGCATTGTTCGTAATGTTGCTCTTACACTCTGGCGAATTGCCCTTACGAATAGAATTCGCCAATAACTCGTAATGATCGGGACATGGTCGCAAGACATTCGTAAATGTTCTTAACCATTCGCCACCATTCGTCTCGGTTTGTGAACATTAGCAACATGCTCCTAATATTCGCAAGGAAGTCATATTCTGAATGTTTCGCAACGTACTCGTAAGTATTCGCAAACCATTCGTAATCATCGTAAAGGTATGCGTAGCGCTCGCAAGCATTCGTAAGGACTTTATTCGAGCACATTTTGCCAACATTTTGCGAATGGTTGCGAATTCATTACGAATTTCTCAGGAATGTTTTGACCATTTCTTCTCAATTCATAAGAATGTTGCGAAAGCCTTACGAATGCTTGCGAGTGACTGCAATTGCTTGCGAATGTTTTAAAAACAGTAAGAATATCTTGCAAACGTCTTGCAACTAAACGGCGATTTTGATGCGTATGTATTCTCAATGATCGGAACACATTCGCAAGCACTCGCAACCATTTGTAAGACATTCGCAAGGATTGGTAAGGCTTCCAATTTTCTATATTATTCATGTCCATGTGTCTATTTTTTTGCCGAATACAACATGTTCATATTCGCAAGGATATTCGGCACAAAATAAAGACAGGCATAACGAATGGTTGCGAATGGCTTGCTAGCGCCACGAATACATTGCGATGATTACAAATGTCTTGCGAGTACTAACGAGTACGTTGCGAAAAAAATAGCAATATGACTTCTTTGCGAATATTAGGAGCAATTTGCTATGTTCAAAACAAGAGACGAATTGTAAGGAATAGTTAAGATCAATTACGAAAGTCTTGCGACCATGTCCCGATCATTGTGAATTATTGGAAAATGCTATTCGCAAGGGCAATTCGGCACAGTGTAAGAGTAGCTTAAGATACTTTGGAGAAAAAGATGAGGCCGCATTGTGGCAACCACATTTTTAATCAAATTGTTCGACATTTATTGCGTGCCTAAAATTCAAAATGCTAAAGTAGACACCAAAGATGTTTCATTGTATTCTTTGATATTTTTTAGTCCAGGATATTAACAGCTATTGTGTTTTCAGCGTAGCAATAGGGTCCGATATTTAGACAAGACAAGTATAATGCCGGCGAGTCGAAGACGAGTCGCATTATACTTGTTCGAGTCTAAATATCGGACCCTATTGCTACGCTGAAAATACAATAGCGATTATATAGCTGTTCTGACCTTGATTTGTTGTTCCAAACTTACAAAATGACAGTTTTTGCGTCGATGCGTTGATCTCAGGTTTTGATAGCAGACGCCGTTTCTTATGCGCATTAGTTTTGCGCAGGCGCCACACTGACTTTGGAAAAAAACTCGATTTGACAACACAGCTGTTAAACAGCTTTTTATTAGTTCATTCGTATACAACAAAAAGAAGTTTGAGTTTTTTTTTAATTTTGAACAAGACTACTTATGAAGAAGACCAAAACACAACATCAACGGAAAACTAGAAACAACTGAAGAACTAGGATGCAACAAGGGGAGGAAAAGAGAACCGTTAATCAGTACAAAGCGAGCAGACGGCAGCGACGTTTCCAGTTTGGGTGAATGGCATTTATACTTGTCTCGTCATGAAGCGAATTTTTCAACCTCAGTTATAAACGACTACATGAATGTTAGTGCCATGGGTTGTACATCAATACTTCAGAGGGGAAGTGGGGTATTTAGTGTGGAGTTACGAGATAAGAAAAGCCGAATGCGAAAATTTGTGTCAGTCGGCAACTGTGAACTAAGCTCACAGGCACACAAAAACGGCTGTTCCGTTGTACTCCCCTGTTTGTACTACATCTTTCGACTTTGGGCATTTTGTGGTGTTTAGGGGCAGAAAATAATAGGTTTAGTCCTGTTTCATCGGGAAGTTAGCAGAAAAGGGTATGCTATCGACATTTGCAAAGCTGAAAAATATTCCCGAGAAAAATTTCAAGTTGTCAGTGTATGCTGTTGTCGATCAGTGAAACATCGTGTGGTACAGGTGGGTAAACCGGAACCATGCGTCTTTGTTATTGACAATATGCTTTTGGATATTGAGAAAAATGGCCGACTTCCGTAGCATTATGCTTTGATGATCGGAAGAGACCATCCAATCACAGCCCCCGAATTCCCCCACGTGTTCATCTGAATAGCTATACATATATATGTTTGTTCGTTTAAGGTCACTAGCATTACAGTGGGACACGAATATTGCATTAACATAACTATTACCAACGTTTTTCAGTTCACTTATTCGTGAGCCAAAATCCGCCATAAACTGCACCAGAAACCATCATTTCCACGCGCAATTCGACGCGTTTCGTCTATATTATACCAGATGTATAACCTCTGAAAACGCCGTAAAAGTGTAACGATGGAGAATCAGTACTTCAAATAAAGGGAAGGGGAATATAAGGCTTTTTCTTGGGGAGTGGGGGGCTGGAGGGAGGCGAGGGGGGCGTCTCAAATTGCAGCTCACTGCGCCGAGAGAGGAAAGTAAGCCGAGATTTCGAAAGGGGTTAACTCACAAGACTGTACAATCTCACCTTACTTTGCCTAACACAACTTTATCTACAGTGAACTTGGAGCACCTGTGATGCACAATAGCCAAAACTTAGACGGTGTCGGCGGGTTCTGGGAAACGCAGTATAATGATATACTGTTGTTATGCTGGAGACAGCCAGCTCTTTGCGTTGCGTCACCAAAGTGTCGTGCATGTGTCCCGCTTGGTTGATTTGTAGTTGACACAAACAGGCGATTGAAATTAATAACGCCGTGTCACAAGTGTGGGTGGTGTAAGTGTAAGTGTGTGTATGCGTGTGCGTGTGTGTGTGTGTGTGTGTGTGTGTGTGTGTGTGTATGTGTGTGTGTGTGTGTGTGTGTACGCATTTTTGATCGTTCATGTGTGTATGCATGAGTGTGTGTGTGTGTGTGTGTGTGTGTGTGTGTGAGTGTGTGGGTGGGTGTGTGTGCGCGCGCGCGTGTGTGTGTATGTGTGTGTGTGTGTGTGTGTGTGTGTGTGTGTGTGTGTGTGTGTGTGTATGTGTGTGTGTGTGTCTGTGTGTCTGTGAGTGTCTGTGAGGGAGAGAGAGAGCGGCACGTTTTTGTAATAAAAAACGCTGGCGCTGGACCCGAGTACTCTTCAGACTGGCTCGCTCCCCCAGTATGAAAGTTTTTGTCTTGTGCACGTGGATTTAAAAAAAAAAATATATATATTTATTTATTTTACACAATTAAAAAAATTATTAGAGTAAAATAAAACATTAAAACGTTCATAATAAACAATAGTAAACAAGAATTAAAAAAATAAAAAAATAGACCGCCCATGCCGGGAATCGGCATTATTTATTTTACACAATTAAAAAAAATATTAGCACAAGACCAAGTGCGCATGAAAAAGATCATGTAATCCATGTCAGAGTTCGGTGGATTATAGAAACACGAAAATACCCAGCATGCTTCCTCCGAAAACGGCGTATGGCTGCCTAAATGGCGGGGTAAAAAACGGTCATACACGTAAAATTCCACTCGTGCAAAAAACACGAGTGTACGAGGGAATTTCAGCCCACGAACGCAGAAGAAGAAGAGAGAGAGAGAGAGAGACAGAGAGAGAGACACACACAGAGAGAGAGACAGAGAGAGAGACAGAGAGAGACAGAGAGAGACAGAGAGAGACAGACTGACAGACAGACAGAGAGGGAGAGAGAGACAGAGAGAGAGAGAGACAGACAGACAGACAGACAGACAGACAAGAAGACAGACAGACAGACAGACAGACAGAGACAAACAGAGAAAGACACAGAGAGACAGAGACAGACAGAGAGAGAGAGAGAGACAGAGACAGACAGACAGACAGACAGACATACAGACAGAGACAAACAGAGAGAGACACAGAGAGACAGAGATACAGATACAGAGAGACAAAGACAGAGAGACAGAGACAAAGACAAAGACAGAGACAGAGACAGACATATAGACAGATAGACAGACAGACAGACAGACAGACAGACAGACAGAGACAGACAACCAGCAAGATTCGGAAATACAGAAAGATAGTGCGCGTGCACCTGAACCAAAGTCATGCCTTCTCTCACACTTACAAAGCAGCAAAGTTTTGAGAGAAATACTTGTTGTCTGGCAGAATAAGAGCGGGGCTTAGTCGAAAAAAGAGTAGGCCAGATTCATTCAGAGCGTATAAAGTTAACATCCTGTGAGAAAAAGTAGGCCAGATTCATTCAGAGCGTATAAAGTTAACATACTGTGGGAAAAAGTAGGCCAGATTCATTCAGAGCGTATAAAGTTAACATACTGTGGGAAAAAGTAGGCCAAAACAACTGTATCAGTGCATCAGTGGTTATCTTTGTACATTTTACGTCAAGACAAATTGATTGTCGGTGCGTGCAGCGTGTGTGTGTGTGTGTGTGTGTGTGTGTGTGTGTGCTTTGCGCGCGCGCGCGCACGCGTGTGTGTGTGTGTGTGTGTGTGTATGTATGTGTGTATGTATGTGTGTATTTGTGTGTGTTTGTGTGTGTGTCACTGGTGTGTATGTGTGTGTGTGTGTGTGTGTGTGTGTGTGTGTGTGTGTGTTCTACATGCACCTACTATATCTCCTTACAACAACATCTTTGTGCATAACTACTTTGCTCTGTTATGCTTCAACTGGCATTAACTACAGACGCGGAGGTTCTTGTCGATCCTACAATAATTATGACCTCTAAAAGTCCAGTGCGAGCAAATCAATGCTCGGCACTTATTCTGTGTGTGTGTGTGTGTGTGTGTGTGTGTGTGTGTGTGTGTGTGTGTGTGTGTGTGTGTGTGTTTGTGTGTGTGTGTGTGAGTTGTTATGTGTGTATGTGTGCGTTTGTGTGTGTGTGTGGGGGGGGGTGCACAGTGTGTGTGTGTGTGTGTGTGGGGGTGTGTGTAAGTGCGTGTGTGTGTGTTTGTTTGTGTGTGTGTCAGTCTGTGTGTTTGTGTGTATGTGTGTGTGTGTATGTGTGTGTGTGTGTGTGTCTTTGTGTGTTTGTGTGAAACAGCTGTTGTTGGTTCAAGGGAAATAATTGCTATCTTGGTCTGTTTTCTAAATGCTTAATAATCTCCCTTGAAAAGTAATACCATTGGACAAAATCTTATATAATTATTACGTTTGTCCAAATCTGAAGACCGAGACGGATTGCGCTCGTGTCGGCGAAGCACACAAAGATAGTGCTAACTAATTTGCATTAACCGATTTTCTTTAAAATTTGAGGGCACTTTAGGAGTATTTATACATCTAATTTTAGATTCAGGAAGAGTCTGGAAGAATGTGTAAGTTATGTTTTATCTGGTTTTTTTCTAAGAATCGCACTAAACATCCACACACAGACACTAACATATGGGCGCACACACACACACGCACGCACACACACACACTAACACACACACACACACACACACTCACACACACTCTCGTCTCTATTGCTTGTCTATCTGTAAACTATTTGTCAAAACTGTGTGTGTGTGTGTGTGTGTGTGTGTGTGTGTGTGTGTGTGTGTGTGTGTGAGAGAGAGAGAGAGAGAGAGAGAGAGAGAGAGAGAGAGAGAGAGAGAGAGAGAGAGAGAGAGAGAGAGAGAGAGAGAGAGAGAGAGAGAGAGAGAGAGGGGGGCGGGGGAATAAAACATTTATTTAGATAACATCATTTAAGGTTCTTTATTCACGAGGGTCATGGAAACACAAGAATAGTTGTGTTTTTTACAACCAGCACCCGCCCTAATAAAGGATTACAAAAACAGGATACATAACAGTAACGAAAAATATCATTCAGAAAATGGCAGTCTATTGAATTTTGTAGATTTTCAGATAAAATTTCCTACGTTGAGGGTTAACTTTTTGAAATTTGCAGGACTGATCAAATCTATTAAGGCATATCAGAAAAAGATAAATGTAATACAGGAGGCAAACTATAAATTGTTAAAGCAAAAACCATGGAAAATAATATTTGAAGGAAACCATAGTGCCCAATTGTGTTTGGCCTCGGCAGACTCAGCCCCAGCTGGTGTGGTAAAATGGAATGGTATTTTCGATAACCTCAGCTGGAACAAGATCTTTTACTTATGTCATAAGACAACAGTTGATTGTCAGCTAAAATGGTTCCAGCTGAGGTTAATTTATAGGGCTTTGCCCACAAACCGCTACTTATTTCTGAGAAAAATTGTTGAATCTTCTAATTGTTCGTTTTGTAACAATGAGGAAGAAACAATTAATCATTTGATGTGGCATTGCCAGCATATTAACAGGTTTTGGCAGGAACTACAGGAACTGTTAAATAATAGTTGTTATCATGTTACTAATTTCCGGTTTTCGGAAGCGTTGGTATTGTTTGGAGTTCAGGAAAATATGTTCACTGATAAAGCCTTAGATTTCATTATTTTATTGGCCAAATTTTATATTTACAAACGTAAATGGAACTCTGAAAGACCGATGCTTCCGATATTCTTGAAATTTTTGAAAAGTAGATAGTTATTGGACAAGTACAAGGGGGGATTAGCAGACGATAAGTTTGACCGCCTCTGGCAACCATATTCTAACCTGGTTTCAGTCGTTAACAGTATCTTGATATATACTCTGTTGTAAACTTGAATCTTGTAGCAATCAATATTGTTTAAAGGTCTAGTAGTTGCTGCAGTCAAACGGTCCTATGTACAGTGCCTCTTTAACTTTCTCCCTCTCTCTCTCTACTTCTCTCTCTGTTCTAGATCATTCTTTTTATGCATGTTGTAGGTATGAATGTGGCGATGTGAATTGTGATGTAATGTATAATGTGTTGTTAAAAAAAAAATGGAAAAAAATATTAAAGAAAAAAAAAAAAAAAATATCATTCAAGCAAATATCAAAATGTCTCAAAAACATGAGATGTTTGCGCTTCCCTTAAAGGCACAGTAAGCCTCCCGTAAACCATCACAGATACTGTCAGGCTTTTACACACAATACAAACACCCTTTCATTTAAACAATCACCGCTTGAGAAAATCCTAGGTGCCCTCCGTAGAGAGCGAGCAATTGTCAAAGAATTTATTTTTGCGTGGTTTATCTTACCCCTGAGCCATTGTGAACCCGTGTGATCCAGTTTCCTTTTTTTCACAATTTAGTCGTCAGTTTGTGATTTCAATGCGACTCGCTGTAAGCTTATCTGCAATTGCACGTTATTGTGTACCTCTGAATCTAAAACGCCACACACGGTTGCGAACAAGAGCGGTGGCGGTTGACGGTTCACAAGCGTCGTCTGCTACGAGAAAAACGTTCAGCGTGACACGTTTCCGGACTTTTCTTTTTTCAAACTTTCAAAACTTCGAATTGTACTGCACTGATCTTGTCTTGATGAAAAAAGAATTCTTTTATGATTCAATAATTTAAAAGTTAGGTCTAGCACCAAAACGAGGCGCTTGATTGTCCGTTCGCATAGTAAACGAAAATAAATTCTTTGAAAATGTCTCACTCTCGACAGAAAGCAGCCAGGATGTTCCCGTTCGGTGAGCGTTCAAATGGAAGTATGCTTGCACTGTATGTAGAGGCTCGGGGAGCTCAGTGATGGTTTACGGGAGGCTTACTGTGCCTTTAAAGCATGACCTGTGAGAAGTATGACAAGGAGGAATGAAACAAAACAAAATAAGAAATAAACACGAGCAAGAAGCATTTAAGCATAAACCTACATGTACACAGCAAAAGCGAACTTACATCAAAACATTACAATGTAAAGTAACAATACCAGTTTTAACATCAATAATTAAACATTAAGTCCGGTTGAAGTAATAGAAACACGCATGAACTTACGTTTTGTAAAAAAGGAGGTAATATTATCTGTCTCTAATATCTAAAATAGCTTTGGTTTGCGTCAAATGTCTCTAAAATTTACAACAGAATTGATTTGCTAAAATATATAAGGTAATAAATTCCACAGCATGCTTCCAGCAAATGCTAAACTAGACTTAAGAAGAGTTAGTGAGGCAGCTGCATACGGATCCTCTTTGATTATTAACAAATAATTCTTCACCACAACACCTCATTTATATATTATGCTCCTAGGCAGTGTACCAAATAATTCTTCACCACAACACCTCATTACATTTAGTCAAGTTTTGACTAAATGTTTTAACGTAGAGGGGGAATCGAGACGAGGGTCGTGGTGTGTATGTGTGTGTGTGTGTGTGTGTGTGTGTGTGTGTGTGTGTGTGTCTGTCTGTGCGTGTGTGTGTGTAGAGCGATTCAGACCAAACTACTGGACCGATCTTTATGAAATTTTACATGAGAGTTCCTGGGAATGATATCCCCGGACGTTTTTTTCGTTTTTTTCGATAAATACCTTTGATGACGTCATATCCGTCTTTTTGTAAAAGTTGAGGCGGCACTGTCACACCCTCATTTTTCAATCAAATTGATTGAAACTTTGGCCAAGCAATTTGCGACAAAGGCCGGACATCGGTAATGCATTTCAGCTTGGTGGCTTAAAAATTAATTAATGACTTTGGTCATTAAAAATCTGAAAATTGTAAAAAAAAAAATTGTTTTTAAAACGATGCAAATTTACGTTCATCTTATTTTTCATCATTTTCTGATTCAAAAAACATATCAATATGTTATATTTGGATTAAAAACAAGCTCTGAAAATTAAAAATATAAAAATTATTATTAAAATAAAATTTTCGAAATCGATTTAAAAACACTTTCATCTTATTCCTTGTGGGTTCCTGATTCAAAAAACATAAAGATGTGATATGTTTGGATTAAAAACACGCTCAGAAAGTTAAAAAGAATAGAGATAAAGAAAAGCGTGCTATCCTTCTCAGCGCAACTACTACCCCGCTCTTCTTGTCAATTTCACTGCCTTTGCATCGAGCGGTGGACTGACGATGCTACGAGTATACGCTCTTGCTGTAAAAATGCAGTGAGTTCAGTTTCAATCTGTTAGTTCGACAGCTTGACTAAATGTTGTAATTTCGGCTTACGCGACTTGTTTATATATATTACTAGATGATTACCCGCTTCGCCGGGAAGAAGTAGAGCCGAATACCAGGCTGCGCCTGCGACCAGGCAAACGCCGGCTTCGCCGGCGCACGAAGGAAAGGAGATAAACGCGCAAAACACTGGAGACCTTCTAAAAATAGTAACGTGCAGTGACCTTCTAAAAATAGTAACGTAGTAACGGGAATATGGATTGACGCCACACGGAGGAAGGGAGATAATCGCGGCTGAAAACACTGGAGAAGATAAGGAAGAGTTACTGGTAGTGGATCCAGACCAAAAAAACCAAAATCGGTTCAGCGCGCACAGCGCTGCGCGCTGAGAGCACGTGTTGAAATATCTCATCGACCAGGTTGTGTCCAGGGTGTACCTGAATATGATCACCGAATTTGAAACAGATCCATCGAGAACCTTGGCTGCGCATCGCGCACAGACAGACAGACAGACAGACAGACAGACAGACACACAGACACTAGTCGTATATATATATATATAGATGCTCCTAGGCAGTGTACCTGCACAGTATCTTGTTCCTGCCTCTTGCCATCTCTGAGGTATGGCGACCACAGACACACACACACACACACACACACACACACACACACACACACACACACACACACACACACACACACACACACACACTTACATCCACTCTTATATATATAGTAGATATGCAAACCTTGCTTTGACTGGAGGACATTTATTTTCTTATTATGTATTTCTTGAGGCGTCGCGTTTTTAGTAACAGTAATATCTCAGGAGCTTGCTTATGTGACTAAAACATGTTTTTATGCGCATTTGTACTTGAAAAATCCATGTGATCCCAAGTTGGTCCCATAGTAATCGATAGAATAATGCATTGACGAAAAAAACATGTTCCTCCTGGAGCTGTTTGGAAATCTGCTGCAGCAGGTCTTGAACCTCCAGTGCTATGTTTCTGTACGGCATTTAAGTCTTTAAAGGCACATTTATTCCGGTGAAAGCAATTTAAGTCATTATTTCAGATCAGGCCGACGAGCGAAGTGACCTAGTGGATAAGACATCGGCCTCCTAATCGGAAGGTCGTGAGTTCAAATCCCAGCCGCCACCGCCTGGTGGGTTAACGTTGGAGATTTTCCCGATCTCCGAGTTCAACTTATGTGCAGACCTGCTAGTGCCTTATCCCCCTTCGTGTGTTCACACAAGCACAAGACCAAGTGCGCATGGAAAATATCGGAAAATATCATGTAATCCAGTTTAGAGATCGGTGGGTTATAGAAACGAGAATACCCAGCATGCTTCCCCCGAAATCGGCGTATGACTGCCTGAATGGCGGGGTAAAAACGGTCATACACGTACAAACCCGCTCGTGCAAAAACATGAGTGAACGTAGGAGTTTCAGTCGATGTCCAAAGAAGAAGAAGAAGAAGAAGAAGAAGAAGAAGAAGAAGAAGAAGAAGAAGAAGAAGAAGAAGAAGAAGAAGAAGAAGAAGAAGAAGAAGAAGAAGAAGAAGAAGAAGAATCGTGAAATTAATTCTATTCACGGAAAGGACTGTGATTTTAAACCTATCAATCTATGCAGACTTGCAACCACCTTTTCCCCAACTTTTGTCGTTTGATAATCGCTACCGAGTCGTCGAGGCCAAGTCGGCGACAAATCTGCCATGTGAACGGTCCCAGCGATTTAGTAGGTACGCTTTTGGCCAGATTTAGCAGCGACTCCAAATCTCAGTTGAGCACTGCTCGACTCGGCCGTGACTTTGCGAAGATTTTGCGGAGACTTTTCTTATCGCGTTTACTGAATGGTTAGCTCTAGCCAAACCGCTCCTATCGCATTAGGAGGTAGCTCCGATAGCTGCACTGGCCTAAAAATCTGGCGAGAATCGCCGCTTAAAACTAGTTTGAGCGTTTGCGCTGTTCACATCGGCAGCGATTTTGATTTGACTTGGTGCCGACTGAAATTGTTTGAAAAGGTCGGGGAAAGTTGGTACAAAGTCTGCCACGTGAAATCCACTTTAAGGTTCACAAACTTTTGCCTTCGCCGACACTGTCTCTATCAAAATTCGAAATAAGAGACTCATGAAGCACCAGTTACTGTACAATAATTGTCTTAACAAGTCAGTGCAAACTAAAATTGCCCCCCGTATACTCAAAACCGCCTTCTGCTTTGCCCCTTTAAACGCGCACTCAGAAGAGAGAAAATGTCAGTTTTACGCCCTCACAGCAGAGCCATTAGGGGCATGTTACAGTACGGGAAAACCCGAATTTGTATGAAAATAAAAAATAAACAAGTCGCGTAAGGCGAAAATACAACATTTAGTCAAGTAGCTGTCGAACTCACAGAATGAAACGGAACGCAATGCAACGCAGCAAGACCGTATACTCGTAGCATCGTCAGTCCACCGCTCATGGCAAAGGCAGTGAAATTGACAAGAAGAGCGGGGTAGTAGTTGCGCTAAGAAGGATAGCACGCTTTTCTGTACCTCTCTTCGTTTTAACTTTCTGAGCGTGTTTTTAATCCAAACATATCATATCTATATGTTTTTGGAATCAGGAACCAACAAGGAATAAGATGAAAGTGTTTTTAAATTGATTTCGACAATTTAATTTTGAAAATAATTTTTATATATTTAATTTTCAGAGCTTGTTTTTAATCCAAATATAACATATTTATATGTTTTTATAATTAGAAAATGATGAAGAATAAGATGAACGTAAATTTGGATCGTTTTAGAAAAAAATAAAAAAAATTACAATTTTCAGATTTTTAATGATCAAAGTCATTAATTAATTTTTAAGCCACCAAGCTGAAATGCAATACCGAAGTCCGGGCTTCGTCGAAGATTGCTTGGCCAAAATTTCAATCAATTTGATTGAAAAATGAGGGCGTGACAGTGCCGCCTCAACTTTTACAAAAAGCCGGATATGACGTCATCAAAGGTATTTATCAAAAAAAGGAAAAAAACGTTCGGGGATATCATTCCCAGAAACTCTCATGTCAAATTTCATAAAGATCGGTCCAGTAGTTTGGTCTGAATCGCTCTACACACACGCACACACACACACACACACACACACACACACACACACACACATACACCACACCCTCGTCTCGATTCCCCCCTCTACGTTAAAACATTTAGTCATTACTTGACTAAATGTAAAAATGCAGGGGGGGGGGGGGGGGATGTAGACAGCTGGCTGCCGGCTGCTAGAGGAGACCTGAAATGGGCTAGGGACCGGGTTGGGTCGTCTTGGGTCAGTGCTGAAATGGTTACTTTCTTGGCTGTTGGTCGAACGGACACCCGGGCTTCATATTTTGTGCATGCATGTATTCGTGTGGTTTGCCTTGAGCAGATCTGGCTAGGCTTTTATATAGGACAAGACCATCCCTTCACTTACACAAACAATGACAGGCCTGGTTGCTCTCAGTGCGCAGCGGTCTATTTTTGTTTACCTAATTAATTTCGCAAAAGGTTGATTTTTGGGTATGTGACCAAGTGGAGAGATCGTCTTATCCCAGGTGAAAGCCAGGGGCGGACAGGGCCTTTAAAGCCCCCGCTCAGCGGGCGTTTTGACACGTACGAGCTGCGCAGTGGACCGAGACACGCCGCTCTGAAACGCCCCGGCCGAGTCGTTCAGGTCGCCGACGAACACCACAACTTTCCTCTCCAAGCCTGCAACCTGACTGGGAGATCCCACAGCAATGACATCAGGCCCCTGGAACGTTGCTACGTCAGACACGGTTACTATGGGAACGCCGGCAAGAGAGCTGCCCGTAGACCCAGGATTTATCAAGCCGATGTGTGGACCCAGGGAGGTTTGCATTCCGCGAAGAAAACCTCGTAATGTGTTAGCTTCGATGTCCCAGAGAGTGTATGAAGTGAGGACGAAGACGTCTCTGTAGGTCAGAGCTTGGGGACTGCTTGCGCTTCTGTCTGTGAGAAGGTTCAACAACATGTCAGTGAGGTGAGGTTACCGGGGCGCCGAAGAGATTTGGAAATGATATTATCCTCTCTCTCTCTCTGTCTGTCTGTTGTTTGCCTGTCTGTCTGTCTGTCTGTCTGTCTGTCTGTCTGTCTGTCTGTCTGTCTCTCTCTCTCTCTCTCTCTCTCTCTCTCTCTCTCCTCTACACCGCTACGACCGAAGAGAAGTTAAAAATAAATTCCTGTTGTGCAGCGGGATAAAGTATTCCCTCATACCTCGGAGATATACCTTCACTTGCTCGCAGCGACGTCACGTGACATTTTAGATGGTGGAACAGAATGCTGTCGCTTATCGGCACTGGGTGCAGTGCCTTTGTAGTGCACTTGCACTACAACGGCACTGGGTCCAGTACCCGCTCCGGCATCGAAGCATTTTCCACTAAAAAGTGCACAAAATTTGACCTATTTCGTCGCCTATAGGGGACGGAAAGAATGTCATTTCAATGGTGTGATAACATTCTTTCCGTCACGTGACGTCGCTGCCAGCGAGTGAAGGTATATCTCCGAGGTATGAGGGAATACTTTAACCCGCTGCACAACAGGAATTTATTCTTAACTTAGCTTCGGTCGAACCGGTGTGCAATGGGTGCTCTCTCTCTCTCTCTCTCTCTCTCTCTCTCTTTTTCATCACTATGTGATAACTGGCTATCGGCAATTAATCGTACGGACATATCAGGGGCTGTATTTCTTGATTTTAAGAAAGCTTTTGATCTTGTAGATCACACATTACTTTTACATAAACTCGCATTGTACGTGAACAATCCCGCAACGTGTTCATTCTTTAAATCATATCTTGTCAACAGAACACAGTATGTTTCTATAAACGGTAAAACATCTCCCAAAGGATGTTTAAAGAGTGGAGTCCCCCAGGGGTCAGTTTTAGGGCCTATCTTGTTTTGTGTATTCATTAATGACCTCCCCCTTCATATATCTAATTCCAAAGTTAAAACGGAATTTTTTGCAGATGATTCGACGCTTCACACAAGCTGTAGGACTGTTCAAGAAATTGAAATTTCCTTACAGTCTAGTCTGAATGAAGTCAATAGTTGGTGTAACCAGAATTGTATGATAGTGCACCCAGGAAAGACAAAAAGCATGATTATTACAACAAGACAAAAACACCAGTCACGACCTCTTAAGTTAAATCTTTCTCTGGAATCACAACCTGTTCAGCAGGTAACGGAACATCGTGTTTTGGGTGTGATAGTCGATCAAGAATTAAAATGGCAATCTCATGTACATTATATTTGTCAAAAAGTATCCAAGAATTTGTTTCTGCTATCAAAGTTAAAGCAATATGTCGATATCGCAACACTAAAACTATTTTATCATGCCCACATCTTATCCCATATTAATTACGCATCAACTCTTTGGGATGGCGTCTCTGATATTCACATGAAAAAATTAAACTCTCTACATCGTCGGGCAGCTAAAATCATGGTAAATGGTCCACAATTATCAGCTGATTTGAAGTTAAAGAATCTAAACTACCTGCCGCTAGTTAAACAGTTACAGTTTAATAAGACTGTAATGATGTATAAAGTATGTCATGGCGAAGTGCCCATCTATATTCAGGACCTATTTCACAGAGTCACCGAAAGGTACGGGTCTATCAATTTTCTACCACCAATACCCAGGATTGATTTGTTCAAAACTAGTCAAGCCTTCTCTGGCGCTATGGTGTGGAACTCCATTCCGTCTGTAATAAGATCATTAACCTCACTAAAGAGTTTTAAACAAGCTCTGCATAATCATTTTATGTCTACCTAGTTGGCTATACTAGTCTTAACACGTGCAAGTAGCTGTCAACAATTGGCAAAGCTTTATGAATTACACAAATATGTTCTTTATTATATGTATTATGTGGAATTTATGTTGCGATTTTCCATCATCACTTCATCATCATCATCATCATCATCATCATCATCATCATCATCATCATTATCATTTACACCATATAATCATTATTAGCAATTGTGTAAACGTTGGTATCGTGTGAATTTTACCGTCGATCACTTTCCATGTGTTAACATGTTGCATGTTTCGCTTTCGATTTGTATGTTGCTTACTTTGCCATTTTATTGTTTATATTTATTTGCTTGTTTGCTTACTTGTCGATTGTTTGCTGGTTCGTTCGTTTACTTTGTTTATTTGTCATGTTGCTTTACTTGTTTATCATTTATTAGATATTTGTATTAGAAGTAAGGACCGGTTGTAAGAAAAGGCGTCGCCTTAAACCTCTATCCTTGAAAAATAAAGTTCCATCATCATCATCATCATCATCATCTCTCTCTCTCTCTCTCTCTCTCTCTCTCTCTCTCTCTCTCTCTCTCTCTCTCTCTCTCTCCTTGAAAAATAAAGTTCCATCATCATCATCATCACCTCTCTCGCCACTCTTTCACCCATCACCCCTGTCTTCCGACCCCCCCCCCCCTTACAACACACACACACACACACACACACACGCACACACAACTCACTGGTAACGCCAACGTGCAGCTCCTCTTTCAGAAAACGTCCTACGTCCTCTCCGCAGGTCTCGCAGTCAGCAGCAACCTTCTCTCCATGCTTCGCTCCATCGTGCAGGACCTCTTTCATCCAAGGCCCCTCAGCTGCCAGAGGGCTGGGGCCTTCAGTGTAGCCTTCAGTGTAGCCTTCAGTGTAGCGGGGGTAGATGCTGAAAGGGTTCAGACAGAGACTATAGAGTATACAGAGACGCTCCATACGGTGCTGAAAAGTGAGACCGGAAGCCCAGTGGCGCCACCACGCGGAAACATGGAACCACCTACTTTCTCTTTCCACAGCAGTAGTGATATCGTGCTGCACAAGCATGGCCGCGCCAACGCGAAAACGCAGTGGGGCATGGTGTTCGACCATCAATTGCTCAAACGCACATGCCAAAGGCTACAGGATGTTCAAATTTCCCAAGGAAGAGGATTGTTTCTTCAAATTTTCTCTCGTTAAATGTTGGAAAATCAGTATAAGTTGTAGCGTCGAACTACGTGTATCTATTCTACTGGAACAGTGAAAACACACACTGTACACACTACAGCCTCAAACCAGTCCAAGCTGTGGATGTTGATACTAGTTTCACATGTATAAGATTTATTTCTCCTCTACTTTATTTCATTTCGGCATGCCAAGTCTGGAACAGGCTGAGTGGCAAATACGGTCGGTGATCGCGGATTAGGGTAGACATAACAATCTCGTTTGATTGACACGGCCGTCGCGGGGTTATAGTCTACAACGGATAACAGTTTGCAGCTTCGAACGTTAGTATTATCATGATTAATATTTTGATTGTAAACGTTTTGATGTTGATGATGATGATGATGATGATGATGATGATGATGGCTATTGTTGTTGTTGTTTGTGTACACCATTTTGAATAAGTAAAGGTCAAAGAGGGGAGAGAGAGAGAGAGAGAGAGAGAGAGAGAGAGAGAGAGAGAGAGAGAGAGAGAGAGAGAGAGAGAGAGAGAGAGAGAGAGAGAGAGAGATTGGATTGTTTACTCATTTATGCCATAGCCCCTTATGATAGGGGTGAACAGATATACAATGACATAATGACATTTGCACACAAATCAAATGAAATAAATCATACACGAACTAAGACATTACATTTCAAATAAAATATACCGTAGGCTTACATGAACTAAGACATAACAACACTACGTAGCCGAACTGCTTTGTACACAGAAGCTGACAACTTTCGAACAATACCTTCATTCCCAGATGCCATAAGCATAGAAAACTTGTGTAAACTTGGGTTTCTATCAAACTTACGGCAGGAATAAATTAACTGGCATCGCAAATCACGAAGTGCGGGGCAACAAAGCACAAAATAAAACTTATCTTCCCGAAGTTACTTTCCCTGCACAATGGGCATAACAACATATCCGCATCGCCTTATCTCTTATATCGATTAACGTGCACAAATAGTTCTGTTATTCCACCTCGGAATCTTGTCATAATAAGAGAGAGAGACAGAAAGAGAGAGAGAGAGAGAGAGAGACTGAGAGAGAGAGAGAGAGAGACTGAGAGAGAGAGTGAGAGAGCTTTCTGAACAAGAAAAAAAACAACTGAAAAGAAATAAGAAAATCATCGATCGATATTTTACAGTTTTCCTTACATGATAACTTCTTAGCTCCGTGTAATTGACAACCCATTTCAGTTCCGATGTGCTGGGACGACACCATATTGACTAAATGCCTTAGTTACCGATTTAACCGGGAACTATTTCGTTAATAAACAATTTATTCCTGACATATTTTCTCAGGCTTAACTGACCATGTATTCAGTATGTATTTGTATTTGATTAAAACACACAAAAATAACGACGGTTAGTTCGTGAAAAGAGACTGACTTGAATCATGTTTGCATAACTACAGCGATGCAGCGAATATTGCCTAAGAAAATTTGATTTAATTTTAATCTATACCATTTTCTGCTGTGTTTTTATGGTCATTTAAAAAGGATGTTCACAAACAAACATATTTTTTCATCCAGTTACTTTTTGCAGCACTGTCAGCCGGACAGAACAGACAGTATGTTAATATAAACGTGATATAAACACAGCCGACAGCAGCCGCTATACGCGAACTTCCTTGTGCGGCAGGGTGTGGCTCTTTTCCCGCGCTGGGCTGGCCGGTCTCATTTTCGCACCGCAGCGCAAAGAAGGATGACGCGTCTCTGTATACTCTATAGTCTCTGGTTCAGATCCACCGTTCTCTGCACGAGGTAGGTGACTCCTGGTGGTGACCTGAGGGGCTCTGTAAGCTTGACCTCGGTCATGAAGTCCGGGCGATGCTTGCTGAAGACCGAGGCTGCCCACATCCTCAGCTGGGGGACCTGGTCGTGAAGCTTCTGGCAGAAATCGCTGAAGTCGTCGGAATCTCTGTACGGGGGGAAAGGATGAAGAGGCGGTAAGAGAAGTGGTTGAAGTGTTTTTTTTTTTTTTTTTTTTTTTTTCTTTTTTTTCTTTTTTTTTATTCTTTTTTTCTCTTCTTTCTCTTTTTAGGAGATCAGACATTGTTAATCACACATGTGCGTGCGTTTTTTTTCGGTTTTTTTTTATATCGGAAGTTTTTATTATTTTTTTATTTTTTTATAATCATTTTAATTCTTATTAAGTTATTATTGTTTTCCTTCAGTCTCACTCTTTCTCTCAGCTTCACACTCAATGGACAGTAAACAGATCATGGACAATTGTTTTTAATTTTTATTTTATTTAAATTTACCCTCTCTCTCTCCTCTCTCTCTCTCTCTCTCTCTCCTCTCTCTCTCTCTTTCTCACACTTGTCCACACAACATCTCTCTCTCTCTCTCTCACTCTCTCTCTCTCTCTCTCTCTCTCTCTCTTTTCTCTCTCTCTCTCTCTCTCTCTCTCTCTCTCTCTCTCTCTCTCTCTCTCACTCCCTAGTCTGTCTTTCTCTGCATCCACTTTCTTTCTCTTTGACTTGTCTGTTTTTTTCTTCTGAATTTTGTTCTTCGGATTCTTCTGTCCTCTTCTTTGTTCTTCTTTTTTGCTCCGTCTCTCTCTCTCTCTCTCTCTCTCTCTCTCTCTCTCTCTCTCTCTCTCTCTCTCTCTCTCTCTCTCTCTCTCTCTCTCTCCTCTCCCCCATACTCTGTCGGTCTCTCTCTCCCATAGTCTGCCAATCTCTCTCTCTCTCTCTCTCTCTCTCTCTCTCTCTCTCTCTCTCTCTCTCTCTCTCTCTCTTTCTGTGTCTCTCACTGTCTCCTCTTGTTCTATCTTCTCTCTCTCCACCTATTTTTTTTTATTTTACATTTTGTCCTATATTTTCTTCCGTCATCATTTCTCCTTTTGTTACCTAACGTTTCTTTATTTCAATTTCACAGATAGCAACATATATGCGAGTCACAAGTCAATTATTTTTCTTAAACTTAACTCTTTTTCAAAAATACATCCGATCTCTAAAGGGGTACCGTATCTATAAATACCTATGCACATTTTTGCAATCAAGATCAGCAAATTGACATAGTTTGCTTCAGCGGATGAAATAGAATTCCTTTTAACTAGGCCAAATAGGGCATCCCGCACATCAACATGAATTCTCTTTGAACAAGCGGTGAAGAAGGCTTCTTCAACAAGATTCCACACTTTGCTTATTTTTATACAATAATAAAAGAAATGTTCGATATAATCTGTCTCTTCTGTACAATGTGTACAGCTAATACTCTCAGCAATGCCCATTTTATACAATATAATGTTCGTTGGATAAATGTTATGAGTTATTTTCCAGTGTAGCAGTCTCAATCTTACTTCTTTTGATGCGTTGCTTGCTATCTGCCAAATGTCCTTGTTTATTTCAATTCCCATCTTTCTTTTCCAGAAACTGACTGCAATAGTGTCAGTTTGATAAGCGTCTACCATTAATTTACGAAACTGCCTGGGTTTAAATGTACTTATTTTTTGATAATCCATTACCTTCATAGCTTGTATTCCATTATCATTCATCTTCAAAAAAAGGGATGCTATTGCTGTGCGAATTGCCCCATATTCAAATAGTCTTGTTGGTTTATGCCCAACTCTTTCACAAATCCTGTGAAATGGTAAAAACATATTATTCTCGTATAAATCCTTCACATAGCATATATCAGATGTAACCCAATCACGTAGAAACATTGTCTTGCCACGATAAGCAATTAGAGAGTTATTCCATAGGCATAAATTCTCCAGCTGGGTCATTTTTTTCACGCATGGTAATATCTTTTCATGGTTGTCAAGCCAACATTCTAAAACGCTTTTCCAGAACTTGTTTGTAATCAATCCCAACCCTTTAAATAAGGCTGGTTTGACGTTTGCTTGAAAGCAGCATAGATTTTTTCCGAGTTTGGAGAACATACTGAGTGGAATACTTTTCCAAGCTTCTTCGTTTGGTTGCAGTAATTTCGAAAACCATCCAAGTACAAAGGATTTTTGAAAGTCACCCAAGTCAATCATATTTAGGCCACCTTTACTTGTTTCCTGGCACATAACTTTTCGTTTTACCTTTTCATAGGCTTTTGTGTTTGAAAATCTTTTTTTCCAAATGAATCTGAAAAACATTGAGTTCAGTTTACATATGATCTTTTCGGGTATAATCAAAGCTTGCAAAGCATGTGTTAATTGAGGGATCAAAAGTGATTTTACAAGGCAAATCTTTCCCATTATACTGCAGTTTCTCTTAGACCACTTAATCATTGTGCTCTGAATATGATTAATTTTTTCCGTCCAGTTTTCTTCGATTTACGAGGCTTCTAAGTTATTACTAAAATATATACCAAGAATTTTGACTTTTGATTTCCATCTGAAGCCACATGGCTGCTCCTCAGAGTACTTCTGTGAACCCAACCACATGGCCTCCGATTTCAGTCTGTTCACAGCCAGTCCTGAGAACTTGGAGAAATATGACACCAATGTCAGAGCATTTTGCACATCATCAGTGCCTTTCAGAAAAAGCGTAATATCATCAGCGTACAAGATCATTTTCAATAGTCTTTCTTGATTAGTACTATTGGCTGATGGCAAGAATACCCCTTTAACTGACTGATCTGCCCTCATCTTGACTGCCAGCAGCTCTAAGGCGAGCACGAAGGCCATTGGTGAGAATGAGCAGCCTTGTCGAATTCCAGCGTTCATTTCTATAGGCTCTGACAACCACCCCATATAATTTACACAACTTACTGTTTCGTTCATGAGCGTAGTGACCCATCTAACAAAAGTGTTACCAAAATTGAAGCGTTTAAAGATATACATTATGTATTCTTTTGATATTGTGTCGAAAGCAGCTTTGTAGTCTAGAGCTAGGAGTAGCCCTGGTTTGTTCGTTTGTTTGAGATGTGTAATTATATCATCAATCATTCTAACTGCTGTGCTACTATTTCTGCCTTTCATAAAACCAAATTGATTTTCATGAATTATTGTTCCAAGCACACTTTTTAGGCGTACTGCTAGACACTTTGCCAGTAACTTATAATCTGAGTTTAGTAAAGATATTGGTCGCCAGTTATTCAGATCATCCCTTGACAGTTGCTTCCCTTTGTGTATTAATGTTATAACTGCTCTCTTTTGGGTCGGAGACATTTGACCATTATCAAAAGCGGCGTTCAAGGAACATATAACCATTGTCTTTATCTGACACCAGAAAAATTTCATAAAACCAGTTGTTAGACCATCTCCGCCTGGTGCTGAGCCATTTTTCATTATTTTTAAAGCCTTTGTGATTTCATCTTCAGTTAAAATGCCCTCAATGCTATTTTTCTGTTCTTCGGTCAATTGTGGAACTTCTACGTCTTGTAAAAACATTTCAACATATTGTTCATCAAAGTTAATTCTTTTTTTGTATCTATTTGAATAAAAACGAGTTTGCTCTTTTACAATATCTTGTCTTTTTTTCAATACTTGTCCCTCCTCATTAGTTAGTCTATCCATTACTTTACTATTTGCTCGAGCCTTTTCTAGGTTGAGAAAATATTTAGTGTTTTTTTCCCCGTCTTCAATACATTTTACACGTGCCCGTGCATGGGCACCTTTTGCTTCTCTAATCGCATACAATTCCATTTCTGTTTTATACTTCTCCCGTTGATCAACTAATTCTTTGTCTGTCGGGTTAAGAGCCAAATTCTTCTCTATCTCATCTAATTCAGACTGTAACTCTGCTTTCCTTCTGTTTGATAATTTGTTCTTAGTTTTACAGTATGCCATGCACCATTCCCTTATTTTAATTTTGCAGAGTTCCCATTTTAGTTGATCATCTATTTCGGTGTTTTCATTAGCATAGTCTGTTAATAGTTTATTCATTGAGTCTACAAAAGTTTTATCGTGCAACAAACTGTCATTAAATTTCCAATATGAGGGTCCCCTCTTGATTTGAGACATGTTATAGGAGAGGGAAACGAGTCTGTGGTCAGATTGTGCAACCGAGTGAATTTCACATTCTGTTACCCTATTTAATACTGATTCTGTGGCAAAAATATAATCCAGTCTGCGGGCGATAAAAGGATTTTTCCTTGACCATGTATATTCTTTTTCTCCATGGTGAAATAATCGCCACACGTCTATTAACTCATTCTGAGCCATACAATCACGGAATGTGTCAATATCTTTTTCGTTGTGATTTTCACCACTAATAATATCTGAATCATTGTCCATCACACAATTAAAATCCCCACACACCACACTATAGACATTTTCCGGTTTACTGACCTGGTTTCTTAGCTGTTCAAAAAAGCGCTGTTTGTTCTTATGTACTGCTGGTGCATATACGTTCCAAATATACATATCGTTATCATTAAACACAACGTGAATACCAATAATCCTTTGGCTTTTGTAAATACACTGAGTTTCGCCTGCAAAGCCCTTCTTTATGAGTATCATCTGTCCCATACTGTGACTAGTTTCCCCTGTATAATACAGTGCCCCTCCCCATTCTCTTTCCCACGCTGCTGCATCGTGTTCTAAAATATACGTTTCCTGAATACATATTACATCAAAATCTTTTTTCCTTAAATCACGGAAAAATGTTCTTCTTTTGATGCTGTTTCTTAATCCATGGATATTAACACTTGCTATTTTAATAGTTCCCATTTTAACAAGAAATTATCATTGCTTAAATCGCTTTAAGAAGAAATCGAAGTCCATAGGGCGTGCCAACGATCCGTTACCAGAAGACCAACCTATCATCCCCTAGCCCCTCAAGTGATCACAGCCTCAGAGGATGTTGATGATGGGAGGTTCTGTGTGCCTGGAGTGTTCACCGTCAAGCTGTCGGCGTGGTCCTCGATGCGCGCTGACTTGGCTGGATCATCAGCACCGGACGGAGAACTGTGAGGCCGCTTCTCTCTTGGCAGTGAATGGGATCGAGGGAAGTTGATCTTAGCCTGTGTGGAGTCTGAAGCGCATCTTCCAGAAAGTCTCCTTGGAGTAAGTGGGGAAACCGGGAGGGGGGAGGAATTGGGCGGGGGCATGGGAGTGGGAGGGGGAGGGATTGGAGAGTAGTGGATAGGAGCTGATCCTGGAGTGCTGCTGTGTGCTAGACCGCCCACGAAGGGCAGGACGTTGTTGCTTTGGCGTTCAGGCTTATCTGGGTTCGCTTGCTCTGTCGTGACTTTCTGAGTGAGACCTTCTTCCCCAACGTCGCTATCCAGGAGTGTGCATGCCGGGTCCCCGGCCTTGTGTCCAGGTTGCTTGCAGTCTCTGCAGATGACGTCATTAGTACATATCGCTGCTCTATGGCCCTTGGCGAAGCAGCGGCTGCAGACAGAGTTTTCTGGCTTGTCTTTCTGTTCTCGGTGGTATAGGGTGACAGAGGCACTTCCGATGGAGACTTTCTGTGGAAGGGGCTGTGAGGGGATGGCTATGTAGATGAACCGTCTCCCCGTGAGCCATCTGGTCAGGCCGCCATTCTCATCTCTGTCTCTTTCCATCATAAGCTTGGAGTGGGACTCGCAGCCTAACTGGGACAATTTTCTTTCTATTTCCTCATTGCTGTAACTGAGTGGCAAATTGCCGATGATCAGCTTGGTTGTTCTGCTTTCTGTGACGCCTTCCGGAGTTCTTACAATGTAGGGATTTTTGTCGAAAGGGCTGATAGTCTGATTTCTCAACTTGATGCCTCCTAATAAGAGATCATGTCGAGCCTTCACAGATTTCGGGTACAGGCGCCATAATCCACCAATACGCTGAGCCCCGATTACTGATCCGTAGCCACTGGTCTTTTCAGCACTTCCGCATATTTCGCGTACAGTGTACTGAGTGTCTGAATCAGGGAGGTTTCTACACGGGATAAACACTGGAGGGGTCCCCCTATCCGGCCCTTGGGCACTCTCAGCACCTGTGGTAGCCGCCGCCATTGAGCTGAGTGTATATGTGTATTTTCCCCCTTTTTCTGTATGTTAGAGTGTGTGAATACATAAGGCACACTTCAATCTAAGTAAATTCAAAGTACAGATTAATAACGAAAGACAGTCAAAGTACAAAGTACAGGTAAAATAGTTTAGTGGTGTTCAGGAGTGTCGAGTTACCAGCGCCTGTGGTTGCACTGCATTGGGTTTATCAGAGCGTGTCCGTGTAAACACACTCAGTCACAGTCATTTAGTCACACACAGTGTGAACACACTTAGTCACACACAGTGTCAAAAATACGCTATGCGGGACGGCGACGCGAGGCGACCAGCTACGCTGGTATGAACAGTGGAAGTGGTTTTGATATTATCATCTTTGGCATATTACAAATTTGGAAATGATTGCAGAAAAATGTTTCACAACGTAAAATCCTTATAAGCAAACTCATTTTCGTCTCTCTTTTAACATTTAGTCAAGTTTTGACTAAATGTTTTAACATAGAGGGGGAATCGAGGCGAGGGTCGTGGTGTATGTGTGTGTGTGTGTGTGTGTGTGTGTGTGTGTGTGTGTGTGTGTGTGTGTGCGTGTGTGTGTGTGTAGAGCGATTCAGACTAAACTACTGGACCGATCTTTATGAAATTTTACATGAGAGTTCCTGGGAATGATATCCCCGGACGTGTTTTTCATGTTTTCGATATATGTCTTTGATGACGTCATATCCGGCTTTTTGTAAAAATGAGGCGGCACTGTCACACCCTCATTTTTCAATCAAATTGATTGAAATTTTGGCCAAGCAATCTACGACGAAGGCCGGACTTTGGTATTGCATTTCAGCTTGGTGGCTTAAAAATTAATTAATGACTTTGGTCATTAAAAATCTGAAAATTGTAAACAAAACAAAAAATTATAAAACGATCCAAATTTACGTTCATCTTATTCTTCATCATTTCTTGATTCCAAAAACATATAAATATGTTATATTTAGATTAAAAACAAGCTCTGAAAATTAAAAATATAAAAATTATGATCAAAATTAAATTTTCGAAATCAATTTAAAAACACGTTCATCTTATTCCTTGTCGGTTCCTGATTCCAAAAACATATAGATATGATATGTTTGGATTAAAAACACGCTCAGAAAGTTAAAACGAAGAGAGGTACAGAAAAGCGTGCTATCCTTCTCAGCGCAACTACTACCCCGCTCTTCTTGTCAATTTCACTGCCTTTGCCACGAGCGGTGGACTGACGATGCTACGAGTATACGGTCTTGCTGAAAAATTGCAGTGCGTTCAGTTTCATTCTGTGAGTTCGACAGCTTGACTAAATGTTGTATTTTCGCCTTACGCGACTTGTTTCTTTATATCTTTTTTGTTGTACAATATTTCGCTCACAGGGTTGTCCGTATCTTTGCTCGCAGCATGCACCTGACCAAAATCGTTAAACAATGCTGGAGACATTTCTCAGAAATAATGAAGATTATCCATGCACACCTCTTACTATCTGTACTCAGGTATTGTCTTTTTGGGGGGATAAAATACGCAACAGGCAGTTAAATGTTTATTTGTTTGTTTGGTGGGGTGGTGGGGTGTTTTTTCCATGTTTCCCAGTTTGCTTGACTGTTTGCTTGATCGGCCTTATCTACAGTGTGCCGATGGCCTAAACGAGCTATGATATAAAAATGATAACTATAATGAGGATGAATATATGACGCAAATCCTAAATATTAACATATATCGTGTTTTACTCGTGGCGACAGGTTGGGATATTTTGACGAACACAAGTATAATACGCCCAATCAAAGACGACACGTATTATACTTGTTAGAGTCAACATATCCCACCCTATCGCCACGATGAAAACACGATATCATTTATATTGCTATTCTGACCTAGATATGGGGTTATTAACTTGTAAAATGTTAGTTCTTGTTTTGATGCGGTTGGTTTTTTGGTGAGAGCAGACGAACTTTCTTCACGCATATGTATTGCACATAACACTAAGTACTGCTCTCTCGGCCGGTGTAACACGAGAAAATTACTCCCACGAG
>NC_090253.1:29952405-29964905 GCF_037325665.1 Littorina saxatilis
CGACGCTTAGTTCTCGAGATAGGTGTGACCACATGACGTCATTTATACTTTCGTCATCGAAGATCTTTCGTATTTCAATCAGTGTCATTTCCCAGTTCTGTGTTCTGCGGTCGTTTTGACTGACTTGACAAGTTGAGAAAACCAATGACATTTCATTTTTGCGAAGCAACTGAATATGAAAAGAAAAGAAAGCGTGCAGAGGTATGTTTGGGTCCTGCAAGACTTTATGACCAACGATTTCTCCCTAGGAAGAAAATAAAGATGTCTGCTTTTTGTCTGCTTGAAGGTAGGGAGATTTTACAGCGCACACGGTAAATTGCAAGTCGTATTGGACAAGAATGTTGTTATTCTTCTTTCTTCGAAGTACCATAGATTTGTTGTTGGCCAAAATTTTCGAGATGTGCATTGTTATATTATGGGAAAAACACGTTTGAACGCAAATTCCTAAAGACATTTTGATCATTTGCTCCGGAACTGCAACGTCGATTGCCAAAACAAAACATTCTGGCTCAATATGCGGAAACAGGCTGGTAGTGTCACATTTTGTAAATGGGTTTGGAAGAACTGCTCATAATTTACATAGCATTCCGGCCCTGTTCTTATTTTCGTCACACCCAAAACCGTTTTTTGTTTTGGGCGACGCAGCATTAATAAGAGGCGTCTTCAATAGACATTTTCGGTATCTGAGCAGCTCTCGCGAGACACGCTCTTTGTTGTGCTTTGAACGTCGCGAGAACTTCGAACCTTTTCTTTTGCAGCACACACGAGATCGCTGCACTACATGCTGTGCTATGCTCTGAAGTTTGCGAGAGATAACGAGAGCTTGGAATACCGATCTATTTGGGCGCTTCAATCCTGGGAAGTCTAGAGCAAAAGACACGCAATCAATGTATGTAGAATAAACACTTCGCTTGCATTTCAAGAAGAAGAACAAGAAGAAGAAGAAGAAGAAGAAGTTTGGGCGCTTCAATCTCGGGAAGTCTGGAGCAAAAGACACGCAATCAATGTACAGTATGTAGAATAAACACTTCGCTTGCATTTCAAGAAGAAGAACAAGAAGAAGAAGAAGAAGAAGGAACAACAACAACAACAACAACCCACAACAACAACAACAACAACAACAACAACAACAACAACAACGCAAAATCAACAAGCGAAGTTCATCCATTCCCCACTGTCGTTCCTCTCATCATTTACCTCGTGCAGAGCCTTCAGGACTTTCTGCTGCGACTTGTCCTCCTTCACAGTACTATTGAACAGAACATCGGGCACTCCCTTGGGCACGTTGTCGGCGGGTAGTCGCTTGATGAACACCTCCGTGCCGAAGATCTGCACCGCCTGTTCCCCGGTCGTGTTCATGTAGACCGGCGGCAGGAAGTACGTCCGTTCTTGTAACTTGGGGTACCACTCTTTCACCCGGGCGAGCCAAAATGCCATGTCTTGCTGCAGTGAAGTAGTGGGTACTTGCCCTTGCCCTTGCCCTTGACCTTGGTTTTGACCTTGGCCTTGAGGCACATTATGGGAGCTCTGCACAGTGTGAACATATAAAGCGATTTCCAAAACAGTTTTTTGTTTTCTTTGTTAACAAAGCTAATCTGAGTCTTTGCTTCGTTCATTGTAACAGTTTTTTAAAAATGTGTTTGTAGTTTCCATTACTTATGTTTCATCCTAATACGACTGCTATAAAATCATCAAATATGCTTCTGTCCTTTTTTTCAAATAAAAGAATTCCGGATATATATATGATAAAGAGACGATAAAGAGAAGCCACTAGATTCGCTGACCTGCGCTGACAGCCCCGACCTTTGATGACCTCTAGGTGGACCTTGAGATGATGCAGGTGACCTTGACGCCGTGGACGAACTTGCCATTCTAATGTCTGTCAACAAGTCAAAATGATCGCCTAACAATGAATTGATTGAGAAAACTCTACGTACACTAGACGATTTTTGAAAATAACTCTTTCAGGATTGTCAGCGGTCTGGAAGAGTTAGAGCCCCTTTACCTCGGCCAAGCTTTTGGCAACATCCGAAGCATGTTCCAAGCTACCGATCGCCTTTATAACGCTGATGTGTATGCTATGCAGCCGGCGCTCTCTGTCTCTCTTTCTCTCTCTGTCTCTGTTCTGTCTCTGTTCTGTCTGTCTGTCTGTCTGTCTGTCTGTCTGTCTGTCTGTCTGTCTGTCTGTCTGTCTGTCTCTCTCTCTCTCTCTCTCCCCTTGTCAAATAAAGTTTAGTTCAATTCTCTCTTTGTCTCTCTCTGTCTCTGTCTCTCTTCTGTCTCTGTCTGTCTGTCTGTCTGTCTGGGACAGGCTAGTGTTTTACTGAATGTCATCCAATGAAGCGAAAAAACCAAGAACGTAAAACAGGTGCATGTGGAGGGATATATATGTTACAGTAAATTCTCAAAACCAGGAAATATGCGAAATCCCTGAAAATGTCAGTAAATTTGTGAATTTCCTGTTTCACTCAGGGATTTCACAAATTTCCTACAAATTCTAGGAAATTTGCGAATTTCCTGATTTTAAGAGGCAGGAAATTCGCAAATTAATTTTACTGAAACACATTTGAAGGAAAACAAGAGCTTTGTTGGTTGCTTGTGAACCATGTAATGATTCTGGTTTCCTTATATTAATGCAAGTTAAACACTCATATTTATCTCTCTCTCTCTCTCTCTCTCTCTCTCTTATACTGTCATGTTTCCTAAAAGTGTTAACATAAAATCTAAACGAGTACATTAAAAGGTACATTGTGACATTCACATCTCTGATGAATCACGCATCGCCATAGGCATAGCCTCGATAATGTCTGAGGTTAACCAAGGGGGGAGCTGGGGATGTTTCACTCTAGCTCTATGATGACGTAGTGGTGCGTGTTAATCAATTATGGAACACAAAATATCGTGAACACTATTGCAAGCGCCCTCTGCGTCACTGCAATTGAATACGCTATAAAATGGGGCTTGGTTAAGGTCAAAGAAAAAGGCCGATTCATCAAAATACTTGAAACTTCTGTATTTGATTGTTGTGTGACCTTTATGAGGGGATTTTGGCAATCTAAGAGAAATCGAGCAAAAAACAGAATGATGGTCACTAAAACTGGAATGCACTACTTGCGCATTTGCAACGATATTCTTACTATCAGTATAAATATGATCAATCAGATCCAAAATCAAAGAGACTGCCAATGTTCCAAAATTCAGAATCAAAAAACAAGAAAGGTAGGTTGTTGGAACGTTTGTTATTGACAAAACAATACATTCACAGATATTTCGACCCAACGGTCTTTTAAGTGCACAGACAAACAAATATTCATTCGCTCGGCTTCTTGACGAGTGGACGTAAACTGATAGAACTATCAAGCTAAGTTTTGTGTGAATATGTGTTTGTCTGTTCACTTAAAAGACCGTTGGGTCGGAATGTCTGTGAATGTATTGTTTTGTCAATAACAAACGTTCCAACAACCTACCTTTCTTGTTTTTTGATTATGATCAATCAGGGTTGATGAAGTATTTGTTTCTCGTTTAGGGGTTTTAACCAGCTGATAAAGACCAAACAAAGCAGTGGTTGAGCACCAAGTTGTTTGAGGCCTCAGTAGGTTAATGTTAAAATCGCCAAGCAATACAACATTCTCGTCACGAGCCTTAACTCTATCCATCATGGAAACAAAATCATCTATCCACCTTGACGTTTCAGCAGGGTTACGATACACATAGCCAATAAGCAAGGGAGAGGATTTGTCATGTTTCAGTTCCAACCACATACATTCAACAATTTCATCTTCAAGATCAGTTCTACGTTTGACAATGCCAGCAATGGACTGATGAACATAAAGAGCGATGCCTGTTTGGCCTACTCGTGCATTGTCCCGTCGTAAAACCGAATAATTCGGAATGTTAACAAGGCTGTCTAATATACGCGAATCTAGACGCGTTTCACTAATTACACCGAATAGCTGTACCAGCTCTTGTTGCTGGTTTAGCAATACACAGACATCATGTACTTTGTTGACTAAATGATAGATATTTACATGCCCTATACGGAGAACAGTGTTTGATGTTGTTGACATTAGGACGAAGTGCAATATTGTAACAAACAGCAGTAAATAATAAAGCAAGCAAAATCCGGAAATATGAGTATCAGGAGCAGTCAAGACAACAGTTCTAATATATCATAAACGCACAAGGATTTCTCCAAGTAAATGTCAAGATTCCCACAACACAAAGCGAGCGCTGACAATGCACATTCAGACACACACGCTTTCACTTTAGGCCTACACGGCTGACAAAACGTCACACGATTCGGATTAAGTGCCATTCACCACTTACACTCCCGGGATAGATCAGAGTAATTATAGTTGCTATTTAGAACAGGATGATACAGGATGAGATAGCAGCACACAAAGGTATGCAATCAAAAATAAAGAAACAAATTGTTGCTTAAAAAAGAATTTTACAAATTTACTGAAACGTTTTTCACTGTTCAGTAAATTTGTGAAAAAATAGCATGCTCATTTCAGGAAATTCGCAAATTTCCTAGAATTTTTAGGACATTTGTGAAATCCCTGAGTGAAACAGGAAATTCACAAATTTACTGAAATGTTCAGGGATTTCGCAAATTTCCTAGTTTCGCGAATTTACTGTAACATAATACACAATCAAACAGGATCGAAAAGGAGTGTGAACAATACGGTACACCCAAACCAAACAAAATACACTGACTATCTGTGTGACAACTTGCAGAGGTATGTGGGAGGTGTGTTTATAACCTGCCCTGTTATATAGTGCTATATGTCTTCTGTAAAAACAATATCCTGTTTGTATTATTGTTATGTACCACGCCTGAATTTCTCTATGAGATAATAAAGTATTCTTATTCTTATTCTTATTCTTATAACACAAAACACTTGCGAGACTTGCCTTCGACTTACCTTTGTATTCACTGCTTTTCGACTTCGCCTTGCCGGGGACACAACTCCTCCTTTTAGATGTTCATGATAGTTCAATTCCCGAGAATCTAAGAGTTTTCCTTTTTCCAGAATAAACAGTCATCGACACTTAGGGTATCGTACTATTCAGAAGTGCCAGTAGTACCCCTATCTCTGCACCGTGAGTGTGTAGCTGCGTGCAGGTATTGATCAGTGACACCTGACAGTTAATTCATTGAAGAGCAATTTGTTTAAAGGCGCTCTCCTTCCCCATTGAAGAGCAATTTGTTTAAAGGCGTATTCCTTCCCCATTGAAGAGCAATTTGTTTAAAGGCGCATTCCTTAACCATTGAAGAGCAATTTGTTTAAAGGCGCATTCCTTCCCCATTGAAGAGCAATTTGTTTAAAGGCGCACTCCTTCCCCATTGAAGAGCAATTTGTTTAAAAGCGCACTCCTTCCCCATTGAAAAGCAATTTGTTTAAAGGCGCACTCCTTCCCCATTGAAGCGCAATTTGTTTAAAGGCGCACTCCTTCCCCATTGAAGAGCAATTTGTTTAAAGGCGCACTCCTTCCCCATTGAAGAGCAATTTGTTTAAAGGCGCACTCCTTCCCCATTGAAGAGCAATTTGTTTAAAGGCGCACTCCTTCCCCATTGAAGCGCAATTTGTTTAAAGGCGCACTCCTTCCCCATTGAAGAGCAATTTGTTTAAAGGCGCACTCCTTCCCCATTGAAGCGCAATTTGTTTAAAGGCGCATTCCTTCCCCATTGAAAAGCAATTTGTTTAAAGGCGCACTCCTTCCCCGTGCAAACAGTTTGGCTCACTGTCTATGATCTGGCCAGGCTTTTACATGGGATTAGAAAATGGGGCGAAATGTCAACAAAAAAGGGCGAAATGGGGCGAAGTGGGGAGAAAATGGGGCGAAGTGACTCTGGGGTGATTTGTCTTGGGACGAAAGGGAAGTGGGGCGAAAGGGAAATGGGGCGAAATGGAATGGGGCGAAAGGGAAATGGGGCGAAATGGAATGGGGCGAAAGGAAAATGGGGCGAAAAGGATGGCTACTGATTAGACCATCCTTAAACTAGAACACACACTAACCATCAACAGGCTGGGTGGTCTCTGTGCACAGTGTGGGAATGTTTTTACGAATTAATTTGGTAAAACCCACTAGCGTTTCTTGTTTTAATGATATTTTTTAAGAAATTCACTTTTTTTTTAAATCTGAAACTCACAACAGCAAACAGTCAGGGTGCTGATTTTTGGTTTGTGACTAACCGGAGGGACGGTAAGCTTAACTGAGACGTTGAGCTAAATATTTTACACAGGCATGAGCGTGCCTTTAAATCTGAGCGCCCGAACCTGAACTCTATACAAACGATCAACCCATTCGTTGACTGACACACCTGTGCTTAAAACTGGTCCAACACAGTCGTCGACAAGCACGAGTTACAGTTCAGTGCAGACTAGGTTGCCTCACTGCTTGAGTCACAAGGAAGTGTGAAGTCTATTCACAAAATAAGTGCGGAGTATTGATTTGCTCGCACTGGAATTTTATATGTAGGGTCGACAAGAACCTCCGCGTCTGTAATTAATGCCAGTTGAAGCATAACAGAGCAAAGTAGTTATGCACAAAGATATTGTTGTAAGTACAGAGTTAGTTGCACACAGACCACACATGCACACACGCGCACACACACACACACACCTACACAGACAGACAGACAGACACACACACGCACGCACGCACACACACACTCATACCTACAAACACACACAAGCACGCACACGTACACACACACGTACACACACGCACACACACACACACACACATACACACATACACACACATACACACACACACACACACACACTCTCACCAGTCACACGCACACACGCACACACACACACACACACACACGCACATACACTTACACACACACACACGCACGCACACACACACACACACTACACACACACTGACACACACACACACACGCACACACGCGCACACACACACACACACACTGACACACCGTCACAGGGGCGCTCTCTTGATTCAGGGTAGATAAGAACAGCGCAATCGTATTGAAGCTTAGACCGAACAGGATTTCGAGTTGCTTCCCTTGGACCGAGCACGCTCGTCTTTCAGGATTGAGCCGCCTCCTACTAAACTCCCTCACTTATAGCTTTGCGAATGTAAGAATGTGCAAACACAAATTGTTCTCGATCATTTGATATTCTTCTTCTTCTTTTTTGTTCATGGGCTGAAACTCCCACGTTCACTCATGTTTTTGCACGAGTAGATTTGTACGTGTATGACCGTTTTTACCCCGCAATTCAGGCAACCATACGCCGATTCCGGGGGATTTGATATTCAAGTTAAAGCAGAAAAAAAATCAACGAATGTAAATAAATCAACGAAGACTCGCATGACCAATTCTAAGGTAAAGAAGAAAAGCAGAAAGAACGAATGAGAGAGTGAAAAATACAAGTTCTACTGACATACCATTATGAGAACGCGTGTGATTCCGGGGAGACAAGAGCTGCAAAACCAAGCTGATGCTCAGTAAGAACATGATTTTGAGTTCCTTCCCCTGCACTTAATCGCTGAGCTGCTGTACCTCCCGTTGTTATTGAAGAAAGAAGGAAAAATAGAAGGAAAGAAAGACACACACACACACACACACACACACACACACTGTGGCACACACAAAACACACACAAAGCACACACAAAACACACACACACACACACACACACACACACACACACACACACACACACAAAACACACACTACCCCAATACACTCATTTTACAGTTTCGGGTAAGTCCGGCCAGAATGAACGAGTATTTTCATGTTCACCAGAAAAGGGTCTTTTGCAGAAGAAGGCAACTGGGGGAATACAGAGGGGTGACAAAAGTCATGCATACTCAAGGTCGACAAACTAACCCTCTGCAAAACAAAATAGTGCACCCATTTTCGTACGCCAACTAAAACATTCATTCCCGTGTCATTTCATGTAAACTTTCTATGCCCTCCACTAAACTATCCGACACACTTTTCGGATCAAACATCTAAAATGTGGATCATCGCGCGAAAATTCGTTTCGTCAGAACTAAACGACAGAGCGTCAAAAAATGTCACATGGTGACATTGCATGATGTCACACGCTTTCCTTCTTTGCCACTACTAAGGCAAACGTGTGCAAGATTGTATGTTACACGCTTTGGAGCATGGCAAGAACGGATTCAAACTCAAAAATGCACACGCGGCTATCCTTTCCAGGGGCGGATCAGTTGCTTTGTAAGGGGGGGGGGGGGCACTTTGAAGCGAAAGTGAATGTGATGGGCGCGAAGCGCCCGAATTTGCTAGGGGGGTCCGGGGGCATGCCCCCCCGGAAAAAATGTTGGCCCAAAGAAGCAAAATGGTGCCATCTGGTGCCATTTGAACTTAGAAATGGTCATAGAATCAGCTTTCCAAATTTTTATTTTTTTTCGGGGGCACGTGCCCCCTGTGCCCCCTCCCTCGTCTGCCCCTGATTTCTCCTGCTGTTATCGTTTCTTCTCTTTACACATTCTTCAACGCTGGGAATACTGAAAAAGGCATCCCTGACGACAGTACTGTTTCCATACGCAAATTTAGCTGCCCTTGGAAAGTAGCTCCCTCACGAGGCCTGTTGGTCTGAATCTAGAAGGACAGAGTTGTGAACAGATAATTATGACAAAGATCCCGAAAAGAACAAACATTTCGCGCATGCAGACACAGAAAGACGTCATAAAGAGTGCGATGATTCAAAAGATACAGAATGTGACGATGACTGTGACGTCATTCAAACATATACCGAGACGTCATTCATAGTTGTTCGGTCACTTACGTCAAAAGGTAGATCTCTCCACAATGGCTGTTCCTGTGTTTAGCTTTGTCAAGCGTGAGTACGCAAAACGTGTTTGTTCTCTCCTCTGTTGAAGCTGTGAGACATAAATGCTATTCAGACTTGGTCGTGTGACAGTACCTGCTATTACGAGTTAGTCGTGTGACAGAGAGTTTTCTTGCACACGAGACTGTAGATGTCTCACGACGGCGTAGCCGAAGTGAGACAGCAGCAGTCGAGTGTGCAGAAAAAACTCTCTGTCACACGACTAACTCGTAATAGCGATTATGTCTCACAGCATAGGCATAGAAAGACATAAATGAGTTTTTTGGGGACGAAATAACAGGCACAAAACAAGACTGAAAAACACAATTGCCCTTTTACACATACCCTACACACGCATGCGCGCAGAAGATAGATTCAATGCGTTTCGTGTCTTTTCTTGTTGAATGCATTCAACAAAGTATCAACCAACGTTTCTGAATCTTTCAATGAAAAAATATAAACTTATTTTGAACCAAACAGCACATACCAACGAAAGCTAAACACACACGCGCACTAACACAGATTGAATGCAAAGCGCGAACGAACACGGAGGATTTTTGTAGGTCAGGTCGTGGGAAAGTCCACCCGAAATGTTCCACAGAGGAACTGGTTGTGTTTGTATTGTTTATTTTCTCACAGTGATGTTGATGGTTTTTACAGTGCTGTTTTGAAAGAATATTTTCCGAATTTGGGGCACACTTTTGACTTTTGGTTCGTTTATCTCGTCGAAGCAACATTTGAGTGTTTCTAAATCAAAACCTTCCAACACCGCTGGTGCAGATTAGACCTGCCTGACTGTCTGCGTGCGTGTTAGAGCTGAAGACGAAACCTCAATCGCCAAAGCGTCACCTATCTGTGGGTCCTGAGCATCGGATGTACGTTGATACGTGGTGTGAGATCCGCACGGAACTGTCTATGCAACTTTTCCTAGTCACAGGTGTAAGGTTCGATCTTTTATTTGAAATGTCGTCCTCTGCAAAGCGTTTCGCCATTTTCTGTTTTCGTTGCAGACGACGATAGTGAAAGTAGTACCTATTGTTTTGTTTTGACCTTTCGTATTCAGGGTTCTTAATTGAAGCTTGGTAAAGGGAGCTTGTCGTGTAAGTGGAAAGTTGACGAAGCTTTTGAAAACAGAAATTGAATGAAGAAGAAAATGTGGCTTTCAGTTATATACAGGAGAACGGGGTTGGTGTTATTCTTTTTCCGTCAAACACGAAGTACACAGATAAAACGTGATTGACTGACCAAGGCCTGTTGTCACACTATTCAGAATGCACAACAAAATGTAACAACACTTTGATACCCATTTTTCTACGTTCGTGATCACTTGAAATGAATACTGAAAACATAAGTGTTTAAGGTAGTGACTGAATGTATGTGAAGGTAAACATTTTCAGAAATAAATGCATAATCAAAATAATTGATTTCGGCATCAAAGCGTGTAACATACAATCTTGCACACGTTTGCTTTAATAGTAGTGGCAAAGAAGGAATGCGTGTGACATAGTTTTCTTCTACACTCGACTAGCTGATGTATAACGATAATCAACGTAATCATGTTTGGAAAAAGACGTCTGTCAAACGACCATGTCTGAATAGCAGGTAATGTGACCTTTCTGCATGTCTCAGAAGTTTATAACTGTCGTCTCAGTTTTTTTTGCTGCGTGCTTGTGGGGTTATGAACATAACCAAGAACATTTTAACACTGACAGTGATGTGAAAACAACTCACTGCGCATGTGACATAAGCTAAATAATTTCAATCGTGAACAACAACACCGTCTCAGAGAAACCAAGGGAATATTTCATAACTATTCAAACGGCTTGAGTTGCGCAGGTGGTAGAGCACTGGACTTGTGATCGAGAGGTCGCTGGTTCGAATCCGGGCCACGGGTCAACTTTATGTGCAGACCCAGAGACGGTATCCATCTCCCACCCCCGTGTCACCACAATGGCACGTTAAAGATCTTGGTCATTCTACCATAAGTGCAGATGGCTGATACCACCTAAACACGCAAACATCAAAAAGCCGTGAGGGCGTAAAACTCGAATCGTATAAACCAATTCATGTCCAATATAGGCAATTAAGACCTGACGGACAATAAGCCCCTTAAAATTTACTTACTGAGTTGCGCAAACGATTGTATAACAACCCTACATGTAGAAAAGTCTCAGCGAGAGCATCAATGTCATCATTCGTCGGGGTAGACTGTCGATAATGATTTCGGGCTGTTTGACCCATTTTTGAGTCGGACTTTTGCATGTATCGGATGAAAACATGATCAGTAATTAGCAGCTTTTTTTTCCCTGTGCTAGCTGAAAATCGAAAACGAAGACTGTTTCTTCCAATTAGCTGTGCTTCTTACTATGTGCATGAACACAACCGTAACTCTAGACGACATATAAACAGAGGAAGAGGGTTTTTTTTACCCTCCCAGTCCCGACATCCTAATATTATTGAAAATATATGTTTGTACCTTCAAATTCAACTACAGCGCATTTCCAGCACCAGTTAGTCAAAAGCAAATCTAGAGGTGGCTGTCTGTTGTCATTTGCTAGCATTGCAAATCGACCTATTACGTTGCTTTCTTGCAAATTATAGTCAGTTAAAATGAGCAAAGGACACACCACTAAATACCAGAAGTGCTAAGGCTTGAGGCAAGCAAACTCTTTTTAAATCGAATTTTCTTTTGGGCGATCGAAATATACCGCTCTAAATTCACTTCTTCCGATATGCATGATTTATGGATTCCCCCTTCCGCCCCCCCCCCCCCCCCCCCCCTGTATAAATTATACCCGTTCGAAATGTGTTCTCTTGCAAAGAAAAGACAAGTTATTTTCAATGCAGCATATAATTAATCCGACATCAGCAGCATCTTTTGGCGCATGTAGACCACGACACGTCGCTTTATTCTTTGACAGAACATCATATATATAGTTAGCCCGCATTAGTACTTCAGTGTCGACGGCTGCCCGAACGACTCGCTTTTGTTTCTTTGATTGTGCTTACTGGTGGCTGCCTTTTGTTCCTTTTATTCTTGTGTGCATCGGCTGGGGGTTTAGTCTGGACAAAAAGAATGGGCAGTAATGGAGAAAAGATGTCCAGATGTAAGGAGGCCGATTTGCAGTCTGACGAAGGGAAACAAAGTCGTTGAAACGGCTGATTTCAGTGTTGATTTGGATAGTCTCGGTCGCTGATTTGACTAGATCGTTAAATCTGATAAACTTACTCACTACCCCAATAAACAACAGAACGAAAAGAGATGAGACCACAGTTTCGTCATTCATTTCATCATGGAGCCTCTCGAATAAGACCCCTCAAATTGACAATTTCCCTCCTTTGAAGACCTTTATTTTGCAGAATGTGTGTTCATAACCTTAGATTCCCACCTTTTAAATACCTAGTTTTCTCAGACTTGTTAAGATCATGATCTGAAACAATTAAAGGGCTCCACTTCACCCTCAGTCTTCCCCAGCAGACGATACGAAACCCACACAGGCCCCGGCCATGCACCGTCGGCATACGCCGCCAGAGAACTGTTTCGAGAAAGACTGTCTGACGTTACACAGCAAAATATGGGGTCCGCTAGGCGCCGTTGGCCAGGCGTTTAAAGTCTCTCTGACGTGCCTTTAACTGCGCAACCCTGCTCGGTTTATT
>NC_090253.1:29967405-29972405 GCF_037325665.1 Littorina saxatilis
TAATTGACTGTATTTTGCGTTTTGGTTGTTGTTGGGTTTTTTGTTCCTTGACCAGTGCTTTTCGGGTGTGATTAGTTATTTGTTGAGTTCTTTATATTTTACATCCACAGTAGAATCTTAGATCTTCTGTGGTTTTTTTTGTGTGTGTGTGTATTGAAAATCAATGTTCAATATTGAGTCGTTATCTTTAGAAAGTAGCACGTTAAGCCCTATTTAGTTTGCAGTATACTCTGACCTTATCACACCTTGAACTTACAGAAACAAATCAGGATTAAACCATTTCTAATCACGTTTACAGGGGATAAGCCCCAGCTTTATAAGAAGCGTTTGATGCACTGTTTACTCTGAAATACAGAAAACGTGTTCTTATAATTAAATGTGGTGGTTGATACATTGGTGAAGTATTCTGCGTTCATTTCTAATCAGCTTGAAGACTCCTTGTATGTTATTTTAAATCTGTGTACATTTCTACCTCCCAAAACTTTCAATGAAGAACTCAAAACCCTGTCGTCTAACGGACAACAGCCGTCGAGAACCCCCTTTCCCCCAATGCCTCCAGGAGTATCAGGCTTCGCACATATGTCTCTGATTACACAAAACTGTGAGGTGGTCCCCACAGCCAGAAATTCACACCGTCTTACTGTCCTACCATCGTCACCAAATCTACTAGTTTGACGTCTAGAAGCGCCTGTATCAACTTCGCCATCTTGGACACCAGTGCGACATCTGGGGGAATCTTTTTTTGCGCTCGTGGGGAGACGACTCTTTTAGGAGCGAGTGTCAGCTCAGACGCCAAGGACTGATCGCTGAAGATAAATAGGAGCTTGTGCGTGAGTGGGCACACTAACAGATATATGGTTAAACTGAGTTTTAGTCTCACAGGCAAGGGCAAAGGACGTGTATTCTGAAATACAGACAAGCTGAGATGAACTGACTTAAATTATCATGAATGCAGCAAACATGCGCTCACAAAGTCGAGCAAGATTCCTCTCGGATAAGCGGCATAATTCAAGCCTCCCCCCCCCCACCCCCACCCCCCAAATAGTTAGCAATTGTATAGAAAGAAAAGTAACAACACATCCAACTACAAAATACAACAACAGCGACAACATTACGAAAACGAATGGGCAAGCACGAGGAAACACTCACGTGCTGATATAACTGCATCATTATAAACAATGACCACACTCCATTCAGCTTTATTGCAAGGCTCTTTGGCGTATAGATTTTGCATTTGCACGCGACCTTGAAACTAAGAGTCTGAAGATTGGAGACAGATGATCGGCCGGCGAGAATGAGACGTTAGAAGATGAAAATGATAGGCTGTATAACATTTGGGACCATCGAGAGTTCATGCGATATCGCGTGATGGTGTAATATCCGAAAAAAGGTCACCAGACGAGAATAAACGAAGCACGCTAACTCCACCTTTTGAACTGTGATCCCCCTCCCACACAAATAAACCCCAGTTGTAGAGATCCTGTGCGTGGGTGGGGGTATATATGTTACAGTTAATCTGTGAAACCAGGGAATACGTGTACTAAACTATTTTAGGTGATACATGAATTAACTGTTTTTTCCGTCAGTTAATTCATGTATTACCTAGTTAATAGAATACAGAAAACAGAATACAGTATTTATTGAGCCCAGTGACATTAAAAATTTTTTAAAGCACAAGGAATTTCGCGTAGTGTTGGTAAAATCACGCACACACACACACCCACACACACACTGACACACACACACACACGCCCACACATACACTGACATACACACCAACACACACGCGCCCACACCACAGCAGTCACGATCACACCATCACACGCAGGGCAGACATGAGGGAAAACAAATGACAATCATCTATTAAAAGAAAATGTACAAAGAGTGGTCTAAGATGCTGGTGGAAGGGTCTACACAGAATACAATTTTATAATCTAATGTATAGTTAGAACTAGCCCATCCCCTCCACCCACCCACTCATGAATAACTAAAATAATGCAGCTAAAGAAAAAGTTGAACATTTGGAAATCAGGAATCACACATCAAAGTCCCACTCATACACGTATTCTCTGGTTTCATAGATTAACTGTAACATATACACACCGCGGGTTGACTTATTCGTTTTTCTTTTTTGTTGATTAATTTGTTGGGACCAAGCATGAAAGAGGCATGAGGTGTGTCGTCATTTACTTGGTTCCGGCATGTCGGACGTTTCTGATTCGATATATTGTTGCTATCCTTATATCTCTCTGTCTATTTCTCTGTCACCCTGTCTTTGACTCTGTCTCACTCTTAATCTCTGTCTCTCTCTCTCTCTGCCTCCCTGTCTCTCTACTTCTCTTTTTCGCTCTCTTCGTCTCTCTCTCTCTCTCTCTCTCTCTCTCTCTCTCTCTGTCTCTCTGTCTCTCTCTCTCTCTCTATTTATCTATCTATATATATATATATATATATATATATATATATATATATATATATATATATATATATATATATATATATATATATATTACCCAATATTGACGGACTGTGTGATGATATCTTCTGCTATGGTCTGTTGAGACAGTGATATCAAAATCGAGACCGGAGGTCGAGATTTTGATATCACTGTCGAAACAGACCAATAGCAGAAGATATCATCACACAGTCAGTCAATGTTAGATATATTGCTAATTCTCTGGACATTTTGTATTTACTGTAAAGAAATTACAAAAGTATTTGTCTCAGTTTTGGCTGTTCCATATCCCTCCCTCTGATTATTATTTCTTTTTGTTCACTCTTTTCTTGTACTTTTCAGTATTTTAAAATGTTTTTCCTTTCAAAAAGTCTTTCGTCACTTGCTCAACTAAATTCTGGGATAATTACATTTTCATATATATTTGTTTGTTTTTAAATGTAGGTGTTTTTGTTTTTGAAGTGGGGAAGCAATAAAGAGGTCGTCGATATCAAAACTGATATCGACGGAAATGTCGTCGATATCACTTTTGCACTGAGCTCAGTTTTGCCCAATTGACCAATGGAAATCCACGTAACATATGAAATAGCAATATATATATCTATCTATCTATCTCTCTATCTCTCTCTCTCTCCATCTCTCTCTCCCTCTCTCTCTCTCTCCATCTCTCTCTCCCTCTCTCTCTATACCCCACCCCATCACTATACACTCCTCCCCCTACACACCCTAAAGGTCCACACCAAGGACTACTACTAAAGGATTTGTTTACCAAGTGTTTTGCTGTTTCTGTGCCTTCAAAATGCCTAATAAGTGTGGTGTGGTGAACTGCAAAGGAAATTACAACGAGAAGAATAAGTGCCGTGTGTTTAGACTGCCAAGAGACGAGTCTGAGAGACAGAAGTGGCTGGTTGTGCTCCCTCCACGCGAACATTTTGTTTTAGACCCAGCGAAGTTCTTCATCTGTGAAAAACATTGGGGACTCAATCCTCCTATGGTAACATTGCCTGGTGGTGCCACACGGCCTGCGATCCCTCCTTGTGTTTTTAATGTGCCGACATCGTGCCTGCCCACGCCCAAACCTTCACCTCGTCCGGCGAAAGACGAAAACAAACAATTGAGGCACTTTCTTCAAAAGGATACCATCTCTTCACTGGCCTCATTCAATCCCGAGAAAGACTTGCAGAAACAGCACAAGAATGTGATAATTTCAAGATCAAGTGACAGGTTCGTTTGTGTTTTCATGTCAGAAAACTTTCATGAATCTCATACTTCCGTCATTGTTGACAACATAGCGACTCTGTGCTCTCCTTTGACCCTGAGTGCTTTCAAAAATGGTATCATTGTGCCACTGGGCAAGATCTTGAATCCAAACAATGGTCTCAGCTCCTATTCCCAGTTCCATGAAGCTGTGCGCATCTCAGTCAACTATGACATCCCCTTGGACCAGGTGCTGAAAAAGATGGTGACACTTCTACAAGGTCAGTCTTCAGAATGTTCAGATAACAAAAAGGAGAAAAAGTTGGATTTCTTGACGCGCCAGTTGCAGCTCTTGACAGAAAAACAGTTTTCGATGAATGACTATTGTTTTGCCATTGAGTCTTTCCCCCAGTGCAGTTACGAACAGTTGAGGGAGTATTTGGTCCTGCCAAGTAAGCGCAAGCTACAATCGATTGTTGCATCTGTTGATCAAGATGAAGTACTGAGAAAAACTTTTGAGAAAGTGCATAGCCATAAGCCTCAGCAACGGAATGTTTTTCTTTTGGTTGACGAAGTGAAGATTAGGCCGACTGTTGCGTTTTCTGGCGGGGTGCTGAGTGGTATGGCCAAAAACAATCCAGACTGCAGAGCAACTGCCGTGCTGTGTGTTATGATGAAGTCGTTGAACAAAGGACCCAGTGTAATGATTTCTGTGACACCTGTGCACAAGCTGACAGCAGCAGTCCAGTTTGAGATTGTAAAGGAAGCGGCAGCTGCTGTTGAGAGGTCAGGTGGGTGTGTGATAGGTTCCATCACGGACAATCACAAGGTGAACCAGCAGTATTGTAAGCTGTTTGACCGTACCGGTGACACTGATAGTCTTGCCACAGCCAAGCATCCACGTGACAATGGGCGTGTCTGGTTTCTCCTGTTTGACACTGTCCATCTACTGAAATGTATCAGGAACAATTGGATCAGTGAGAAGTGCCAAAAGATAAGCTTTGACAACCGATCAGTGGCGTCTTTCACAGATGTCACGCAACTGTATGAAGCCGAGAAAGACAGCGTTCTCAAGATGACATCCCTCACTCAAGCTGCTGTCAACCCTTCAAAACTTCAGCTACAGAATGTGAAACATGTACTGAGAGTTTTCAACGACAAAGTTGTTGCTGCATTGACACTGCAAGGCTGCCATGAGACTGCCACTTTCATCCAAACTGTCGTCAACTGGTGGAACACAGTCAATGTGTCTGGGAAAGGGCAGGACCGGCGCCTCAACGATCCCCATCGAGCTGTTCAAGAACCAGGGTCTACAAGTCTGGATACATTCCTGGGAGTTTTCCAGGGGGCT
>NC_090253.1:29979905-29994905 GCF_037325665.1 Littorina saxatilis
GTGTGTAGTCAAAAGCGGCATCCGGCAAAGGTTAAAAAATGCACTTATTCACAAAAATTGTACTACTCTCGATCATATGAACATATTGGACTAAAACAATTAGCATAATCAAAGTAAATATTTGAGCACGTAAACACCTCATGTCCCTAATAGGCTCTAGTTCCTGTGGGAAACAAATTTTAAGAATCATCATCATGAAGTAAACGTGCGCCATCTTGTTTCAGTCACAATAAAATCTGCTTGAATCAGCATTTATTTTTACACGCAAGACTTCCTTGGCACGGTGAAACAGTTTAAAAAAAATGCATTTATTCACAAAATTGTACTACTCTCGATCATATGAACATATTGGGATTAAAAAACGAGCATAATAAAAGTAAACACAACACATTTCACTAACTTGTGAACACTTGTTCAACTTCCTGGCAGATTGACAACAAATTCATAGTCCGTGTACAAATCGTCTCTTATTTTCAGGAAATTCGTGAATAGTTCACAGTTCGTGCATAATAAAAGTCTCACGTGTCGGGGAAAAAAAGTATTTCACACAAGAATTCGGCGCCCTTCGTTTGGGTGTATTTATAGATCAGGAAATCCATGTAATTGTTGGCGTTTTATTTTAGGAAATACGTGAATTTCCTAAATATTTTAGGAAATTCATGTATTTCCTGAGTTGTTTACGATTTACATGAATTTCCTAAATGAATCAGGAAATACGCGAATTTCCTAACTTCACGGATTGCCTGTAACATATATATGAAGTCTTATATCGCGCGCGTATCTCCAGACTCGGACTCAAGGCGCAGGGATCTATTTATGCCGTGTGAGATGGATTTGTTTACACAGTACATCACGCATTCACATCGACCCGCAGATCGCAGCCATTTCGGCGCATATCCTACTTTTCACGGCCTATTATTCCAAGTCACACGGGTATTTTGGTGGACATTTTTTATCTATGCCTAAACAATTTTGCCAGGAAAGACCCTTTTGTCAATCGTGGGATCTTTAACGTGCACACCCCAATGTAGTGTACACGAAGGGACCTCGGTTTTTCGTCTCATCCGAAAGACTAGCACTTGAACCCACCACCTAGGTTAGGAAAGGGGGGAGAAAATTGCTAACGCCCTGACCCAGGGTCGAACTCGCAACCTCTCGCTTCCGAGCGCAAGTGCGTTACCAATCGGCCACCCAGGTTGACATAATGTTCCAATCACTCTTTGAGCGATTTGTTCCATGTGTTTCTATCTTAGTTAATTTATTTGTTTTTAAAGCAGCTGTTAGTGTATATTTATCACTCATGATCTGATCTCGCATTCTCAGTCAGCATACCGTCCTTCTCACTGTACTGAGACTGCCCTGCTCAAGGTGACCAACGATATTCTGTCTGCTCTGGATGGTGGTGATGTGTCTGTGCTCACCCTACTGGACCTCTCGGCAGCGTTTGACACAATAGATCATGTCACACTGCTGAGCAGGCTCCAGACCTTGTATGGCATCTCTGGTCCAGCGCTGGCATGGTTTGAGTCCTACCTTACGGACAGAACTCAGGCTGTGCTTGTCGATGGCCAGAGATCAGCCCCAGCCCCCCTTGTTTTCGGTGTCCCTCAAGGCTCTGTACTTGGCCCCGTCCTCTTCGTTATGTATACCAAACCCTTGTCTGCCCTCATTCAAAATCATTCCGTTTCAAACCAGTCTTTTGCTGATGATACCCAGTTGTATAAGCCTAGTTCCCCCGCTGAGACACATGCCGCCATCCAGACCATTCAGACCTGTATCTTAGATGTTAAGTCATGGATGGTAGAAAATAAGTTAAAACTAAATGATGATAAGACAGAGGCACTTCTGTGCATGAAAAAGTCCACTAAGTTCCCAAATTCTCAACCTTCGTCTGTCCAAGTAGGCAATACCGACATCTCTTTCTCTTCTTCAGCTAGAAACCTCGGCTTCACCATCTCCTCAGACATGACACTCAACAAGCACATCTCCAACATCTGTAGGTCCGCATACTTTGAACTCCGCAAGATCGCAACCATCCGCCATACTCTGTCCGTTCAAACTACAAACACTCTAGTCTGCTCTCTTGTTCTTTCTAAACTTGACTACTGTAACTCTCTTCTCTCTGGCTGTCCACTCTACCTCCTGCACAAACTACAGAAAGTTCAAAATTCTGCAGCACGACTGATCCTCAAAGCACGAAAAAAAGATCATGTCACACCACTTCGCCGCACACTCCACTGGTTACCCATCCAAGCCCGCATTGAATACAAACTGTCCACTCTCTGCTTTCACTTCTTCTCTGCCTCGTCTCCTGCTTATTTCTCTGAACTTCTCACTGTATACACTCCTGCTAGACAACTCCGCTCCTCTTCTGATAGCCGCACCCTAGTCATCCCACACACAAAATCAAAAGCATATGGACAACGCACTTTTGCATTTTGCGCATCTACTCAATGGAACTCTCTCCCCTCTCACATTCGCCACTCTCAGTCAGTACAGTCATTCAAGCGAGCACTCAAAACTCACCTCTTCCTGAAACACAACTCCTAAAGTCGCAACATTTTGCCATCCTGTTCTGTAACGGTTCCATCTCTATTCAGCTTGTTATTTTTGTCTTTTGTTTTAAATTATTATAAATATAATTTTTATTGCAGTAGTCCTTTAATTTTAACCCTTACCTGTAGGCTAGATATGCACAAGTCATGTCGGTGCCACATAATGCTGACACACATGTTCCTGTGCATAGTTTATGGATAACGTGTAGTTGGGAAGTTAAGAGTAGAAATAATTAGTATTTAGTGTAGGAGGAGGGTTGGGGGTGGGTAGGGAGGGGGTGGGTATGGTTTACTTTGAGCAGGTCGGTTTCAGTTTTAATAAAGAATTTTAGAGAATTGTGTATTTTATATTTGAGTCTTTCGTGTTTTAGACATTGATGCATTTAATAGTTTTAACGAGTTGCCTTTTGTTTTATCATTCTGGTGTTTATCTAGATGTGTTGTGTATTTTATAAGAAGTTTTTAAAAGTTCGAAGTTATTTTAGCATATAGGTTTTTTATGGTCTTAATAGTTAAACATGTATTACGTTATTATTAAGATTCATGTTTTGTTAGCACTAAGCAGTTGTTTTAATCAGTCTGGTTTTCTCTTGTTTTCATTTTATGAACATTTTAAATGTTAGACTAACTTATTGTTTTGTACAGAATAATAACTGTGTGAATGGTGTTATACTGAATGAAAGAGTGTGACATGAAGTTCTTGTACATCATTGTAAAGAGTGTGAATGACGTTTTAGTTTAGATGTCAAGCGCTTAGAGCAAGCCTTTTTAACGAAAGTTTTTGATTTAGCGCTATATAAATGTTCTTATTATTATTATTATTATTATTAAATTGTTTGTTTGTCTTCGTTCGTTCGTTCGTTTGTTTGTTTGTTTGTTTGTTTATTTGTTTGTTTATTTGTTTCGGGATGATTTTTTTCTCAAGGCAAGATTGTAAGACAATGTCAGCATTAAATCCTAATCCTTTTTGATTTTCAAGACTAACTTAGTTAAGTCTGATGATGGTTCCTGTTCCACAGGTACAATGCCTATTAGGGATTTCATTGATTTTTCGCTAGCACTCAGTTCAGTTCTTGTTCTTGTTCTTCTTCTTTTTATATTTCGATTTCTTCTTGGAAAATGTATTGTAATCGTTGTGTGTTAGGCCCAGTTTGACTGGCTGATTTAACAGGGTTAGTGGTTTCTGTGAGAGTCAGGATTGGTACCTGTGACAGCAATCATCATCAATGATACAAGTTATTGCCCTTTATTTTATTAGAGAGGGCCAGATGCATTGCATGTAGCCAAGACGTGTACGTAAAGAGTTTGACATCATCCGTATGCGTCGAAGACACCTGGTAAGATGTTTACATCTTGAAAAAACGAGCGAAGTACACAAAACACTTGATGTCGTTACGCGTCCACGCACACATACACGTTCTGAATTTTTTTTGCTTTTTTTTAAACCAACTTCTGGCTCTCTGTATTATCAGCACTCGCGCGTCACGACAGCATTGTTCACTCCCTCTGTGCACTTGTCTTACATGTTATATTTATTTAAGCTTTCACTTCTGGTTTAAGCCAACAAATAACGGTGCCAAGAGAGAGGGTATTTCTACTCTCCAGTCTACAACCCGAAGTCAGGTTGACCGGTTGCGTTTGTGCATGGCACTGCATAACTTTCACCATGTGCTCAGTTGTATTGCACAAGTGTACAAATGCGCGCGCGCATGCGACGGCGTGTGCGTGTGTGTCATGTGTGTGCGTGTAATCTGCATTCAGAGGATTTATTGCTAGTGGGAATAAATTATTGCAACTAATAATGCTTCCAAATAACCATCAGAAAAAAAGGTGAATACCACACGCACACACACACACACACACACACACACACACACACACACACACACACACACACACACACACACATAACGGGACTTTACAGAGGTTCACAAGAAAGGCACACACACCAAGGCGAGGTATGCAGTCTGCTGTTGGCTTGTTTAATCAAGCGGAATGCCTTGGCCACTGCATCCACCAGACTAGGTAACTTGAGACCTGTCGGTCACTGAAAATAGGCTCCGCCTGTACCCATGGGTATTCTGGCCTGTTGGACCTCGGCTGCATGGTGTGTACGTGAAGGAAGTAAAGGTGTTTGTAAATTGAAATGTGCCTGAAAATGCAAACTTCTCTGTTTTGAAATCATCTCTGGAGAAACACGAACAGAAAAGGAACTAGCAAATTCATTGATGACAAAGCTTTAAAAGCAGCAGCAAAAGCAAATCTTTCCCCTCCCTTCGTAGTAAAACCATCGGGTCCAATTTGGTGGCGTATGCATCAGCTGAAGGGGGGCTAACTCCCCTAGCTCCATTAGGCGAGCGGCAGCGTTCCGTAGCCTCTGGTCGTTCTTCCGCAGCCTCTGCTCGCTGCCTGCCTTCTGCCCCCAGGCGCCGCCACTGTCGTCTCGGCGCTTCTGGCGTGCAACTTGCGGCGTCACTCTCTGCTATGGTGCGGTGGTGTTTGTGTGGGGTGGTGTTGTAGCCTGTTTTGATCGTATATGGTTTGATGTGCTGATGTTGAGACTGTTATCGTCTGACTTCTTGTGTGTTGTGTTGTATTCTGTGGTGTGGTGAGGTGTGGTGTGGTGTTCTCAGGTGTGGGGTGATGGGGTATTGTGTGATATGGGTCGGTAGCCTGTTTTGATCTCAGTACGGTTTGACGTTGGGATGTTGAGACTGTTATCGTCTTACTTTTTGGGTTGTGTGGTGGTGTGGTGTGGCGTGGTGTGGTGAGGTGTGATAGCCTGTTTTAATTGTATATGGTTTGATGTCATGATGTTGATACTGTTATTGCCTCATTTCTGGTGTGATGTGGTGTGGCATGGTGTGGTTTCGTGTGGTAGCCTGTTTTAATCTTAGTGTGGTTTGTGTGGTGATGTTGATACTGTTATTATCAGATTTCTTGGTTAGTGTGGTGGTGTTGTAGTCGTGTGTTGTTAGCTTGGAATGTTTTTTGTTGTTGTGTGGTTTCTGGTGTGATGTGGTGTAGTGTGGTGTGTTGTGGTATAGTCAAATCAGAAGCACACTAGAAATATTCAACGATGACAGTCATATGATGATGGATCAAACTCGTGATAGAGTCGATCTGATACTTCCACATTTTATTGCCTCCCTTTGCTGTGTGCCGACAGAGTGTGAGGCGGGAATGGCCTTCCCTGCTGCTCCGATACGAAGTCTGGACCATGGTAGGGTAAACGGTTCTGATGGCCGCCCGAGGCAAGCAGAGAGAGCATGAAGAGAGAGAGAGAGAGAGAGAGAGAGAGAGAGAGAGAGAGAGAGAGAGAGAGTAAGAGAGAGAGAGAGACAGAGACACTGAGCTAGACAGACAGACAGATTCTGAGACAGACAGAGATAGAGAGAGGCAAAGAGAGAGAAAGATAAATGGAGCAGAAAACCACTGCATGTATATCTGTCTGTCCTTTCTCTTTCCGTCCGTCCGTCCGTCCGTCTCTCTCTCTCTCTCTCTCTCTCTCTCTCTCTCTCTCTCTCTCTCTCTCTCTCTCTCTCTCTCTCTCTCTCTCTCTCTCTCTCTCTGGATCATTCTCTTTCTCTTTGTTCCAAAGATTGTATATTCTGGGGAGTAATGTTACATGTACACAAATCAAGTACAATACTTCTTACTGTACCTCTGTCTCTGTCTCTTTTTTCTGTTATGATCTGCCTCTGTACGGGTGTATGTTTCTCTCTCTCTCTCTCTCTCTCTCTCTCTCTCTCTCTCTCTCTCTCTCTCTCTCTCTCTCTCTGCCACCCCCCCCTGCCTTCCTCCCCTCCCTCCCTCCCTCTTCTCTCAGTCCGAAACATCGTCCTCTTTTCCTAAACGGACACAGCAGGATAGACAGCAAAGCATGACGGGATTGTATGCCAACGATGGTGAGATGAAAGCAGGCACCCTTGGTGAGCACCTCGAGCTCATGACCTGGGTCGTTTCACAGTCTGTCGTCAGCGTGGTGCCCCCACCCGCTCCACCCCCCTTCTCCCCCTTCCCCCCCTTCCCCCAGACGGAAGTCCCCGTACCACTGTATGGGTCCTTCCTGACCTGAGAACTTCATTTCGCACGTGGAGCAAGTTTTCACTCTGCATGCCAGAGAAGGCAGCTTTTCCCACCTCACAGGGAGTTGCACTTGATATTACTGGCACTGTTGGAGTAGTCTACAGTAGGTCATTGGACTGTGTTTAGGACAGTGGGGGTTGGGGAGGTTCCCTGTTTTCGGTTTTAGCACGGGTTTTAGTCTCTCGCTGTGACGTGAACTCGATATCCCTGAGTTCAGAAAAAAAGAAGGTCATTGGTCTGTGGTTGTTGGACAAGGGAGAAGAGAGAGGGTGGGCGCGGCAGACGGGGACTAAGGATGGCAGAGGGCGGCGGGGAGTGTGGCGATGGAGGGGGTGTATTTGTGCTTTTAGGTGAGCAGTTATTATGATGCTGTTTCAAGTAATAAATTGTTGCTTTGTTTCCGCAATGATATGAACACATGCATATAATTATATAGCTAGTCATAACCCGCGCGGCCGTGAATTTCTATTTTTGAGTTATGAATTCCTTTTCTTTTTTTCCTCTTCGGAATGAGGTTATACATGTATATGTTGAAGCTGTTTGCATTTCTTTCTTTTTCTTGTATTTTTGTTTGTTCATGTACCCTCAAGAGGTTTCTTGAATAAATCCTTTGCCTTGCCTTGCCATTTCGAACTTGTTGATGTCTGTGGGCAAAATCATTTCTAGGGCCCTAGCGAAAAGGGTTGTGTATGGACGATGTGGGCTCTACGTTGGAGATAGGAGAATCCAATCACGATTCTCAATGAGTAAGAGCAAACTGGACGGCCTCATTTTCACCTATACTCTTTAGGAAAGTAAATCCGCACCACTAAGAATTTAAAAAAAAATAGACTGCTAACTTTTTAATCATCGATTTTCTGACTGAGACACACACACACACACACACACACACACACACACACACACACACACACACACACACACACACACACATGAAATTAACATGCACGTGCATCCAGTCAGCCCAAATCTCTCGGTGAGCCAAGAAACCTGCACGATGCATACAGCCTCACCACGCACTCCACAAGACGGTGTGTAACGTTCCAGACACATTTCACCGCGCACATCCCAGACCGCAACCCAACGCCAATGCAGAGTGTCAGCTAGGCATAACTGTCCACATCAGGGCAACCCCAGACCAAAGAGAAAGCCCCATCACCTTTGACAGCGGCCATTAATGCAGGCGGGGAGCCAGCGGTCGGCATCATCACCTGTCTGCATTGAAGAGGGACCCCACAGAGTGCCAGAACTTCTCAGCAATGCGCATCTTTCTGCACCTCCGATTCCTACCTGTCTGCATGAGCTGGCCCCAGCAAGTCCAGGAGAATTTATGTACGTGCAAAGAGTAGTATATATATTATTAGTTTACGTTACATGCACAACCACTGCCATTTCTCCATGTGCGATAATAAAGTTAATTTGATTTGATTTAATTGATATCATATACATACAGCTGGGAGTTTTGTTTGGACTTCATGTCGGTTTGTCCAGAGTATTGTTGTCACGTACAGAAATGCCTTTGTGCTTCAGGTGTTTCTATCAGGTGCCAAGCGCTGGCTGCGCCTTGTATTAGCTTCAAAGAGTTGGTATATCTAAAGACAATAATTCTAGCGTTGCAGTAGAATAGCTTTGATATAACTGAGAATGTAGCGTAGGACCTCGTGTTGGTTTGTCCGAAGCCTTGTTGTCACGTACATAAATACTGACTTCTGTACTTCACGTGTTACGTTGTATATAGATTAGGGGCTGTCTGGACGATACATTTAGCTACAAAGAGTTAGTATAGCTCAGACTCTAACCAAAGAGTTCTTCTACGGAAAGTCCGTAGGGTAAGCTCTTTGCTTTTAAACTTAGGACAAGAGATCGGTTTGTCCAGTGTTCTTGTTGTCAAGTACAAATATACCTTTGCACTTCACGGATATGTGGCGTATCTTCAATAAGTATAATAACAAGTATGTTAGCCTTCAGACTGGTTTTTCCAAGCCTCATCGCTATGACTCGTATAGAGAAATGCCGATGTGCTTCATTATGTCTTTTTCGGCCAGGTGTCGTTCACGCTCTACATTCAGCCTTTACAAGACTGCACTGGTACATTTGAAAACATTGAATGTGCTTACGGCTCGAGATCCGTTTGTCTAAAATCATGTTGTCACGAGAATCATAACCAAGCGAGGCAGGGCACTACTGCCAAGATCTAAAAGATCCAAAGTCGCAGATGCATTCTTGTGCGTGACAACAAGATTTTAGAAGCAAAAGGACATTTAGGTCTTGCTGTCACGCACATAAATACATCTGCGCTTCACATTTCGGCTCAGTATATGATATCTCATCAATTAGCTTCAGATAGTTAGGAGGCCGGGGTGGGGGGGGGGTGGGCTCGTGATGGTCAAAACTTCCCTGTTCCACATACACACACATTCCTTCTAATGGCTAGGCTCCAGCCCCACGCCGCCCCTAATATGCTACTTGCAGCACGTGCATACCACTGCACAGGACCACGTGTTATGACACACTCTGCGGGTCCGTCACGCTGTTCGTGAGGGTATGTTGTCATGAAGAACCAGTCCGGTTTGACCACACCGCCTCGTAGGATGCTCACTTATTGCCGGTTGCGTCATTGTATAGAGTATAGGCCCATTGCAGAAACTCAAGTTAACAACAGCATTTCTACTCGGCGCGCGCGGTATGAGAATCACGGGTCGTAACTCTCTGGAATTGGTCATCCGCCGCCATGTTGGATGCCTTGCACGATCTCTGACAGTGCTTGAGCGTTGGGTGGCGACTCGACAAAAGTGAAAATGACACGTTGTGTGGCCAAAAACTGCAGTCAGCAGGCACACTTTAGGATCCCTAAAGTTGTTTACCATCAGGGTGACAACTGGAAGGAAGTTACTGAGCGGAGAAGACGATTATAACTGGTTATTTTTTGCTGTGTGCAGTGCGCTAATCAACAATTGTCCATCGGTTGTGCCTTTAGAGTGAACACTGTGATAGGATGCTTTGAAAATTATACTTTGCAGTAGTTACCTGAGCTGCATTGTACCTCATTTGCCTGTCTTGAGAGCTTTATCTTGTGAATTTTGGTGCACTGTCTGCATGGTAATTTGAGATAAAGAATAAATAAATGAATATAATAATGTATTCTTGCTTTACTTTTTACATTTAGTCAAGTTTTGACTAAATGTTTTAACGTTGAGGGGGGAATCGAGACGAGGGTCGTGGTGTATGTGCGTGTGTGTGTCTGTGTGTCTGTGTGTGTGTGTGTGTGTGTGTAGAGCGATTCAGACTAAACTACTGGACCGATCTTTATGAAATTTGACATGAGAGTTCCTGGGTATGAAATCCCCGAACGTTTTTTTCATTTTTTTGATAAATGTCTTTGATGACGTCATATCCGGCTTTTCGTGAAAGTTGAGGCGGCACTGTCACGCCCTCATTTTTCAACCAAATGGGTTGAAATTTTGGTCAAGTAATCTTCGACGAAGCCCGGACTTCGGTATTGCATTTCAGCGTGGTGGCTTAAAAATTAATTAATGACTTTGGTCATTAAAAATCTGAAAATTGTAAAAAAAAAATAAAAATTTATAAAACGATCAAAATTTACGTTCATCTTATTCTCCATCATTTTCTGATTCCAAAAACATATAAATATGTTATATTTGGATTAAAAACAAGCTCTGAAAATTAAATATATAAAAATTGTTATCAAAATTAAATTGTCGAAATCAATTCAAAAACACTTTCATCTTATTCCTTGTCGGTTCCTGATTCCAAAAACATATAGATATGATATGTTTGGATTAAAAACACGCTCAGAAAGTTAAAACGAAGAGAGGTACAGAAAAGCGTGCTATCCTTCTTAGCGCAACTACTACCCCGCTCTTCTTGTCAATTTCACTGCCTTTGCCATGAGCGGTGGACTGACGATGCTACGAGTATACGGTCTTGCTGAAAAATGGCATTGCGTTCAGTTTCATTCTGTGCGTTCGACAGCTACTTGACTAAATGTTGTATTTTCGCCTTACGCGACTTGTTATGTTGTGCTGTTGTGTTAAAAAGGCAGATCCCCTTTGGACTCATGCATGCACAGTTTTCTTCATTTTGTCTGCATACACAGTGAAATACGCAAAAAGAACAAGAGTGCAATGAAGAAAACTATCAAGACGGCATCCAATATGGCGGCGCGAAGAGAGTATGAGCGGAGTTGTGCCCCTTAGGGCTAAAGCTAGCCGATCCATTTGATAACGTCACGCCGAGTAAGAAGAATGAATTGGACCTATAGAGGCGCCTCGTGTTTAGTCAACCTCATGGGGCGCTTGCGCGTGTTAGTAGATTGTTGGTAATGGTAGAGGTGCCTCTGCAGCCCGACCTGCTGCGGTTTATTTTATGTTATTTTATCTTATTTATTTAATTTAGTTTAGTTTTAACGAAAACAATTCCAGTGGAGTAGCCATGTTGAATGTCTCGGTTAGTCTCGTTCTTGAAACCTATTCCTTGAAAGGTAAGGGGATGCAACAGCAACTTGTATCGCGTCATGGAGAAAGAAGAGCTATGGGCATGCCAACACTTACATATCTGGGAGGGGCGTCTTTTATGCCGTAGGCTTGGGGGACATAACAGTTGCTAGGATGAAACGTTTATACACAATTCTAAACAAGTCATGGTTTAATTTCTGCTGGTAAATTTATTTATTGACTATAGACACATGTGACCCAGAGTGGTAAACACCACATTAACACTGATAAACATATGGTTGAGCGCAGGCCAGGCCCACATAGCCCTCTCTCGACCGACTTAACCAGGGAATTTTCAGTAAAACTCTGAGTCTTCAATGACAGAACATTTAGCTTGAAAACATGGGGGAAAAGAAAGGGGAGGGGACGGGGACAGGGACGACGATGGAATTATTTACTAAGAAAATAATTCTTGAAACGCACAGGATATAAAACAAAGTATAAAACCACAAAAAACGAACCGCATTACTCTTGAGATAAATATAGCTCAGATGCACAATAAACCGATAACCTCTTTCCTCCTCCTCCTCCTCCTCCTCCCCCCCCCCCCTCCTCTTCTCCCTCCTCCCCTCCCCGATCCTCCTTCTTTCGTGCAACAGGTACATCAAAAACCGCACGACTCTTACCTGTAAATGAAGTGTCAACGAGCATCCGGAAGTTAAACGAGTGCGTCTTATTACCCAAACCTCGCACAAAATACGAACTCGCACGACTGAGGGCCTGTTGAGAGGCGGTTTCACCTGTTCCTTTGATGTACACCTCTACAAACGTTTGCTCGCCCCTTATCTCTAAACTCTGGCACTTGCTTAACCGCTTCTGCAATGCCAGGAAAGGGCGTGTCCCTGCTCTACCCAAGGGTATGAAGTTGTTTCCCCTTAATCTGTCTCCGACCATGGATGCTTCATCGTGGCGCCAAAGTGAAGGTTTTAAGGAGGAGATGGTGGTTAGTCGTCGTGATGTTTTGACTATATACATCGACCGTGAGGATAGTAGGTAAACATGTCAACATGGCCACACACACAGCTTTTTTTTGTATTGCATGATTGCGTCCAGCTTACTCTACTTCAGTGTTTGGAATGTGTTATAGAGTGAGTATTTATGTGTGTGTTTGTGCATGTGTGTGTGCGTGTGTGTGTGTGTGTGTGTGTGTGTGTGCGTGTGTGTGTGTGTGTGTGTGTGTGCGTGTGTGTGTGCGTACGTGCGTGCGTGTGTGCGTGCGTGCGTGCATGCGTGCGTGCGTGCGGGCGTGTGTGCGTCCATGCCCACTTGCGTACGTACGTGTGTGAGTGCGTGCACGAGTGTGTGCGTGCGTGGTTGTGTGTTTGTCAATCTGATCTTCTTTCATTCAACATATGCTATACCCGTACGGACTGACTTATTGCATTAACGTTCTCTTAGGCTATTTACCTTCAGGAAAATGAAGCTGTTCTATTTTGACAAAACGATTACCAAAAATGTAAGCAATCTTAGCCCATTGCCCTACTCGCCTGTATAACCTCAACAACTTGCCATTCCCAAAGTAACGAAGAGTACCTGCGCATTAAAACCAAGTGGTCGCGAGGGCGCAAGAAACGTGCTCGATCAATCCATCATGGCAAGTTGCAACAGCTTTTAAAACGTAGCCCTACATCACCCTTAGTCTCATCAGCGAGATGAACTGGCGAAGACTAGTATGACGGCTTACTGGTGCCAGAACTACATAATTGTAATTATCACGTGAAAATTAGTAATTAACACGTGAAAATTAGTACTTTTCTCGAGAAAATTACAATTATGTCGTGAACACTACTAATTTGCACGTGTCAATTACTACTTTTTAAGTGAAGTTTTGGCTCGCTTCCTGACGGATTGCAAGAGCCAAAACTGACAATTAGTAATGTTCACGTGAAAATTAGTATTTAACACGTGAAAACGCTGACAGTGTTAATTACTAATTTTTACGTGATAATGGTAACCCCAGGTTTTGGCACTGGACTAGCCAAGATGTGTACGTTGGCCGTGAGAGCGCCTTTACCTGAAACTTTCGGCTTGTGATCACTCAATTCTGGATCACGAGATAGGCTTGCCGTTGCTTAATAACCTCAGTTGCATGAAGACCACTAATACATGCACTTTCCCCTTCCTTATTTTGCTTTGTTTTTATTCTCTCTCTCTCTCTCTCTCTCTCTCTCTCTCTCTCTCTCTCTCTCTCTCTCTCTCTCTCTCTCTCTCTCTCTCTCTCTCTCTCTCTCTCTCTCTCTCTCTCTCATTCATTCTCTCATCGTGTTCGAAGAAACCTCCTTCATTGCTGTCACAGCGTATCAGAACGAAAAGGTTGGTGGAATTGGAACTCTTCGTGTGTTTGTGTGCGTGTGTGCGCGTGTGATTGTGTGTGTGTGTGTGTGTGTGTGTGTGTGTGTGTGTGTGTGTGCCTCTCTCTCTCTCTCTCTCTCTCTCTCTCTCTCTCTCTCTCTCTCTCTCTCTCTCTCTCTCTCTCTCTCTCTCTCTCTCTCTACCTCAAACCATATTTTCCAAATTCACGTTAAAAACTTCACGCCAATTGATGAGACTGAACATGCCTCTGCCTAGGATTGACCTATTCAAATCTAGTTTAGTCTATTCAGGTAGCAGTCTCTGGAACACTCTTCCGACAATCCTACGGCAAACTAGCAGCACAAACGTTTTTAAGACCAGATATACGTCTTATCTCATGAAGTCTAAATAAACATCTGTTGTCGCTAGAATGGTTGTTAAAACCAACAACCGGTGCTTTTTAACAATGTATTATTATTTTTATATACACTGATTTTTTCGAATGCAGTGTATGTCAATGGGCATGACATTCAGTACAGCTTTGTTGCGTTAGTGCAATCTACTCTATTATTCTTAACTCATGTCAAATGAACTTACATTTTTCATTTAAGCAATGTATTGTATGTAAATTGATGATATGTTCTTACTTTCATTTTATTTTAATCATGTAGCAGTAGTTTTCTTTACTTGCTTATTCTTTAGCAATTTTAGACTAGTCCCTCTTTAGGGCGAGGGCCAGATGTAAAAAAAGCAGATCACTGCTTACTCTATTACCATCGTTAAATAAAGAATTGTTCTTGTTCTTGTTCTTGTTCTCTCCCTCTCTCTCTCTCTGTTGCTCTCTCTGTCAGTCTCTCTCTCTCTCTCTCTGTCTGTCTCTCGCTCCCTCTCGCTTGTGATTGCTTCATTCAAAACCACCCGGTGAGTGTTTTTTTCATAGGTATGCATTGCTTAATTCAAAATCGTTCGGAATTTTACCCAGAGACATAAAAGAATGTTACCACCCAGAAACAGCCAAAAGTTGCATACACGAGTTGACTCCCTTGGGGTGGAAGTTGGTCAGAGAGATATTTGTTAGTTGTCTTGCAATAAGGTTGCGCTAGCTTAATGGTGGGTGGAAATTTACCTATTTTTGAAAACAGTAATGCATGCTCCGTCTATCGAAAAGAATCACCACTCTGAACGCACGTACAGAATGACACAAACTATTTAAACTAGCAATATTTCTGTCTTTCTTTCTGTTGTGCTTTGTTTTTTCTTTTGTATGCTTCCCTGCCTGAGCAAATTCTCCATGTCTGTGATAAATAACAAATGCACAATACCTATTAGGGAAAAAACAAAAACAACAACACTATATAGAGCCACAAAAAAAATCAGAACCATTGTCGAGATTTTAACTCCAAATTGACATTCTCCACTTCCGTTCGTGACACGTTGTAATGCATTAAAAATCAGAACCTTCAGACTGTTTAAACATATGAAAGACGAAGTTATGATGAAGGTTGACAGAATCTACCGCGTACTGGCACCCCAGACCCTTGGTCTCGGCG
>NC_090253.1:29997405-30062405 GCF_037325665.1 Littorina saxatilis
TCTTTGTGTGAGAAACACGAACGTCAAGTTCAAGTCAAACCAATTGACCCCTGACACACACATTTTGACCCGTGCACAAGACGTTGTATCGATACACGAAGCACAAATAAGAAATAATGATAAAAGCAAAGAAAATAGCAACAAGATATGCAAACATCTCACAAAGCCGAGCTAGCAGATTGACAGGTCTAATGAAAAACAAAGAGGTACTGAGTCGGAAACAAGATCGCGATTCTTTCCTTCGCTGCACGACGCAAATCTTCTGTGACCTTTGACCCAACGTAGCTTCCACATTCGATTACTAAGCTTAATACTCACAACTGAAAGCCGAGGGAGTGGAATACCGAGATGAACAAATAGAACTGTGCATCCTCAAACCTGACATATTCATCCCAACATTTTATGAACTCAAAAATACAGAAAGTTGCTTTCATACGCCAGCTTTGATTGCCAGTGGTTATACGCACGGAACTCGTGTGGTTATCAGCACGGAACCTGTGTTTCAAAGCATGGCTCCCTGTGTTGATTGTTATCTTATTTTCTCACTACCAAAATGATGACAAAAACGATGTTTGGTGGTTTGTTGTCAGACCAGCTTTTTTTGTCGGTCCTCGGGGGGCATATCGACTTTTGTTTCATATTTATTGACCACGGCCTTGGGCCTTGGTCAATAAATATGAAACAAAAGACGATATGCTCCCCCTCGGACGACAAAAAAGTTGGTCTGTCAACAACCCATCAAACATCTTATAGTGTTAGTTTTATTTTTACATACTGTGCCCTAAGCATCTACAAACGCGGGCCTAAATCTTACAGCCAAAGTTTAGCAATCTAATTACAGTTTCGCCAGGAGGGACAGAAGCACACTAAATTCATCTCTGTCTTGTATTTCCGGTGAAACAGTAATTCGCTAAAGTGGAATCGTGGATAAACGTGTCATCCTAGAAACTCGTATGTCCTACAAGCCTACGGCATAAAAGACGCCCCTCCCAGATATGTAAGTGTTGTCAGATCCATTGCTCTTCTTTCTCCATGACGCGATACAAGCTGTTGTTGCCTCCCCTTACCTTTTAAGGAATAGGTTGAACGAGACTAACCGAGACGTTCAAGATGGCTCCTCCACTGGAATCTTTTCGTTGAAAATAAAATAAAATAAATGAATAAAATAGAATAGCATTAAGATAAAAATTAATTAAATTAAAATAAAATAAAATAAAAATAAAATACAATACAATTTTAATAAAATAAAATAAAATAGAAATAGAAATAGAATGAAAGAGAATAAAATAAAATAACATAAAATAAAACTTCGATCGTAACATAAGGTTGCCGTGTGAGACAATCGATTTTGAATGAGAAATTAAACTTTTGAGATGTAGTAATATTTACATTCACACTACTTGGACGGTCCCTCCAAATAGAAGTGCTTTTTTTTTGTACGAGCTTTCTTCGACTTGATCAGGTGTTGTCTGTTTACTTTTGTTTGAGGGGCGAGGTGGAGGGCCGGGGGGCATCGGTTTTGTATGTGTGTGTGTGTGTGTGTGTGTGTGTGTGTGTGTGTGTGTGTGTGTGTGTGTGTGTGTGTGTGTGTGTGTGTGTGTGTGTGTGTGTGTTTATTTGTTCTTTTGTGTCGGTTTTAGAGAAAAACGTAACAATTTATTTGTGTTCTGAAGTGCAGGAGTAGTTTCTCAAATCGTAGATTGCTGTTCACATCTATTTCTTATCTTAGTCCCCCTTTACCCATAATGTAATTGTTTCTCCATGGTTACCTTAGTTCGAGCTGCTAAGTTTACATTTTACTATTATGCATTAACACTCTGTTGGAAATTCCACCAGTTAGGACTTTGTTTATCCAAACCATGTAGGCATTACAAAACTAAGCTAATTTAAAACAAATTATTATGTGTAGTAACACTAAATGCAGTTCGAGACCAGTTGTTTTGTTCTGAGCCTTTGCAAATAATGTTATCTATTTTGATTTAACAAGAAAGGTAAGTTGTTGGAACGTTTGTTGTAGACAAAAAACCGTTACAATAACAAACGGTCCAACAGCTTAGCTTTCTTGTTTTTTGATTCTGAAAATTGGAACGTTGGCAGTCTCTTTGTTTTTGGATTTATTTTCATTTAATTTCCTTCGATTTGACTTTCTTGACTTATGCCTCTGCAGGCCGCGATTGTTTTGGAGTTAAACCAATTTCTTTTAATAATAAAACACACACTAGAAAGACGTTTGAAAGCTCGATGGACGTAAAGTGCTCAGGTGGGTTGAGAAGAGAGATTGGAGTTGGACAGGTGACCGAAAGGGCGTAAAGTAAAGGAGTAATTACGAGAGTGTGGAGAGAGAGGGGGGGGGTGAATCTGTGTGACGCGGTCTGAAGGGGGCGGAGAAGCCACGATGGTCATCAGTAGCGGTCATCAGCGGTGACGGCCTGGCAGGAGCAAGCTTGACAAATGACTAGACAAGTGGTAGTAATGTTGTTACGCCCTCCGGCGCTCTGCTATCGCATCCCAATAACTCCTGAGGGCTTGCGAGAGCAGGACAAATCCACAGAGCATTATCAACTCAACCCCACCCCCTGCCCTCCTCTCCTTATTTTTTGTTTCTTTCTTTCCTCTTTTTGAAAGCGGACAAACACTCAAGTCCTTAATGGCTCAAAACCGTAGGACTTTTAATATTAATTTTAACGAGCAGGACAAGACTTGACATGATAGATTGAGACACTCTTGTGTGCTGCGGGAAACAGGCTGTAGGTGACAAGAGTTTTCATTTCAATTCTTGCTTTTTTTTCTTTTCATTTTTATGTTTCACAATCTTGTTGAGTTTGTGCGGTTTTTGTTCAAAGGTTGCAGCTAGTTTCACTCTCATCTTTCTTTTCTGAGTTATTGTTCACTTTTTTGTTTAGGCTTTGCATATTTTGTGTGCTTTCCAGAACTAACCATTGCTAAGTGGTTTTACGGCACCTGCAATATTTCCACAAACAACAACCACAACAACAACCACAACAACAACCACAACAACAACAACAACAACAACAACAACAACAACAACAACAACAACAACAACAACAGCTGCAGCGGCAGCAGCATTCAATACCATGCAAGCTGCTTTGTGGGGCGACGCAAGTTGCAATGTCAACCCGCGGACAGCCATCACATGTCTGACGTTCAACATCTAAACAATCAGCACATACCCTTTGCCAAACTGCCCAGGTCTCAAATGACCATCGTGCAATATGTGTCCGGCTAACCAGCCTTAAGCTACACTGAAAAACTCTTGACACAGTCAATGATGAGGATGGGGAGTCGACGCCTAACAATAGTCGCCTTTTCTTTTCTCCTCAAGTCTTCACTCTTCTCCCTCTTCATGTCAACAAGACAGGATGGACAGGAACGAAATCAATTTAGCCTCGGTCAAGCTGGTGTTGACTGACTGACTGTTGTCTGTATGACTGACCAGTAATGAGTGGTCAGTGTCCCCAAGGCACAATTGCTTTAGAAACACTGATGACGTCTTGTCCAAATCATGTCAAACGTCAGAGGGTGTGACGAAATGTTAGAATTTATTTTTGTGCATAAAATAATGCACCCTCCGCCCTTTTTCTTTTGGTGGCAATTCTTCCGAGTCTAGTGGCACTCGTCAGCTAGCGTGAGCGAATGTAATAAATTATGTTAGTCTTGAAAGAGAGAGTCGGGAGGGAGAGAGAGAGAGAGAGAGAGAGAGAGAGAGAGAGAGAGAGAGAGAGAGAGAGAGAGAGAGAGAGAGAGAGAGAGATAGAGAGAAAAGAGAAGAGAGAGAGAAAGAGAGAGAGAGAGAGAGAGAGAGAGAGAGAGAGAGAGAGAGAGAGAGAGAGAGAGAGAGAGAGAGAGAGAGAGAGAGAGAGAGAGAGAGAGAGAGATCAAATCAAATCAAATCAAATTTTTCGAGGGTTGTGGCATTTGCAATCAAGAGAGAGAGAGAGAGAGAGAGAGAGAGAGAGAGAGAGAGAGAGAGAGAGAGAGAGAGAGAGAAAGAGAGAGAGATATTAGTGTAGAGGAGAACGAACGAACGAACGAACTTTATTACTCAAGGATGGAGATTTTAGGCTCACGCCTAGTCTTACAATCTGTCCCTGCTAAACTAAGACATAACAAGTCGCGTAAGGCGAAAATACAACATTTAGTCAAGTAGCTGTCGAACTCACAGAATGAAACTGAACGCAATGCAACGCAGCAAGACCGTATACTCGTTGCATCGTCAGTCCACAGCTCACGGCATAGGCAGTGAAATTGACAAGAAGAGCGGGGTAGTAGTTGCGCTGGGAAGGATAGCACGCTTTTCTGTACCTCTCTTGGTTTAAGCGTGTTTATTCAAATTCTCATACACACGTTTCAAACAATAACAACATTAAGAACGTTAACAAGCAGATTGCTTGTGGACACGTTCTTGAACTTATAATCAATACACATTCAGATAGCAAAACATGGCGAACAAGTGATAGCTTCAACACTTATCTTGATAATCTTTAATTATATTTTATACAAATAGGGTAAAGAGAGAGAGAGAGAGAGAGAGAGAGAGAGAGAGAGAGAGAGAGAGAGAGAGAGAGAGGGAGAGGGAGAGAGAGAGAGGGGGAGGGAGAGGGAGAGAGAGAGGGGGAGGGAGAGAATGCCTGGCTACATCAATTGCACAGTTAATATAATATCAGCCGAAGCGATTAGTTAACATAACATAGTCTTGTACAACAGAGAATATTTTCGTGTTCAAAGATATAGTTAAATCAGTATTTCCAAACAAGAGTGTTTTGCAGTCTAGAACGTGTGTTGGCAGACTATTGAATAAAATGGTTCTATGTTCTTTAAATTTTGGACAGTGTAACAAGAAATGTTCAGAATCTTCCGGGCATGCTCCACACGTACATTCTAAATTATCAGAGAGGTGTCGGTTAACTAAGTCTTGTTGCAAATCGCTCATGTTTAATCTCAACCTGCTGTGAAGTACCTGTCCCTGGCGGTTGCCTAAATAATAATACTGTGGAACAACAACATCTCCATCGGTCAAATACCTTTTAAATTCACCAACTGACTGCGTTTGTTGTATATTTTCTGGAAGATTATTCCACAAAGCTGTCGTTGAAGGAAAAATGAAGATTTATATAACTCACTTCTGCACAATGGAAACTTACGTTCAAGAGGGCGTCGTCTGTGGTAAGGATTTACATCGGAAACCAGGACCGGCAGTTTGGAATATAAATATTCTGGGGTTAAACGATTTACAATTTTATAATACAGCAAAAGTTTATGACGACGTCGCCTTTCTTTCAGGGGCACAAAACCCGATTCGTTATACAGTTTTTGGTGGCTTGTGCCACGTACTGCACCTACAATGATTCGGATTGCATCGAGATGCAATGTCTCCAACTCGTCTGCCAAACACTGTGTACAGTTATCCCAGATAACGTCCGCATAATCAAACAATGGTAACATAAGGGATTTATATATAACTTCAAGTGATTTTCTGTTTAAACGATGCTTGAATAAACCAAAGCACGCAATTGACTTTCTACATTTAGCAATTAGACTTTTTATGTGGGAATCCCATTTACAATTACCTTGTAGAGTGACGCCAAGGTGCTTGTGATTTTCAACATCAACTAAGTGTGCATCTTCGAAATACAATGGTGGAAGTAAAACATTTTGTTGCCTACAAATGTCCAACAATTCTGTCTTTTGACAATTAAAAGTACCTCTCTTCGTTTTAACTTTCTGAGCGTGTTTTTAATCCAAACATATCATATCTATATGTTTTTGGAATCAGGAACCGACAAGGAATAAGATGAAAGTGTTTTTAAATTGATTTCGAAAATTTAATTTTGATAATAATTTGTATATATTTAATTTTCAGAGCTTGTTTTTAATCCGAATATAACATATTTATATGTTTTTGGAATCAGCAAATGATGGAGAATAAGATAAACGTAAATTTGGATCGTTTCATAAAAAACATATTTTTTTTACAATTTTCAGATTTTTAATGACCAAAGCCATAAATTAATTTTTAAGCCACCACGCTGAAATGCAATACCGAAGTCCGGGCTTCGTCGAACATTACCTGACCAAAATTTCAACCAATTTGGTTGAAACATGAGGGCGTGACAGTGCCGCCTCAACTTTCACGAAAAGCCGGATATGACGTCATCAAAGACATTTATCAAAACAATGAAAAAAATGTATGGGGATATCATACCCAGGAACTCTCATGTCAAATTTCATAAAGATCGGTCCAGTAGTTTGGTCTGAATCGCTCTACAAGCACGCACGCACGCACACACACACACACACACACACACACACACACACACACACACACACACACACACACACACACACACACACACACACACACACACACACACACACACACACACATACACCACGACCCTCGTCTCGATTCCCCCCTCTATGTTAAAACATTTAGTCAAAACTTGACTAAATATAATAAAAGGACAATTGTAAATCGCAATCATACAGTATTACTAATTACAACATTACCTATACGAATACATAATGCATGACAAAACATTGAAATGTACATGTATGTCAATATAATACAAAGGAAAAGCCGAAAAGTCGACTCGCACACACACGCGCGCTGCATGACTGCAATCACGTTCGCACTCAATACAACACATACACTCACACACACACACACACACATACACACACACACACACACACACACACACACACACACCACGACCCTCGTCTCGATTCCCCCTCTATGTTAAAACATTTAGTCTAAACTTGACTAAATGTAAAAAAGAGAGAGATAGAGACATACAGACAGACAGACAGAAATACATGCAGGAAGGCATACAGACAAAAAGACAGACAGACAGAAAGACATACAGATAGAAAGGCAGACAGACAGAAAGACAGACAGACAGACAGACATACAGAAAGATATACAGATAGAAAGGCAGACAGACAGAAAGACAGACAGACAGACAGTCACACAGACAGACAAAGACAACCAAATATAGCGACTCGTATGTGTGTGTGGAAGCGTGGATGTTTGAGTGAGAAAGGCAGTGTTGAGAATGACGGTGCCAGACCGGTGCCAGAGTGAGAGTTGGTGAGAGTTGGTGAAAATGGTGGAGACAGAGGAGCACAGAGACAGTAAATCAATGAGACCCAGACAGACAACGAAACAATAGACGGGAACCGGCAGAGACGAGCAGAGACGAGCAGAGACGAGCAGAGACATACACACTCTGAGAAAGGGAGAGAAAGCATTCTTAGCATATAACCACGTTAAGTCCCAAATAGATTCTTGTTCTGGGGACAGAAAAACAAAGTTAGCATATAGCGAAAGAAATCAGCAAGTGAGAGAAAAGAAGAGAAAAAGACGGACGGAAAGATAGACAGACACAACGAGGGGGGTAATATGGAGAGAAAAAGACGGACGGAAAGATAGACAGACACAACGAGGGCGATAATATGGAGAGAAAAAGACGGACGGAAAGATAGACAGACACAACGAGGGCGATAATATGGAGAGAAAAAGACGGACGGAAAGATAGACAGACACAACGAGGGGGATAATATGGAGAGAAAAAGACGGACGGAAAGATAGACAGACACAGCGAGGGGGATAATATGGAGAGAAAAAGACGGACGGAAAGATAGACAGACACAGCGAGGGGGATAATATGGAGAGAAAAAGACGGACGGAAAGATAGACAGACACAGCGAGGGGGATAATATGGAGAGAAAAAGACGGACGGAAAGATAGACAGACACAGCGAGGGGGATAATATGGAGAGAAAAAGACGGACGGAAAGATAGACAGACACAGCGAGGGGGATAATATGGAGAGAAAAAGACGGACGGAAAGATAGACAGACACAACGAGGGGGGTAATATGGAGAGAAAAAGACGGACGGAAAGATAGACAGACACAACGAGGGGGATAATATGGAGAGAAAAAGACGGACGGAAAGATAGACAGACACAATGAGGGGGATAATATGGAGAGAAAAAGCAAATGGACAAAGTAACACAGGACAAAGTTAGAAACAAACACTATCATGTGGCTCAGAGTTATGTCACCTAAAATGTGTTCTTATCATCGGCGTTTCTGATTCTTTGTAGCTCCCGATTACTTTCCTATGAAGGTGTGGTCACTGACTTTTGATTATTCACCAATGCAAGAAAGCAAATATAGACTGACAACAGCTTCGACCACGTCTCCAAAGCGATTATCTGCACACACAAAAACACAGAAACGACGGCTTGATCCATTCTTCAGCCAAGAGGTGGCTACGTTCTTTGGGGAGACAGATTATCAATCAGAGCCTTTCTATTCGGCATTTCCTTAGCACCAATTGGATTGTAACATGGTCGTTTTTCTCGTATATATATATATATATATATATATAAATACTAGATGAATACCCGCTTCGCCGGGTAACCGGCTTCGCCGGGAAGAAGTAGAGCCGAATACCCGGCTTCGCCGGGGACCCGGCTTTGCCGGGTGGAGATAAACGCGCAAAACACTGGAGAAGATAAGGAAGAGTAATACCCGGCTTGGCCGGGATGAAAGCGTTGTGGACAGTGACCTTCTAAAAATAGTAACGGGAATATGGATTGAGCGTTGTGGACAGTGACCTTCTAAAAATAGTAACGGGAATATGGATTGACGCCACACGAAGAAAGGGAGATAAACGCAAAACACTGGAGAAGATACAGACACACAGACACACAGACAGACACAAGTCGTATATATATATATAGAAGCCATCTTTCAATTGCGGCCACATGTCTTTATCTTGTGTCGGTCGTTATAGACAGGTTCGACTGTATTATCAAGAACTTCCCTCAATGCATACGAGTACACCTACACCCACAGACCAATTTGCGTCCATTTCATCAACGTAGCCACATCAACAGACTACAGTGAATATATACACACACATTCACATATAGTTAATAAGGTCCTTTCCATCAGCCCGCTATCCACGCCGGGTGGTTCTAGCCACACGCGCAGACGACCAGTAAATTGTCGCAGTGTGCTACATCATTAGGGAACATCCAAGTTGCCTCTCAGAGGGGGCAACATGCAGTGCATATACCTGTTGACTTGACGGGCTTTATCAGACCATCAACAATAGACGCCGGCGAAGAGTCGTGTGCTAGCAGCGGGAGGAGGGAGGGAGGGAAGCTATAGTCTAGTTCATGACAGACTTTGACTCAAAACATCGTTTATCACCTCATCATCTTCACCCATTAGCCCGCCCTACTCAGCGACGCTCCTCCAAACGAGACAATCGATCCTATTCACTCGTTGGCTTTTGCTTTCAAATCACTGTTATCCCCTTGGCTTTGATCCGCGGCCTGGCGGTCCGGTAGCTAATACAGATTACCACCGTGAATCTGTGTGTTTCTGTCCTTCAAAACAATGCCACTTTCACCCGAGTGATTGGCAGTCTTGGTTGCGGCCGCGCACTCACCGGAGACTCGGTCATTATGGAAGAGGTCACGTGGGAGCGGATGGCGGGGCGCGTGCTTGATGGGGCCAATCAGTGACGATGACTTCATTCAGTCCGCTCCTGTCGCTGCTCCGCCATTTGTGTGTCGTCTGTTTGCTGGTTTACCTCATCCCCAAGAGTACGACTGGGACCGGGGTCTGCGAGATCTTCCCGTTAGCTCTGCAGTTTTGCAGCCATTCTTTCTCGTTTTGAAGCTCGTTCTTTTGTTTTGACATCATTTGTACTGATTTAGCTTTTGCATTATAGCTTGATTTGATGGTAATGAAACGATATGTCACTTTAATCAGCAACCGTTAAAAGCTTGCGTTATACAGCTTCGTTGTTTAATTGAACCATTAAAATTCAATTTTCGTTCAGTAAAACGTTATTATCGTCCGTCTTCTCTCTGCTGTAGAAATGTGATATAGTTAAGCAGGTAATATGTGTAGGATCGTACTGAAAGCAAAACTGCTTTATTGGCAACAATGTTATTTGCATGTGTACATGCAGTACGATAATGCCCATTTTAATGTGGGCGACTTGGTGGTATGCCTCCGGTATTCGTCCAGATAGGTAGTCTATGCATTGCACACAAACGTTTGTCATCAACCACTATATTGTAAGTGCTATTGTATTTTTTGATTACTTGATTGATTTATCTATACCTCATTTTTATTCATTTGTTTTCATTTTCTTAAGTTTACCTTATATATTTAAACAAAAATATATTCTTGCTTCTCGGCATATTAAAAGCATGCAAGACTTAAAGGTGGTCGTCTACATTTTTGCTTTTTTTCAATAATCTTATGGTTAGATTTCGATACAAAATTATGTCAAATGATGAATGAACCATGGGGAAAAAAGTTATAGAAAAAAAAATATATGTAAAAAATTTTTTATTTTTGTGTAGCGTGACTCACGCTTCCAATATTTTGTTTTCTGTTTGCTGAGAACATGTGCTTTGCCTAAAAATACTGACCAATCAAATTCATGTCACTATGCTTATAGCCACGCCCAAACAAGTGCAGCAACAGTTTGACACTGGAGCGTTGTCCACGCTTTTTTTTAAACGCACGAAATGCACGGGATTTGAGAGGAGTTTTGCGCTTGGCATTTTCCAAATAAGGATATCCTACTATGAGTACTACGCTGGAATACTACAATGAATTTTCAAACGGCTACACTGGCTTCGTCTTTCCTGATCGAAAGGGGGTGTATTGTTGATATTTGTAGATAATAGACTCTGCATTTTAATGGTCAAATGGCGATTTCGGTATAAAAATGTAGACAAGGACCTTTAATAAAAAGACATCGGGTTTTTTTCATCAACGTCCTCGATTCTGAGCTACATGTGTAGTATAACCCCTCACTTTCTTTCAGTCTATATAAGTTTGATTAGCCCCATTGGTCAGCATCATTGAATCAGACGAAAGAGCACTTCTATTTCGACCACTCAATTATACCCAGACATACCAACGGATATCCGTAGACCATCCCAGGCGTTAGTCACCTGCATACACTACCTGTGCAAAAAGTCGCTGGTGGTATATACTGGCCGGAACTGAGGGACAGAGGTCCTCAATTATTGAGGAGTTCGCTGACACGCGTCGCTCGTACAATGACGCCCTTCGTGCTGCTCCCTCAACATGGCCGCCGCCGTTGCATTCTGGGAGTTCCGGGACAAGGGCTTGTGGGACTTCCGGACTAAGGCGCTAAATGGAAGGAGCGAAAGGGCAACGAGAAAGGGCGGTTTTGCTTTGGGGACGGTGGAGAGAGACAGGGAGCTAATTTGTAGAACTGAGATTGAATTTGTAGGTGCTCGTTCACAGACAGACAGACAGACAGACAGACATACATGCACTGACGAGAAACACAGACAGACTTGCACACAGACTGAGAGACTACCTGCCAGATACACGGATAGACAGACAGACAGACAGACAGACATACAGATACACAGACACAGACACAGACACACACACACACTCACACACACACACACACACTGAGAGAGAGAGAGAGAGAGAGAGAGAGAGAGAGAGAGAGAGAGAGAGAGAGAGAGAGATACAGAGACAGAGACAGAGACAGAGAAGACAGACAGACAGACAGACAGACAGACAGCCAGCGAATAACACATTTGGAGATGTCAATCCTCCAACTCGGCAGTAACTCAAGAAGCTATAACGAGGCCTGGATATTGCGGTCTATGGTCCTTGTCGCACGTATAACTCAGTCATCCACTGGCCAACCCAAAGCAGGTGGTCAGTTCAGATGTTCTTTGTCCACCCGGGGGCACAGATTACCTCCGATAGAACCACACGATTATGGAACCGTGCCCGCAATAATCTGATCATAAAAGAAGTGGGCTATAATTTTTGGAAGAGGTTTTCTGGTTGTCGTCAGAAATGCTATTTTGACTGATGTGGTTACACAAAGACCATTCTGTGGTTTAGTGGCGGTGGATTGGGTTGGGGAAGGAGGGACTGTTTTTTGTTGTTGTTTTTTTCGTGGGGGGGGGGGGGGGGGAGGGGGGGAGGGGGGGGGGGGGCGGGCAGGCGGGCAAGGGGGATTTGGCTGAGGTTTGGTCAATGACGAGGTTTGGGTATGTAGCCTAGAACTGCAATTACTATTTAATGAAAGAAAACACATTGCTTGGAATAGGAATGATAATTGGAAAACAAGTTGCGAAAAGCGAAATTAATAAATTTAGTCAAGCCAATATGGATAGACAGACAGACAGACAGACAGACACAGACACACACACAACGCGTCAAAGAAAGTGCGCTTTTCTTTTTTCTTTTTTTCTGCGCTTGATTGTAATCCAAATATAACATATCTACATGTTTTTGGAATCAGGAAAATATCAATTAGAAGATGAAATCATTTTTTAAACGATTACTAAAATTGTCATTTTAATTAGAATGTTGAGATTTGTAATGACCAAACTCATTAATTAATTATTAATTTCCAAGCTGAAATGCAATCCCATAGTCCGACTTTGTCGAAGATTGCTTGTCCAAAATGTCAATCAATTTGATTGAAAAATGAGGGCGTAACAGTGCCGCCTCAACTTTCACTAAAAGCCTGATATGACGTCATCAAAGACATTTATCGAAAAAAGGAAAACATGTTCTGGGGATATCATCTGGAAATTTTTGTGTGTAAAGTTTCATAAAGATCGGTCCAGTAGTTTCCTCGGAATCGTCCTACAAAAAATATAAACTAAAATAGAGAGAAGTAAATTTACAGAATATCAAACAGGCAATTCCATCAAAACGAATCTTGAAAGTTCAACTCTTTGCTGTACATTCGCTCGGAGATGTCTGACGCGGCTGACTGGCCGGAGAGCACCCGCCGGGGGAAAATCACGGGACTGCACAAGACAAATTAGACGCAGACCTCACTGCGTACAAGCCCATAAATGCTGAAACAACTGCTTTTTTCCTTCCATAATGCAGCTAACAGAATTCATGCATAATATATGACTTTGGGAACTTGCCTCCGTTCATTCGCTTGACCACTTTTATTCCGCGCAGAACCCCTTTTGTCATGCGACTTCATATGAACAGCTATGCACTTCATTTATTTGTGCGTCTTTGTTCCTTAGAGTCAGCCGAACTAACTGATATTCCTCATTATTAAGACATATTAAGTCATGGACCGAAACATCTCTGTGTGTGTTTGGTAAAGACGGTGGAGGTTGGTGTGTGTGTGTAGGATGTGTGTGTGTTTTTCCTGACTCATGTTTTCCATTTTTGTTCAGTCTTTGCATCGTAAAACAGCTTTGTTTTACAAACTGTCAAGACCGTAATGTCTGTACGTAATCAACACAAACACATAACTCATCGTACATTGCTGGTAAGCATTTTGATCGATATTTTTTTTTGAAAACACACACTCGCGCGCGCGCACACACACACACACACATACACACACACACACACACGCACACACACACACACACACACACATTCATACACACACACACAACACCCCCCCCCCACACACACACACACACACACACATGCACACACAGATTCACGACTGCATGTGTTTCGTCCAAAATTAAAACCTTTATTTTCTCTTCACAATAATCCACTCTTTGTGTCATGTCCATGATTTCAACCAACCTATTCGAACAACTTTATACCTTTCATCAGTTGAACGACCGAAGTCATAACTACTTCAAGAAGCAAAAAACTCCGTTGTTAATGCTTCTTTCGTTGGCTGTAAACGGTTTCCAAGACGTTTACTTTTACTTGATCTTTCAAGCGTGCAATGTTCGAATGTTCATTAGATTGTGTCAACGAGGGGACGGAACTCGCATGGACGTTATTGGTGTTTCGTGAGAGTTGTCCTTGTTCTCGACGGATGTCTCTATTTTTGGTAAAGACGAAAGACAAAAATATCTCTTTGCAAACAAGGAAATGTTTTATGGTGATGAAATGGGTTTTCTATGAGACACAACATACGTTTGAAGATGCAAAAGGAAGACTTCAACGTTTTGGACAGGAACAAAAATGGCAACAACTTTGTCAGATTTTCTTTTAGTGTTGTGCTAAAACCTAAACCCAAAGGAGAAACTGTAGGATTGACAGTTACACGTAACACGACACCAGTTATAAAAAATATTTTTTGACGCAGAAAAAGCAAACGCATTTCATGGGACCTCTAGGGAATGCTTCTTCCTTTTCTTCTTTTTTTAATTAAAAAAAAATATATTTACCTGAGAACGATAAGAGCAATCTCATTGGGAATACTCTAATGGGAAACACGGAACTGGCAGTTATACTACACTGTTTTGATTATGTTGGAAAGGTCGCATAACACAATTAAGAAACTCTGATTTTGTTTGTAGTGTTTTGCGATATGCACAGTGTTGGGGGTTTTGATGTTGTTGTTTTTGCTGTTGAAGCTGTTTTTTGTTTTGTTGTTGTTGTTTATGTTTGTTTATTTGTTTGTTTGTTTGTTTGTTTGTTAGATTGTTTCTGTTTTTTGTTTTTTGTTTTTGTTTTGTGTGTGTTTGTTTGTTTGTTTCGGGAGAGGAGGCTAGCGCTATACTCTTGCTTTTAAACATTGTCCAAACAAAACATCGTCTCATAACTTAAATCCATATTTGCTATTTAACCAAACAGTCCCGTCTCTCTTTTTCCCCCTAACTCTCTCTCTCTCTCTCTCTCTCTCTCTTTCTCTCTCTCTCTCTCTCTCTCTCTCTCTCTCTCTTTCTCTCTTCCAAAGTACATCTCTCAATCTCTCTCTCTCTCTCTTTCTCTCTCTCTCTCTCTCTCTCTCTCTCTCTCTCTCTCTCTCTCTCTTCATCAAAAACGCAGGCTCAAAATCAGGCGACCACAGTCTCAGCCTCACGACTGAACAAACCACTCTAGGACCATAACAGACTAACCTTACCACACCAGGAATAAAATTCTTTCATCTCAATTCCATGTGTACCACTGGGCACTCTAGAGTCGGAATAAAAAGAACCCTCCCCTTTATCGATCACAGTCTTAACCTCTCTCTCTCTCTCTCTCTCTCTATCTCTCTCTCTCTCTCTCTCTCTCTCTCTATCTCTCTCTCTCTCTACACCCCCCCCCCACACACACACACTCTTTTTCTCTCTCTTAAAAATAAAGAGAGAGAAAAGCAACAACAAAACAAAACAAAAACAAACAAACAAACATCTGAACACAACCATGTAAACATAAATACACACAGTCAAAAACAAAACACGTCGCACAAATAAAACGTTCACATAATTTATGAAGATATTCTCCACCCCCATGCATAATAACCCCCAGAAAATAATGAATCAATTCCTCCAGTCACACAGAATTACGGAACAGTCACCAGCCCTTTAACTAATGTAATTGTCGCTGACTCAACACGCAATGCACAGCCTACTTAATCGCTCAATAAATGTCTTCCAATGATGCATGATCACATTCACACAAGTGCATTGTTTCCCACGCAGTGTCTCCAATCAACCTTCGCAGCATGTACAAACTCTTGCACATTTGTTGTGGAAAAACCCTCGGGCTTTCCCTGCGTAATTGCCCTCGCGCTGGATTTTTGGATGGGAAGAGGAAAAAAGAGGAGGGAGGGGGGGAGAGATTATTAGGGGGAAATCATTTCCAAGTGTGGGAATCATCACTAGTTATGTTATTTGTGTGTTTATTTGTATTCATTTTTGTAGGGGGTATTTGTTTTGTTTGTTATTAGCCGATAAGACTTAAAACATACACGAACACAGAAAGTCCACAATGACAAGAGAGCCTCCAAATATGACAATGCAATTTCAAAAGTTCATTTTCACACTCTTTGAAGCCAAGACGCCACCATTGCTTGCCTCTGCAAAACTTCTGCTGATTAATTTTCAAACACGGAGGGCGGAGTCACGTCAAACGATGACATCTTTATACCAGAACCTTCCCTAATCACCAGCAAGCCACCGAAACAGCTTGACCATAACTCCGGGGGCCGTAGAGTGACCAGTTTACCAAGACTACTTCTTGTCCGGCGTTGAGACAACCAATGACCACTGTTTCCTTTGACAGCCAAGGCTTGGTTGACACCTGTGATGCATCGTATGGCAATGTGGCCGGACTAGACAATGGGATGCGCGGAGACAAGGGTTAAGAACTGAGTCTGACTGGAAAGCTGGTATGCTAGCTGGTATGCTACCTGTTGCCATCCCGATCTTATATTCTTTTTTTAAGAAATAAATAAAGGAGAACACTTTTTTTCTGACAGCAGCAGCAACAACGACAACAATGAAGTCAGTAGCAGCAACAACATCATCCTCATCAAATAACAACAACGACATGAAATATTTTTAAAAAAAATACACAGTTACATTGTTCGCTTAAAATAGAAACTGTTCAATTTGCCAAAGCACGATAGCAGCAGGCACGTTTCATGATATTGAGGATTGCAGTTTCCCTCTCACACACAATATTCCAAAATAATAAATAGTCAAACAGGGGCCAAAAAACAGTTTGCACCAAGAGTTCAACTTTTTATCTATCCAAAACAGTAAAAAAAATTATATGAACATTCGTATTTCCAAGATGATTGGCGTTCCAAGACGCTATATCCTAAAACCCCCAAAACATGCTTTTACAACTTCAGTGCATAATAACTGCCCAAAGGTGCTGTTTAAAGCAACCATTGATAATAATTTTTAACATACTCCTTGAACACATTAATAAAAACGGTTAACTTGCAAATAAAGGGACAGTATTGATCAGAACAATGGTAAGATGAAGGACGCTACTTATATTTTGTACATTTTTTATCTTTATCGTTTCCTGTAGACCTCAGAAGTTCTAACCAGCTTAAGAAATCATTCTAAAATCGAAAAACAAACATCTATACAGTTTGTACGCAAAGTAGATTGATATTTGACACAGTCACACAGACATACGTGGGCTATGGGGCAACCCTACCCCCTAAATTTGAAAACGGGGTCAATTTCTTAACTGCATGCATTCAGCAAAACAATCCCTAAAAATTTATTTTTTTCACAAATGAACTTATGACTTTAGAAAAGCATTCAAAAATGCATATATACAACGCTTTTTCTTTGGTCCCAATTCAAGGGGGTGTGCTATTCTCAGGTAACACTGTGAACGCTCAAATGAGACTTGGTCACATGTCAAAATAGTAATCCCCCCTGTTGTTCATGGTTCGTTGGTGGGATTTTTTTTTATCTGAGCCATTGGCAAGCATGAAATGTCATCAACATTAGGAAAGACATAGTATCTCCCATTGTCTTTTGCGCGCAAACACTTCACACAGATCTCCTCTCGATCTGGCCCATTGGGGAAATGGGTTGACTTGGGGATGATCACCGCCCTGTATCTCTCCACCTTTCCATCCATGCTGACAAAGTCAGCGGTCACAAAGTCCCCAACTTGAATGTCTCACTGTAGGACAAAGAACCTGGTTTTCACGACTGGCACCACGCGGCATCCAGTGGCGTGTTGTGGGTAGACGTCCATTGATTTTGATAATAATTTTTATATTTTTAATTTTCAGACCTTGTTTTTAATCCGAATATAACATATTTATATGTTTTTGGAATCAGAAAATGATGAAGAATAAGATGAACGTACATTTAGATCGTTTTATAAAAAAATAATTTTAATTACAATTTTCAGATTTTTAATGACCAAAGTCATAAACTAATATTTACGCCACCAAGCTGAAATGCAATACCGAAGTCCGGCCTTTGTCGAAGATTGCTTGGCCAAAATTTCAATCAATTTGATTGAAAAATGAGGGTGTGACAGTGCCGCCTCAACTTAAAAAAAAAGCCGGATATGACGTCATGAAAGACATTTATCGAAAAACTGAAAAAAAACGTCCGGGGATATCATACCCAGTAACTCTCATGTCAAATTTCATAAAGATCGGTCCAGTAGTTTACTCTCAATCGCTCTACACACACACACGCACACACATACACACACACACACTCACACACACACACACAGACACACATACACCACGACCCTCGTCTCGATTCCCCCTCTATGTTAAACATTTAGTCAAAACTTGACTAAATGTAAAAAGAAAAAAAAAATTCAAAAAAATGGGATAGCGGCGAAACGGGATTGCGCCAAAATGGGATGCGGGAGTAAAATGACGCTTGGCTTGTTAAATGTCGCCAAAATGGGACGGCGGCAAAACGGGATTGCACGTAAATGGGATATTGCGCGAATTATAAACGAAGGAGTAGGCCCTAAGTTTCTCGTACGAGATGTTTACTGGGAGTAAATATTTGGGGAGTAAAAATTTAGTTCCTTGTGAGTTCTTTTTTCGTACAAGATTTTTACTGGAAGTTTACTCCGTCCGAGTCAATTTTTCGTGGAGTAAAAATTTTGTGTTACACCGGTTCATGACCGTTGTGGTAACGAGCGCACATTGTTGTCTCTATATATTGTGTTCCTACGAATCGAAAGTACGATCGCCAAGCCAGTGTGTCATTGAAGGCAACGTTCGATATTTCCGTCTGTCAGCGTTGCCAACGTTCGACAGATTTTACTACTGTTACTCACAAACTTTCAATTTACACAATGAAATGCCAATAACATGTACACACAAGAATGGGAGACGAAGGGAAAACCTACTAGCGATTGAAATTATGCAAACGAACTCACAAATCCCTCACTTTCCGAATGCAAACGCTGCAAATCCGTATGCGTGCGTCGCTGTGCCGAACGTTGGGTTGACGAACGTTGCTGACAGACGCAACAAAACTTGATCAAAAGGCACTAAAAACGATTAAATGTTTTACTCACTGGGTATCGCATTCCTCTTTTTCTTCCTGCAGACGATATGAAGCGGTTGAAACGTCGTTTCCGATTAAAGGCTCGGTTATTTCCGTTAAAAACGAAGTTTGCCGAACGTGTGATTCAGTCTACAGACACCGGTCGGATCACAACAAAAATGTTCATTCTTTGCGATTTTGTGATACTGTTGATGATACACCTGCTTTCCAGTGAAGAACATCAATAAAATGATGTTCACAAGCAAGAATAACAGACAAAAGCACGCGATGTGTAAAATTAGGCTTTGCTTTGCAAACAAAGCACGTGGTTTTTTTTACTGACAGACACTTTCGGTGGTGATTGAAAATTTTTCCAGAAACGGTTTTATGCTCCCATTTGATATTGTTTCCCTATTTTATCTAGTCAGAGACTAACCTTGTGTATTAATTGAATTAATAACCCCATTATCATAAGTTTTGTGTGATATTTCGTGTCTGCTTGAATCACACTTTGAGATGGGGTCATGTGACAGAAGGAAATGGTGTCTGTCAGGATTCACACGTTCGCTTCGAAAAACGCGCTCAAATAATTGCTCAAACACAAACATTTTAGCTTTTATTTATTTTTTTGTATTGCAAATACCATACTTACTCATGCCAAGCAGAAAAAATGATGAAAATCAACACAGTAAGCAAGTAATTTGAAGGCAAAGTTTACACACATCAAAGAGTCTGATTACCGTGAAACCTGCCAGCAGCGTGTTTCTCTTTACGTCAAAGGATCATGATATAGTGTCAAAAGAAAAATTCAGTTGTCAGGTATAATGTTGGGGAGAAAACAATTAAGGGACTCCGCGAGTACAGAGTTGACTGTTCCGGACGATTTTTGATCAAGAAAAGTATACCTTCGCCAAGCGTAAAAGCTCGCTTTATAGCATGCTACTGCGTTTAAGCTTAAAGCGTGTTGTTGATTTTACAATGTTTCATTTTGTTTTCTACTAATGGATAATGGCGAAACACATCGTTTCATCCAAACTTGTGCTACGTGTGTCCTAAAGGCGTCGTTCTCCATCTCCGTTGAAGATACAGTCGAACCTGCACTATAATAATAATAATAATAATAATAATAATAATAATAATAATAATAATAATAATAATAATAATAATAATAATAATTGTCAGTAAGTACTGGTGTCACATGACTGATGTGAACCAGTTGATTGGCTAATGGCGATGCGCTAAAACTGTTAGCGCACTCTTGGAGTGCGCTAACTTTTCCACAGAGCGTATTCTTACGCCCTTTACCTAAGCAAGACTGTGCTCTCATCCTCAGAATTAATTACTGACATGTAGCTTATATTTTCCACAATACCAAATGACCATAAATTCCCTGCTTCTCAATTAAAGCAGAAGTGGGTTTTTTCTGACAGATTGCATGTGCCTGTGCCACAGTGCGGCTGCCACTGATCTAAAAATACAAGCCGCTGTGTTTCATCTAATTCTCGCCGACTTGCATAGATTCTTCTCATCGTGTTAGTGGCATGCAGCTTATCATCCACATTACCAAATGATGAGTTAATATAAAATTCCCACCCGCTAGCAGAAAACACAAGTGTTATTCCGATAACGTACCAGCTAGACCAGTTTGGAAGACTGACTCGATCGACTCTGTCATACGTAGCCGCACTGACTACACTGAAATACGACTACATCAGTTCAGTAAATGAATGGTTTCCGAATTATTATTTCAAGGCAAGAACAATCGTAATCGAAAACGTGTAGGATTCAGAACGTTCTTACCATTATAAGACTTATTACCAGCGTGCCTCGTGCGTGCAGACTCAGTCAGTGCAGACTGCATGCAGTGGTTTGATTGCCCTAGCAGACGACATAAACCCCGCTCAGCAAATTAACATGTTGGGCAAATGTGAACGAAAAAACGATGGGGATATAATACGTGTAGGGTTCAGAGCATTCTTACCGTTCATATTTAGTATCAGACTCCCCGATGAGTGAAGATACAACACGAGAACCAAATATGCCACATTTGTTTTGAAAATGTGCGAACCGTCGAGTCCCACGGCTTCGAGTCAATTCAAGGGGAGTCACTCCGCACAGTCAATCCGTCGAAGCTCGACTGGAGGTTTCGAATCGCAAACAATGAAGAGCACAGCCCTTTCTCCGAGTTCAAATGAGGTCTCTCTGAAAGATCATCACTGTTCAGATTAACGCTACACTGGAATTTACCAACAGAAATTAAAATGCGTGCGACGAAAGCACGACACACTTGAGACACCCCACACAAAAGTAGATCTTTACTGTACACGACCTGACCACACAGTTATGCCTATTCAAATGCGCGTTGCAAAATGTGCGCTTGGAATCTTCTTTTTTCTATGGCGGTACTGACAATATCGTTATTGAAACAATCCCAGTGCACTAAGGGATTTATAGAGCAAATCTCGAAAATAATTATTGAACTCAGCGCTATGCGCTTCGTTCAATAATGAATTTTCTCGATTTGCTCTATAAATCCCTTAGTGCACTGGGATGTCTCAATAACTTAAATAATAATAATAATAATAATTGTCAGTAAGTACTGGTGTCACATGACTGATGTGAACCAGTTGATTGGCTAATGGCGATGCGCTAAAACTGTTAGCGCACTCTTGGAGTGCGCTAACTTTTCCACAGAGCGTATTCTTCCGCCCTTTGCCTAAGCGAGACTGTGCTCTCATCCTCAGAATTAATTAATGACATGTAGCTTATATTCTCCACAATACCAAAATACTATAAATTCCTGCTTCTCAATTAAAGCAGAAGTGGTTTTTTTCTGACAGATTGCATGTGCCTGTGCCACAGTTGCCACTATCTAAAAATAGAACCCGCTGTGTCTATTTTTCAGTTTCGACTTGCGAAGAATCTTCTCATAATTATGCCGTAGCTTATTATCCACATTACCAAATGATGAGTTAGTATACAATTCCCAGCAGCTAACAGAAAACACAAGTGTTATTCCGATAACGTACCACTGAACTAGATCAGCATTTGGAATATATACGTAGCAGACTAGATTACACTGAAATACGACTGCATCAGTTCAGTAAATGAATGGTTTCCGAATTATTATTTCAAGGCAACAACAATCGGAATCGAAAACGTGTAGGGTTAAGAACGTTCTTACCATGTATAAAACTTATTACCAGCCTGCCTTATGCGTGCAGACGAGCAATTGTTGTTTTTGAAATGAGACTGCAGTGCAGTGCCGTGGTTCGCTTGCCCTAGCCGCCCTAGCAGACGACATAAACCTCGCAGCAAATTAACATGTTGGGCAAATGTGAACAAGCAAACGATGGGGACATACTACGTGTAGGGTTCACAGCATTCTTACGGTTCATATATAATAGTACCAGTCTCCCCGATGAGTGAAGATACAACAGAAGAAACATACCACATTTACTTTGAAAATCCGAGTCTCAGCTAACCGTGGCCTTGGCCGGAGTCAATTCAAGGGGCAACACTCTGCACAGTCAATCTGTCGAAGCTCGATGAAGGTTTCGAATCGCAAATAATTAAGAGTACAGTCCTTTCTCCGAGTTTAAATGAGGTCACTGTGAAAGGTCATCAATTTTTAGCTTAACACTTCACTGGAATTTACCAACAGAAATTAAAACAAGACTGAGTTTGCGTGTGACGAAAGCACGACACACTTGAGACAGCCCACACAAAAGTAGATCCAGTGACACAAACCTGACCACACAGTTTCGCCTATCCAAATGCGCGTTGCAAAATGTGCGTTTTTAATCTTCTTTTTTCTCTGGCAGTACTGACAATATCGTTATTGAAACAATCCCAGTGCACTAAGGGATTTATAGAGCAAATCTCGAAAATAATTATTGAACTCAGCGCTATGCGCTTCGTTCAATAATGAATTTTCTCGATTTGCTCTATAAATCCCTTAGTGCACTGGGATGTCTCAATAACTTAAATAATAAATGAGCATTTATATAGCGCAACATCATAACTTTACAATTATGCTCTATGCGCTTGACACATTTAAAATTAAAACACAGTTATACAAGCATTTACATCTACATTCATAGTCAACAACGCTTAATTAAAAGCATACACCATCAAACATACACTACACACATTCTTCCACTAACTAAGTAATAAAAACATGAATAAAATAGGTAGTGAAAACAAGGAAATACCAGCTGAATACCCTTAATCAAACAAAACATGTTATCAACAATACTGAAAACAGCCCTAGATGTTTATATACATTATCACATTATCGCTAAAACAACAAATACACTACATGTAGCCTACTGATGGACTGAGAAAACAAAATCAGGGGTTGTATTTCTTGAAGAGGTGTGTTTTAAGTGCTCGTTTGAATGCTGGACCGGGGATGCCGTACAGAGTCTGAAGTCTATGGAGAAGCGTGACATGGTCAATCGTGTCGAACGCTGCAGAAAGGTCAAGTAGGGTAAGCACTGACACATCACCACCATCCAGAGCAGACAGAATGTCACTGATTACTTTAAGTGGGGCTGTTTCAGTTTAGTGAGAAGGGCGATAAGCGGACTGAGAATGCGAGATCAAATCATGGGTGTTCAAATATGACAGCAGCTGCTTCAGAACTACCCTTTCAAAAACTTTGGACAAGAATGATAAATTAGATACAGGACAATAATTCTTCAAAATATTGACATCAAGACTAGGTGTTTTGAGAAGTGGTTTGACAAGTGCAGTTTTGAACAATGGTGGAAAAACTCCAGATAACAGGCTATCATTGACAATTTGAGTAAGAGTTGGCAACAACACATCAAGATTTTCAAGAAGCAGTGGTGTATGTATGGCGACAGGAGCGAACGAGAAGAAGAAAAAGAAGAAGAAGAAGAAGAAGAAGAAGACTATAGCGACCACCTCTTGATAACGACCACATTCCCGCAACGACCGTCCGAAAGGATTCCGAATGAGCTTTTTCTGTATACTTTAATGGGCAGAAAGAAGACGTTACGGGCACGCCGAACGAGGCCTCGAACGTGACATCAGCAGAGGGCGCATGCACGCCCACTTCTAAACAATGTTTTTCGCATCACAAACTCCCTATATTTATAACGATTACAATGAAGGTACTGTACATTTGTTTCAGTTTTTATTCATCGTGTTTTATGGTGTTGTTGGTGGTGGTGCTCTTATTGTTGTCGCTCTCGCTGTTGCTGTTGTTGTTGGTGTTGGTGGTGGTGGTGTTTTCGCCACTGCTGTTGTTGCTGTCGTTGTTCGTGCTCATTTCAAGAGCGAAAAAAGCACTTAGCAATGAGTGGCCAAACAACAGAAAGCAGAAAAAGCACAGAGTGAAACTAACGAGCCATCATCTTTAAAGAAACGCACAAACTGAACTTGAATAATTAAAGAATAGTTGTTAATGTTGGTGATGTTGTTGGTTGTGTTAGTGTTGTTGTCGTCGTTGTTGTTGTTAATGTTGCTGTTGTTGTTGTCGTTGTTGTTGTCGTCGTCGTCGTTGTTGTTGTTTTTGTTGTTGTTGTTGTTGATTAAACAATAGTTAGCGAAAGCTGAGTTCAGTTTCTCAAGGAGATACCTGCAGTAGTGCTTTCTCGATGCATTATTAAGGACGTCTATGACGTATGTCACATTGACGTCACGGCGTATCCCGGTCTTACTTATCTTCTACCTAACTTAGACATCCGCCTTTGTCGTCCAGTAATGGTCAACACATGTCGGCTAAGGCGCGAGCTTAGCACGAGGCGCGTGAACAAGGCGTCAGAGGCGACACCAAGCGGCCGACATGACAGAAACATCCAAGTGACGCAATTCTGTCAGCATTTGGACATTTGTGGGAGTTGATTCCCTTGTTGGAGACATCACGCCTTGATGGCCTACGCGCGTCAGAAGTCACGGCTTCTGACATCTGCTAGCTGTCTTAACTTTATGATTTATTCTCCGGACTACTCCCAGCATCTCTCATGAAGTGGACGTATTTTGGCCTCAAAGACCAAAGTTGGGTTCCTTTTGCAGTTAGATTCTTCTGCATATAGCTTTCTCACAACAGGAAGGCAAGGCAAAGCAAGGCCTTTTTTCAAACTTAGGGTTACATGATGCAGTCTCAGTTCCGGGATCGACCCGTATAAGTATTAAATGGGTTGTGCATAATTATCATTATCTAACAACAGGAATATTGCAATTTTGATGAAGTCTTTCGTATATACATCCAAATTGGCTCATGAAAATAGGGGACGTCTCTCTATGTATTACAAACCAAAAGGATGTATCTTGGGAATCTGAGAAAATGAAACGAGCAATCAGTTTGAATACCAGTAGCAACGTCAATACTTGACCAATGGCCTTTTCACAGATTAAGAGACCGGCACGGTTGGCCTAGTGGTAAGGCGTCCGCCCCGTGATCGGGAGGTCGTGGGTTCAAACCCCGGCCGGGTCATACCTAAGACTTTAAAATTGGCAATCTAGTGGCTGCTCCGCATGGCGTCTGGCATTATGGGGTTAGTGCTAGGACTGGTTGGTCCGGTGTCAGAATAATGTGACTGGGTGAGACATGAAGCCTGTGCTGCGACTTCTGTCTTGTGTGTGGTGCACGTTATATGTCAAAGCAGCACCGCCCTGATATGGCCCTTCGTGGTCGGCTGGGCGTTAAACAAACAAACAAACAGATTAAGAGAGAGAGTGATGAAGCGAAGACAAACTCAGTAAGGTCAGTCGCAAAAGAAAGTCGTTCACAAGATAATGGTGTGTCATAAAATAAGCAGTCCTCTGCAAAATCTTAAAATATCCTTTCTCTCTACCACTGTCTGCTTGCCTGCGTGTCTGCGTGCCTGCCTGTCTGTCTGTGCGTCTGTCTGTCCCTCCCCCCTCCTCGCCCCTCTCTCTCTCTCTCTCTCGGTATATCTCTCTTTGTCTCTCTCTCTGGCTCTCCATGTCTCACTCTATATCTCTTTCTTTGCCTCTCTTTGTGTCTCTCTGTGCATATCTCTCTCTCTCTCACTCTCTCTCTCGCTACTCTTCCTATACTAATATAAAGACTGAATCTCTTTCTTTTTCTCTCTCTCTAGTCTCTCTTTTCCTCCCTCTCATTTTCTCACTCACTCTCTCTATCTCTCTATACTAATATAGACTGAGTCTCTCTCTCTGTCTCTGTCTCTGTCTCTCTCTCTCTCTCTGTCTTTCTCTCCTCCCTCTCTCTATTTCTCCTCACTCTCTCTTTCATCTCTCTGTTTTGCCTCAACCACTGCACACTCTATTGCGGCACGTGCGATCCAGAAAATGACACGCGGCCACGACAACGACAAAGGCGGCTGCGACATACCAGCAGCACAAAACCCGCTTTGGTCTTTCCATCAGACCACCATTTTCTTCCCATTAGCTTATTAACTATGCTCATTCACATGCAGCCACCAAGAATTGTTAACATTTTGTTTTGTCTTGTCCGATTTATCGATCTGTCCTAAAGATTCAGATTCAAGACAAGAGGAGTCGGCGTTCTTTCACTTATACGTTTGGTATTTTCTGTTAAAACACAGTCAGGTTTATTCCTCCTACTCCCGAGGACAGACACAGTTTCTTCTAGAATGCACATGTTTCTTGATGACAAAATCCGGCACTTATGTTGTCTCGAAAACATAACTCAAATTTCGACAAAAGGAATATAATTTCACTTAAGATCTGTGGCTTACTGGAAGACAATGTGACTTCAATTCATTCTCCGATGCTGACCGTGTGTATGCGCACATGTGCTCTGAGAGGCTTTTGACATATCGGGCCTGTGTCATGAAGGATGCTTAAATCCCTGCATCTTCTTCTTCTTCTTCGTCGTTCACTCATTTTGTGATTTGCGTGATGCAGCGCTTTTTGGCACCCAGGGGGTCCCGCATCTCCGGCTTCGGCCATGGACGTTGATCAGGGGTCCCTCCCTTAGACCAATTGCCTTCCTGGGCTGTTGAGCTTGGTCTGCCCGTGGTTTTATTTCGGAGTTTTCCTTCTCCTAGACTGGTTACCTACCATGGTTGTCGAGTCCAGTCTACCCGTTTGGAGGTTGCTGAGATGACCGCTTGTGTCCTTGGGCCTCTGTGCCGTCACACCGGTACTATCCAGCACATCTCCGTCTTTACCAGAGCCCCGTTAGCCAGCAACCAACCCGTCCGCCATGGGAGAACCCTACCGGTATACTTCTCACAATGAAAAACACCCCCACGTTTTAGGGACAGTGAAATTTCAGCGATTTTCTTCCGACGGCATAGCTTGGTTCTGTTTCACCACCATACCACGATGAGGAGGGGATGGTCTTTATGGTAAATAAAATCCCTGCATGAAACACATTGTTCAAAGCAAGACTTTCAGTGCTTTGACTTCATCAAGTCATAATCCGAGCACTATGATCCTAACACAACAAAAAGGTTACCTTCCGAAAGCAGAGAGTTTGATTCATAAAACACTTCACACACAGACAATATTCAGATTCAAAGCTAGGCCCGTCCAATGTGAACTTCATAGTCACATTGAATGAATCTCACAATGTTCAACCTGCTTTCAGTACTACATGATGCGACGTCAATCCTACAGGTCTATATGTGGAGTAGGACCACACACACAAACAGCAGCAACACATCAAGCAATTACTTCCCTTTCCGCTCACAAAATCTATACGACTCAGTGGCCGGAACCAGGCACACATGCAGTGCAAACACACATGCGAATCCTTTCGCAGTTCCTTCTTCTGCTTCTTTTTGAGACTTGCTCCTAAACTCTCACCCTAAAACTTCGTTTAAGAGTCCAGCTGCCTCGCGGACGCTGGCTTTGAAGCTGGTTATCACCCCTCAAAACACCAATCCTCACACGGAGCAGGTGAGAAATAAAGGCAAACTTCACAGCCGCCATGTTTGAAACAGGGAGCGACACTCCCAGAGAAGTGGGCAGTAAGCTCCCTTTGAAGGTGGGGATTTTGTGGGCGGGAAGCAGGCAGAGTGCCGGGCAGTTTGTGGAGGTTCTTCCGAGTCCTTGAGAGCTTTTGGCGGATGTGTGAGTGTGTGAGGGTCTCAGAACTCTCTCCTTGCTCTGTTGTGGTTTTGAGAGTGGAGTTTGTATAGGAGTGAAGATGCATTGATCGGCGTCAGCCGTTTCCTAAACCGGTATTTCTTGTGGCGGCACTTGCGAATCGTGCCCTTCCTCACAGAAAGCGATTACTCTGTTACACCGAACTGTCAAACCGCCAAGTCAAAGACTAACTAATTTCATCGCATGCTGTTGCGAAGTAACCGAGGACATAGTCATTAGCCAATGCATGGCGTACCGATTTAATTGTCGGTATTTACATATTTTTATAGGTAAAATACCGCTGATTTCCCGCTTCTGGTTCGATCCGTGAAAAGTCATTCCAATGTAATGTAAACCACCAAAGATAAGCCCAGTTTATTTGTTTCATTTATTCATTTAAGACGGTGCGTATATTCTCCAATGGGAGGTGTTTATTTACGCTGTGCAATGAATTTTAGCCCTGTAGAGCACGAACTGTGCATGTGTTTGGTAGATTATACAGGCTTGACTACCAGGATCCAACCATTTGTTTCTGCTTAGACGAATGTGTATACCCATTATGGCAAACAAATGGGATGAACGAGCATAACCGGGACTCCTGCATGATACAGGAGAGTTGACGAAGAAAACGGTGCGTCGATGTAAATTGCTTTAATGAATCAGCATATTTCTATATGAAGCATTTTTGAGCAAATCCTTACAAGGGTATATAAATTACAGCACAGTGAATGTTCCTTGGACGTTTTAAGGTCTAATTAGCCAGAAAATTTTTAAAAATAGCTCTTAAGATTGTAGGCCTTTAGTTTACATATTCTCATGCATGCGCTGGTTACTGAGGAGGTTTAGCCATGTGTAATATTGCAATGGAGTGGGGGGTTTTTTCAAGAAGATATTTCATTTTGGAAGTCAGGAGTAGAAGGTGGTTGTTTCTTTTAAAATTAAAAGAGAGAGAGAGAGTGAGAGAACTTAGAAAGCGAGAGAGAGCGAGAGAGAGATAGGCAAGCACTTCAATAAAAACACATAGTTTATTGTGAGTTTGACAAGTTCTTGGTATGCGTCGTTGTAATTGTGACATTTAGCGAAAACAACAACAACAACAACAACGACAACGACAACAACAACAACAACAACAACAGCAACAACAGCAACAACAACAACAACAACAATGAACAAGCTTACACACAAACAAACAAACAAACTAACATTAACAGACATCAAACATGTGCACTGTGACTTTTATCGAAAGAGAAAACACAACGTAAAACTTGGCCTCGCTACGTAAAAGTCGACAAGACTTGTTGTTGTAAAATGCTGCATTGCTACACAGATAAGCCTACGAATCAGAAAAGGAAGAAAGACAACATAAAATTAATAAATAATGGAACGCAGAAGTGCATGACCGCATGGTAGAAAGAAGGAATGAAAGAGGAAGCTAAAGGAAGGATTGTTGGAATAAAAAAAGTGAATACATTCAAACAATGTACAACACATAAACATCGCCTTATTCAACTGCACAGAATCGTCATGCTCCACACACTTGTTCGTGTATTTATTTATGTGTGGAGAACTTCGCTTCTTGCAAACTTACAAACCAAAGAGGCAAAACTGACTAAATGAAAGATCAAAACCCGTCAAATATATAGCTCAGTGCAAGCCGGCAGAGTGTAAGTGCCAAAGCCTGGATCACAGTCTGTCGCAATCAGTTTCTGAGATCAAAACCGACCTCACCGATAATGAACCCACCTGGCAATGGAGACCAAACACCAAATGAGCGCGTGGCAACATTAATTACGTCTGCACGTTTCGCGATGTTCCACTTTGATCCAGCAGACAGCGTTCGTGCTGTTAGTGTCTTTGTGTGCGAGTTTGGTAATCCTATGGCATTAATTTATCATCTCTGATTTGTAGAATATAATTTTAGCAGATTACAGAAATGCTATTGCAAAGAATACATGCACATACGGAGACAAAAAACACACTTGTAAATTAGACTTGCTGATGTCTCTGCGACTTGAAAGTCTGCGTGCACGGCTTTTTCTTTGGACCGCACGCTTGAATTTGTGCGATAATACGCGTGTACAGAAAACGGACGTGATATACACTATAAATGCATTACAAAGAAGATAGGATAAAAACACAAAATCAAATGGAGTATTGTTATCAACTAATGTGGCAATTTTTAATACATACTTATAAACTTGTCTTTGACGATGTGCCATGGGTGCATTGCTCAAAATTCAGATGCATTGCATGCTATGATACAAAACTGTGAAAAGAAATAATAACATAAATCACATTGCACAGAGGACATAATTGTTCAGGTTCCTATTACGTTTTGCGCGAGCGGTTCATGAAAAAAGTTACATTGAGTGCAGATGTTTTCACTAAAACGGTGTTCCAGAACAGTGTCATTTGATGTAAAAGGCCCCTTCTATTGTAAATAAGCCAGCGTTTCGGTTTGTTTGTTTGTTTGTTTGTTTGTTTGTTTCTTTCTTAATTTTGTTGTTTGTTTGTTTGTTTGCTTGTTTGTTTGTGTTTGTTTTCGTTATTTGTTTTGTTTCCACCATAAAGACCATCCCCTCCTCATCGTGGTATGGTGGTGAAACAGAACCAAGCTATGCCGTCGGAAGAAAATCACTGAAATTTCACTGTCCCTAAAACGTGGGGGTGTTTTTCATTGTGAGAAGTATACCGGTAGGGTTCTCCCATGGCGGACGGGTTGGTTGCTGGCTAACGGGGCTCTGGTAAAGACGGAGATGTGCTGGATAGTACCGGTGTGACGGCACAGAGGCCCAAGGACACAAGCGGTCATCTCAGCAACCTCCAAACGGGCAGACTGGACTCGACAACCATGGTAGGTAACCAGTCTAGGAGAAGGAAAACTCCGAAATAAAACCACGGGCAGACCAAGCTCAACAGCCCAGGAAGGCAATTGGTCTAAGGGAGGGACCCCTGATCAACGTCCATGGCCGAAGCCGGAGATGCGGGACCCCCTGGGTGCCAAAAAGCGCTGCATCACGCAAATCACAAAATGATGGAGACAAACCAATTGATCAAACGTTATAGTGCTCAACCTCTGGAGATCCGAAGTTTTGTTTTGTTTTTTCAATTTTTTTAATTTGCTTTTGTTTGTTGCTTTAGTTTTGTTGTTGTTTGTTTGTTCGTCCAATCGTTTTTTAATACGTATGCTTCAAATACATATGGCACACAACATGATTGTATAGGCTTACAATCTCTTCTGGGGAAAAACCCCAATCAATTGCGCATGTTGTGTTTTCTCTTTTGTTTTAATGCTTTGTTGATTGGACTGTTGTCAAACTGACAAAAGCTGTCAACGTTTTCGGATGATAATGAGTGTAAAGAAAAAAACCAGTCACTAACATTTTAAGCTGAACGACTTGAAAAAAGTCATATAAAGGATAGAGAATCAGAAAGCCGAAAGAAACACCACCTATAGTGAATAAATAAATGAATACTTTGCATGGCTTCTTGAATACGTTTACTGTGTTTCCTTTGGGGCTGCTGTCTTGCAGTTAATCAATTAATACATATCGACTTAAATACATAATTTGCTTCGCTCCTTGAAATACCTTTACTGTGTTTTCTTTGGGAGAACAGAAGTATAGAAGGTATAGCTTTTCTTCTTCCCCCCCCCCCCCCTTAATTTTTTTTGGGGGAGGGATGGTTTGGAATAAAGGGGGGGGGGGGGCTGAACTGGCAACTAGTCAAGATTTGTTTTCTCAATGCTAGGCACATGCGGGTTTCTTTAAGACAATCCATTATTCATCAATCATGCAAACAATGACAAATGACATTCAATATCACCATTAGCAGACGCGGCAACAAGACAATTAAGCACGACAATAACGAAAAGCACTATCAAGGCATCAGCGCCCATCTTCCTATATTCCAGACATGGGACTTATGCCCTTATTTATAATGATTATGAAGTCGGATACTGCGTAGCAAACACTGAAACAACCCAACCAACCAACCAACAAACAGACAGCAAGCTATACCTACACAGGCATATACGCAGGAAACAGTTCGCAAGTGAGATTGTAACGCCCGATGGAACTATTTTCCATAAACATACGTCAAACAAAAAAATCAAACAAACACATACAACACAACAACAATTATCAAACAAACTCAAAAGAAAATCGTACCCGCTGTCACTAATGAACTGCGCATGCACGAATGTAATATACGGTTCACTGAAAAAGACGCACACATGTACAGACAGCTTTCACATCATGAAAAGTGCACTCATTAAATACGAGTTACCGTGTCGATCTTTTTGAGAGAAAAAAACAATCATTAACGTGCGATGAAAAACTCAACACTTTGAATAATTAAAGTAGCGGTCAATAAATCAGTCACTCAAACTCAGTGTGAGGAAGAGCAGCTACTTTATTGATGTACCTCACCCACATACAACCCTGCAGGCATTTACGATACCTCAACATTGTACAGTTCCATTTCACAACATCCCACAGATAAACACCTTCACACCCGTTACGAAAACAATTTACCGTTAGCGCACTCGAAAATCGTACTGTCCAGCCTCAAAACCCACCTCCACTCCTCCTTCTTCTCCCCTCCCCCCTTCCAAACACACACATCCTTTCACTCCCTTTCCCGTTCTTTCCTTCCAGACGCCAAAAGGGCGGAAAGTGGGCGGAGCTTAACGCCGCAGGCACTGTTGACACTTTGCACAGACTCTGACAGTCAGTTGACAAGCAGATTGGTGAAAAGGGGCGGGGCTTCGACGCTGCGCGAACACTGCCTGCGCATCTTTCTGCCACCAACAGCGGGGCAGCGGCTTCACACAATGGGCGAAAACTGTCACGCTTGTTCGGTGCAAGCAAACTGGGAGGGGAGAGGTTTTGACTGACTACACAATGTCTTGTAGTGTTGACAGAATACCGCAGGAGTGGTAGAAGGGAGGAGAGGCGGAGGAGGGGGTGGGGGGAGGAGGGAGGAGAATGACTTGATGATGAGGGTTTAAGTTGTTGACATGTTCACGAATTGCCCACCCCAATTCGTTTATCCGGTAATAATTCAACTTTGTGACCCTTGGCACTCTGAGGCCTTTCAGTCAAACTGTAATGACTTTCTGTAAATAGGCTGTTTCTCTCGAAACTCCCCACCCCCTCCCCCCTACCTACACCCTGGTGTCTTGGCGCGGTTACTTGGCGGCTCTAGAATTCAAGACCGTCGTTACTTTACTGGTTTTTTTTTCATATTTGCGACGTCACAGTTTTACTTTGAAAACTCGAGTTATAAAATGTAAATTGTTGTTTTGTGTTCGTTCAACTTCCATCGACTCCCTTTCTTTCTTGTCTTTTTCCTTTTTATCGTTATGTTTTTTTTCTGATGTTTTTACAATTTTATTTTAATATGTTTTTGTTTCTTATGCAGCAGAAATAGCCAAGGAAAAATAACAAAACAAGCAAACAAACAAACAAACAAACAAACAGCAACAGTGATAGAGAGATGAGCAGTCTTACCTACTATACAACGTCGAAAAGGCAAAACACTGCTCCTGAGACACTGATGAGGGCAGAACAGTAGCCGCGCCATATAGGTAGCCAATGGCGTCGCACTTCCCATAATTACACCTCCTTTCCTCCTTTCTTCCCCCACCCCCTCCATCCCCCTTTTTCCAAAATCTCTCAACGCTGCGCGCACCCGTCAGCCGACTGCATGGCAACTCTCTTCAGCGCGTGCTCTTCTGCCGACCGAATATTGTCGTCTGCTACTTCTTTACCATTTCTGCATTCCTGGCGAGGTGAGCGTGGTTACTTCCCTTGACTTTCTTGTCTCAAATCTCTAACCGAGACCTGTGGTTCGACGAAGTAGTGTTTTTAGTGAGCTGAACTTTCTCGGTCTCGCTCATCATTATTCATTCGCCGAGACTGCCTGACGTCTGCAACTTGTGAGTGAAACTGGAAGAAGCCGGCTCCGATGACGACGCTGCGTTTTCTGTTGTGAAACTTGAGACTGGAAGTAGTAAATCGTTTTACAATCTACACCTATACTACACCTTGTCTCAGGTGTAATAGACAATTGTGCCGTCAGTCGTCTGCTGTGATACTACCTCTGATAGAAAAGATTGAAGCCGAGGTAGCGTTGATTCCAGTGCTATTCGATACTGCTTATACCTTTGCTGGGCCCCCAAGGGGGAAAGTGATGATATCTTGCATCTCCCAGCAGGGGTGTGTGATAGGTATGGTGTGACAACTTCATCTGCGGTGGTCTTGTGCTATTTTTGCACACAGGAACGAGGGAAAAAAAGAAGCCTGAATTGTGCTTCATTAATCAATTCTCCCGAGGGCTGAAATAACTGTCCTATATGAGCAATTTGACCATGCTGGTTTATAAAATGTGAATGCAAATGCATGAGCATACATGCAGGAGTAAAAAAAAGAAGACTTTTCTCTGCAAATGAAGAGCACATGATGAAGCAATAATGCAATGCAGCACCATTTTTTTTAGTACTGCTTTGACAATACCACACACAGGCGTTTACAGAAATGGAAGGGATGTGATTGTCCGGTACTTGTTTCACAACAAACCTGGCAACGAATAACATTTTCTGCAACTAGAAAGTTTTGCAATTTAATCAGTTCAACCGTGGTGGACAAGTCCAGTAAATGTTAATCACATTTTAGAACGAAATCCAGAAAGTGAACTTGTACATTCTATTTATAAATCAAAATCCAGAACGGTCTAATTCCGACGAACTAACATTTTTTTTTTTAAATCCTACAAAACTGAAGACGTTCAGCAACTATCACACTGTGCTTTGTGTGATTTTACATCCTCACTTCCAATTATCACCACACCCCAATCATGGCTTTCTCACCGTTCGGCTACATACCCAGACCCTCAGACTACGGCGTGGGATCCCTGCTGAACCCACACCACTACTTACCAGGACTTCACGGACTTCATCCTCACAGCCTGGCCTCCCCCTTTCTGCCCAAGCTCCAGAGCGCCTTGAGGGCCGGGCTCACCCCCGGGGACTTCCTGCCCCCACCCCACGGGTTGGGGAGGCACCTGGGAGGTCGGGGGATGGAGGTGAACGACCCGGACGTCCAGGATGATCCCGAGGTGGAGCTGGAAGCCAAGGATCTGTGGACCTGCTTCCACAAGCTGCAGTCTGAGATGGTCATCACCAAGTCTGGGAGGTGAGTGTGACATGGAGTAAAGATCTGTGTATAAGCCTATATGCTGTTTTAAAACATGGTTTATTTCTGTCTTGGAGATGAGTGTGACATGGGTTTGGTGTAAATATCTGTGTGGATATATGTTGGTTTAAACCATGTTTTATTTTTGTCTGGGAAGTGAGTGTGCCATGGATTTAGTGTAAAGATCTCTGTATATAATATACACATAAATAAAACATTGTTTCAACCAACATACATATATAATATGTCGGTTGAAACAATGTATTTTTGTCTGGGAGTTGAGTGTACCATGGATTTAGTGTAAATATCTGTGTGGACATATGTTGGTTTAAACCATGTTTTATTTCTGTCTGGGAAGTGAGTACGAGTGTGCCATGGGTTTAGTGTAAAGATCTCTGTATAATATACACAGAAATAAAACATTGTTTTCACCAACATAATGTGTTGGTTTAAACAATGTTTTATTTTTGTTTTCATATTCGTGAAATGTACATAAATTAATAATTATGAAAACAACAACGAGCCTGCAGCTGATGGTAGTGTCTTCATAACTAATTTACAATCAGAAAAAAATTACATGAAAAAAAAAGATGACAAACAGTCAGACCCACATATACAACAACAAAAAGTCAATCAGTTTTACACAAACATATCATTCAAATTCAGAAGAAAAAAAAGAGAAGAAACACAATCTAAATGTATTTTGTGTTGAGGCTGGTTGCCTTGATATGAATAATCACGGAGGTAGATGGAGAATGGTGGTCGTGAAGGTGATAGTTGTGGACGTGATGATGATAATGATGATGATGATGAAAGTTAATCTGCAATTATAATCCAATTAAAAGAATGAACATCTCTTTTTAAGTTTGGTTTGGTTTGTTTTGTTTTGTTTTGTTTTGTATCGTCTTGCCTTGTATTGTATTGCATTGTATTGCATTGTAATTTGTATTGTATTTGTATTGTATTTGTATTGTATTGTATTGTATTGTATTGTATTGTATTGTATTGTATTGTATTGTATTGTATTGTATTGTATTGTATTGTATTGTATTTCAACATATTACTTGTTTTGTGGTAGATTTCTTTATACGCAAAATATTATCATCAATATCATTATCATCATCATCATTATCAGCACTATTATCAGTCTTCCAATTTAGGCAAAGTATTTTTAGAACTTTGCCTAAGAAGAAAAACAACAACAACAACAACAACGACAACAACAACAATAAAACAACAACAACAACAACAGCAACTACAACGACAACTACAACGGCAGCACCAACAACACAAAGAACGAAATACAAAATATTGCAAAGAAAGAACAGAAAAGAATGAAAACAACAAGCAATTGGAAACAACCAGATTCTCGAATTATTGAACTTATCATTCGTGGCTATAAATCATGAAATGCGTATGCATTAGGAACTCACAATAGTTGCGTGTAGAGTCACGTCATATTGATGCTCACGGCGCTGATAAATGATGATCTACTTGATTTATTGGGACAGCCACACAAAGAGCGCGTGATGGTAATCGATTCTGTAGAGAGGTGTGTGCATGCACATGTGTGTGTGTGTGTGTGTGTGTGTGTGTGTGTGTAAGTGTGTGTGTGTGTGTGTGTGCGTGCGTGCGTGCGTGCGTGCATGAGTAAGTGTGATGTTTGTGTTTGCATTCGAATTCCTTTGCCTCTGTCTCGACCAATGTCTCAGTTTTTGTCTTTGTCTGTCTACCTGCCTGTCTGTCTGTTTGTTTGCCTATCTATCTTCCTTCCCGTCTGCATCTCTCTTTCACTCTCTCTCTCTATCTCTTATCCCCTCTCTCTCTCTCTGTCTGTTTGTTTGCCTGTCTGTCTGTCTGTTTGTCTGGCTGTCTGGCTGTCAGGCTGTCTGGCTGCCTGTCTTTGTCTCTGTCTGTCTGTCTCTGTCTGTGTCTGTCTGTCTGTCTGTCTCTGTCTCTGTCTGTGTCTGTCTGTCTCTGTCTGTCTCTGTCTCTCTCTCTGTCTGTCTGTCTGTCTCAGTGTCTCTCTTTGTCTCTCTCTGTCTCTCTGTCTCTGTCGCTCGCTCTCTCGCTCTCTCTCTCTCTCTCTCTCTCTCTCTCTCTCTTGTTCTCTCTCTCTCTTGTTCTCTCTCTCTTTTGTTCTCTCTCTCTGACCACATATTTGCTATGTGTATCACTCTCTCTCTCTCTCTCTCTCTCTCTCTCTCTCTCTCTCTCTCTCTCTCTCTCTCTCTCTCTCTCTCTCTCTCTCTCTCTCTCTCTCTCTCTTGTTCTCTGTCTCTGACCACATATTTGCTATGTGTATAATATAGCATATACATTTGTGAGTGTTGCCAACTTGCCGATGATTCTCATTATTTTATCTGTTAACATTTTTTAATTTGTTTTATTGTGGACCATTTATCTAGTCTAAAGTGCATGCATAGGATGCATGTACTTACGTGATTAAAAAGAGAAATAATATATATTGGAATATAAATCTCGTTATCGTGCGTTTTATTATAATTCTGTTTTATCCTCTATTCTGAATGGTGGTCTGTATTGTCATCAACGTATATATATATATACTAGAGGAATACCCAGCCGGGGTGAATCGCGAGACAGAGACAGACAGCGTGGCGGTTCACCACAATCACCTTTGAAGGCGAAGTCCTGTCAAACGGGATTGAGAATGTTAGAGCTTATTTCTTAGCCCTATATTATCTGTTGTGGCTTCTCAAATGCCAGAACATACAGACAGACAAAAGCCGCTAGACCCCATCACAAACAGAACTCTATAATCCACAGGTGTTGCCCACACACACACAAACACACACACACACAGAGAAGCCGTATATATATATGTATATCTATATCTATAAATATATAGAGATAGGTGACAGTGTATTTTTCGCGTGGCTATAAATTGATTCGACCTTTTCACTTTGACAGTAAGAACAACTTACGGGTGCAAGGGAAGCGTTCTGGACAGCGCAGTGACATTCTAAAAATAGTAACGTAGAAACGGGAATATGGATTGAAGCCACACGAAGGAAGGGAGATAAACGCAAAACACTGGAGAAGATAAGGAAGAGTTACTGGGAATGGTGAAATGAACAGAAAAACCAAAATCGGTTCAGCGCTGCGCGCTGAGAGCACGTGTTGAAATATCTCATCGATGATATTGTGTCCGGGGTGTAGCTGAATACGGTGTCCAAATTTGAAAATGATCCACCGAGAACTTTGGCGTTGTGATGTGGTCTAGCGGCTTTGGTGTGTCGGTATGGGGGCCCGGGTAGCTCAGGTGGAACCAAAATCGGTTCAGCGCTGCGCGCTGAGAGCACGTGTTGAAATATCTCATCGATGATATTGTGTCCGGGGTGTAGCTGAATACGGTGTCCAAATTTGAAAAAGATCCACCGAGGACTTTGGCCGTGCATCGCGAACAGACAGACAGACAGACAGACAGACAGACAGACAGACAGACAGACAGACAGACAGACAGACAGACAGACAGACAGACAGACAGACAGACAGACAGACAGACAGACAGACACTAGTCGTATATAAATATATATATAGACATTTCGAGTTTTCTTTCGGGATTTTGTGAAAACAAAAGTTTAATTCAACTGCAATTGTATTTGACATATTACACAAACATGATATTTTTAATCTGTACTCAAACATATTCATGCGCATATTAGTGAATTGTGTATGATCAAACAAATGCAAACGTAGAAAAAAACAATATTGGGCAAATTGAAGCGATTTTGGTTTGAAACTACACGCATTCATGAACATATTTAGCGGATACAAATATTGCATCCATATTATCATAGCATCAGAGCTCCACAAGCAATGCTTGTATGCTCTTAAACTAAATATTTCGATGTTAAACAGCTTCAGCTAGAGGAAAGGTCAGTCAATGACTTTTTTCTACTTTAAAGGTCAGAAAAGCTGCATTCATTTATAAAGAAGTCACTTTGTTACGTTCACATCACGATTATATACATTTTTGTCAATAACGATTACAACATGCTTTATCATGCTCTGAACACATTTTGAAATGTCACACTGCGTTATTTGATATTGCTTAGTTTGATGAATTTGTCTTTGCACATGTTACACATTCATGTATACTGCTATTCCATTATGATAAAGGGTAAATCACTGAAGGCTACGATACTACACTAGTTCTAGCTCATAAGCATGTGTACGAATGGTTTGAATTTTTCAAAACACACAATATTAATTTAGAGGGAAAAAAACGCAGCTCTTTTAAACATTTTCATTCATTCTTTCATTCATTCACCGAAAGAAGAATGACAGAAATACACCAAAAAACACAGAGAGGAAGATATAAAGAAAGACAAAACGAAAGAAATAAACAAAGAAAAAAAGGAACACAGAAACAAAGAATACAATAAGGAAGGAAGGAAGCAAATATGCGTGTGTGTGTGTGTCTGTGCGTGTGTGCGCGTGAGTGTGTGTGTGTGTGTGTGTGTGTGTGTGTGTGTGTGTGTGTGTGTGTGAGGGGAGGGGGGAATCTGCGTGTTTATATATAAGAGCATGTCTTTGACAAAACTTAAATTTTTCTTGAATTTTAGTATCCTAAAAGCAACGAAGAACGTCAACACTGTAAGCACTATTGTACGATAGAAAACGCATTTTTAAAGACATACACATTCAAAAAAAGAGATGTATATATGTATACATAATTTTAGCACCATCTTCAGCACGTGTTGCGTGTGTTCAATATAGTAAGTCACGGTATATCACATCACAAGGTGGTATAAATCAAACATCATGCAGTCACTTATTTTTTTCGTTTTCTTGTCATTGTCGTTGTGTGCATGACTTGTCACTGTTGTTCTTTGCTGTTCGATCTGTCAGCAGCTCATTTCACAATTACCGACGTATGTTGCTCAAAACATTGCGCGATTTGTAATGTTTCATGTTTTGTTACGCTTCAGTCGTAAATAATGTTAATGGCAGTTGTGTTTATATATGTTGGTAATTACAGTCATTAGCTTATATAATAATAGATGCAGCCTGTACTGATACAGCTCTTGTGGTCTCTTTGTTTTTGCAAAGTTTGACATGTGACTATAGACTCAGTTGAAGGAATGAATAAATACATTTAAAAAAAGGAATGGAGTAAACAAAATGAATAAATACATTAATGAATGAACAAATATGTAAATGAAGAAGTACATAGGTAGATAGGTAGGTAGGTCGCTAGGTATGTCGCTAGGTAGGTGGGTATAGGTAGGTGGAAAGGTGGGAAGGTGGGTAGATAGATAGATCGATAGATACATAGATACATAGATACCTAGATACCTAAATACCTAGATAACTAGATACATAGATACATAGATGCATAGATACACAGATACATACATAGATATATAGATACATACATAGATACATAGATAGTTACATCAGTAGATAGAGGAGATTTATGAATCAATTTGAAAAAAGGACACGCTATTATTATATTGTATGTGAGCGTTGCACGTCTGTGCCGTTTTCTTTACGGTGGATGCAGGCGAATGTAAACAATAGTAATAAACAATCTTCTCTTGCATCAGGTAGATAGATGGTGCATGAGCCGCAAAATTGTTGCTAAACAAAATAATTAAAATTTAAAAAAAAAAGCAAACAAACAAACACACAAACAAACAAACAAACAAACAAACAAACAAACAAACAAACAAACAAAAACACACCTCCACTGTACATTTACTGAAAAACAATTGTTGTGTTAATCAAAATATTTCTTTCCTAGCCTATTTGCCCTTTTCTGTGTGCATCTCAAATAAACACAAACAAACTATAACTCTGAGATATTTTTTAAAAATTTACTTACTTTAATTTACTTAATTTCATCGTAACTTAGTTATGATTTTGATTTTAATTGTATTTCATTTAATGTGATTTAATTGAATGTTCCCGTTTGAAAATATATTTTTATTAAGTTAGTCATGTATTTGCGTTCTGTCACTTTTAAAAAAACCATCAGAGCAACTATACAAACAAAAAGAAAGAAACGAACTACTGAACAAAGAAGCTAACGAACAAAAACTCTAATAATTATTTTTTTACTTTTTTAAAAAAAAATATTATTTTTTAAAATTTTTTATTATTCTCTTTTTGTGGAGTTTTTTAAAATATTTTTTACATGTATATATGCCGTACATTACAGGACATCACCTAAACAAGGGGACAAAAACATAAAACAGAAACATCTAACAATAATTTAATGCACGAAACACAAGGTCGGGTTGTTGCTATGGTCCAGACGCTTCAAATTTGAAACACAAAACTATAAAGACAACTCGTGGACATGCACCTGCAATGACCAAAACTCAGTGACGTAGTACAGGCTTGTGATGTAAATATCATATCATCATATAGATAGGTTTCATGCGGTAGAGATGGTAAGTTATATATTAAGGTCGTCCGGCTACAGCAATTACACACTTAAAACACTTAACATTGTCATATAAATATATTTACCAGCTCCTGCACAAATGACTCAGACTTCGTGGGAAAGAAGGTAAAGTATTTTGAAAGGTCAGCACACACACATAATCTCTGTGACTTTCCTGTCATAATGCAAAATGTGGGGAGCATGCATGATGAACAATTATCATCGTCATGGTTATTAGTTGTCGTTGCTTTTTTTATATTTGCATGTGGTTTTTTTCTTCTTCTCATAATTGTCCTATTTTAGGTTATGCACTCATTTTTTGAGCAGTTGATGCATTTTTATTGTAGTATATCTGTGTCAGTTTCCTCAAGAACATCCAGGCGCACCCGTCTATATATATATATATATATATATAAAACATCAGAAATTGTGTAAGAAACAATTGACAGTCAGCAGAGACTTTCTTCCGAGATTTGTTAAAATCTCTTAGCAGAGATAGAGAGAGAAATAAGTATCCCTTCACAGACAGCCTATTGGGAGCATCAGACCCTCCTCAAGGGGGACCGAGATTTACAGAGCAAAGTCCCTTTGTGGGGGACGTATCGCAAGGTAATCTAGTCCTGATGAGGACCATTGTATTTGTACCTAGACCAGACACGTGTTTCGACACTATTGTGTCTCATCAGTGGTTAGGTGGTACTGATGGCGAGAGTTGTCAACCCATGGTATCCAACTAAGAAGCAAACCATTCTCTGAATGGTAGCTTCTGTTGGCATGGGAGACTACCCTCATCTGACAACCCCAAGAGGATATCTGTGAAGGGAAACACTTTGATTTAAGGCCAAAGTGTAGAATTGATATTTATTAAGAAAGAATTTAGAAATTTAGACAAGTTTTAACCAAGAAATTAGGTTAAAACAAGGGAAATTTGAAAAAGCCTAAAGGGAGGTAACTCTGTACCAGCCTGCAGATCCAGAAATGGATACGCGAACAAGTTAGATCTAATTTTGAAAAGGTTAAACAGGAAAAGCGGTCAACTTTTCACTGCTGTTCAACACAGGACTTGGTAAAGAAGAAGTTTTCTGCTTTATTCAATTGGATCGCTTTAAAGGCGATGCAACTTTCACGGTGACCACATTATAAAACATCAGAAATTGTGAAAGAAACAATTGAAAGTCAGCAGAGACTTTCTTCCGAGATTTGTTAAAATCTCTTAGCAGAGATAGAGAGAGAAATAAGTATCCCTTCACAGACAGCCTATTGGGAGCATCAGACCCTCCTCAAGGGGGACCGAGATTTACAGAGCAAAGTCCCTTATATATATATATATAATATATATATATATATATATATACACACGGACAGACAGACAGACAGAAAGACAGACAGACAGACAGACAGACAGACAGACAGACAGACAGACAGAAAGACAGACAGACAGACAGACAGGCAGACAGGCAGAACAAAAGGACACAGACATGCACATTAATTGCACTCTCCCCAGTGAACGGTCTTTCCCTCTGGCTCGCTAGCTGTCTTGTCTGGTCCGTCTCACCCTTTCGCCTTTCACTCCCCACCGACCAAACTCACCCCCCCCCCCCCCCATCTTTCCCCACCTATACCCAACCCGCTTTCTAGCTGTCCCGGCCAGTGAACGGGTGCATTATCGATGCGGACAAGCGACTGTTGACGAAGTGCTTTCACACCTACCCAAGCATTACTGAACTGCGCTGATCGATTGATAATCGCCGTGGAGACGCTTGGGTTTAACACATACATGCACATCGCATTTTGTTCCTCTGCTGTTGGTGGTGTGGACGCGACAGTGTGCATGCAGTCGGGCGTTTAGAAGAAAAAAAGTAAATGAGGAAAAAAAAGAGGTTCAACTATTAATTCAGAGAGAGAGAGTGTGATAAAAGAAAAAAAAGGAGAAAAACAACAACAAACACAATTAACAAATCAACGCACAGTGTTGCTTTAACAGCATAACATGATGACGGAAAGAGGCGCCCACACACACGCATCAATTAATTCAGTTGATGCAAGTCATTTTTTGTCACAGTGATTTTATCACCTATTTTTTTTAATATTTTAGAATACGACGTTTTGGAGAGTTGTATAACTGATAGGACAAGATTGAAGGCATTAAACAAAGAAAACATAAAAAACACATTCTGTTGTATATAATAATTGGTAACTTTAGTGCAAAGCGTTTTTACTTTTCAGTGAAACACACCTTTGACAATGAGCCGTGAACATAGCGGTGAAGTGGTTGATGTAAGCGTATACTCATTCACAGCAGTATTGTGTTCAAAACCAGTCAACACAACTATGCAGAAACATATTTCATTGTCTTTTCTTGCTTCGTAGCGTATAGAATTGCTTAGCTATACAACACTGATTTATGACTGCCATGACAGTTTCCAGTAAGAAAGGAACTTTACCAAAATGCAATTTCATGAGAAATTGTAATCACGATCACATCATGGCAGACAATTGTGAGAGCAAGACAGAGAGAGAGAGAGAGAGAGAGAGAGAGAGAGAGAGAGAGAGAGAGAGAGAGAGAGAGAGAGAGAGAGAGAGAGAGAGAGAGAGAGAGAGAGAGAGAGAGAGAGAGAGAAAGAGACACATACACAGAGAGAGAGAGGGAGAAAGAGAGAGGAGGAGGGAGAAGCATACCAACACACAAACAACCAAAAAAGCGCAAAGAACAACACTGAACCAAAGTCTTGAAAAAAGATACCAGAGCATCACGATTTGCGCAAGCGCGGTGTTTATATAGTAAAACCATGTAGTGAACTATAGCTGTTTGTGCACGAAAATCTATAATCTTAAATGATCAGAGCACGATCTTCACATTTCGTTTTTGATGATGAATTCGTTTTTGCACATGAGAATGCCACATTGATCCTGACCCTTTAACTAACGCACAGTTACAGTATTGTTTTCGTTGTCTTCTTCATTGCTTGTTTTCTGTCGACGGAACAATGATGCTGTTGTCTCTGGATCAGATTTGTCTGTGTCTGGGCTTCATTAGAGCCTTTACTGAAATCGATGGTAAACATATACTTTGTTGTCTTATATTGAACGAACTCTTATACGTAGTTAAAATAATTGCTTTGGTAACAGCAACAGAAATACCGTTTTATCATCCCTGGCCCTGTCGTCATCGTCGACATCATCAAAGAATAGTACGTTCACTGCCTTTCAAGAATCGTTAGGGAAAAAATAACACTTAAACTAAGCACTAACCGCAATCACCGCAACCACAACAACAACAACAACAATAGCAACAACAACAACAACAACAACAACAACAACAACAACAACAACAACAACAACAACAACAACAACAACAACAACAATGCTTAATGTTATTTATTCAATTAGTTCTTGTATAGCTTCGACAAAACGACTCGACTCTTCCCTTATGTCATTGCAGTCATACACAGAAGTGCATAATTGAGCCCAATCCAGGTTCGATAATCTGGCACCTAACAGTCATCGCTTCCTTGCTTATCTACTGTTGGCGTTGCCCCGGGAGAATGCTGAGATTTGCAGATCGATCACAGGCGCCTAAAGTTAACATAACAACAGAACTGAAGCACCATTTTGTTAAATAACGTCCCAAAACATTGTGACACTTTCAGATTTTAAGCAGGAGAAGCTTTGGAGCAGGTTTTGTTTGTTAACTTGAGGCTAGTTTAGCTGGCAATAAAGACAAATAAACATGTTTGTTAATTTGATCTGAGGGGAACGAAAATACGTAACAGGTGGACTGCTATAACATTTGTAAATTTAAAAGAAAAAATTACTACATATACCGTAAGGCTACACATTTAAATGGTCAATGTCGTCTTTTTTTGTATGAACGTCAGAACACATTTTTTTTGGTTTAGTGTTTAAAATTATATTTGTTTTACATTAATTTTGACGCCTATAGTTATGAGCCGATTAGCTTTCACGGGCAAGGCGGCGTAGAACAGTTGAATCGATTGAACTCAGAGGCTAGAAAGTGAAGCAAGAACAGACTGAGAAACCCAGTAAATATATAATACCGATGCTGCCATGCACTCTTTTACTAACATTATATTCCACACTTCCGGCTTCTTCGCTTTTTATATTTAGTCAAGTTTTGACTAAATATTTTAACATCGAGGGGGAATCGAAACGAGGGTCGTGGTGTATGTGCGTGTGTCTGTGTGTCTGTGTGTGTGTGTGTGTGTGTGTGTGTGTGTGTAGAGCGATTCAGACTAAACTACTGGACCGATCTTTATGAAATTTGACATGAGAGTTCCTGGGTATGAAATCCCCGAACGTTTTTTTCATTTTTTTGATAAATGTCTTTGATGACGTCATATCCGGCTTTTCGTGAAAGTTGAGGCGGCACTGTCACGCCCTCATTTTTCAACCAAATTGGTTGAAATTTTGGTCAAGTAATCTTCGACGAAGCCCGGACTTCGGTATTGCATTTCAGCTTGGTGGCTTAAAAATTAATTAATGACTTTGGTCATTAAAAATCTCAAAAATTGTAAACAAAAATAAAAATTTATAAAACGATCCACATTTACGTTTATCTTATTCTCCATCATTTGCTGATTCAAAAAACATATAAATATGTTATATTCGGATTAAAAACAAGCTCTGAAAATTAAATATATAAAAATTATTATAAAAATTAAATTGTCGAAATCAATTTAAAAACACTTTCATCTTATTCCTTGTCGGTTCCTGATTCCAAAAACATATAGATATGATATGTTTGGATTAAAAACACGCTCAGAAAGTTAAAACAAAGAGAGGTACAGAAAAGCGTGCTATCCTTCTTAGCGCAACTACTACCCCGCTCTTCTTGTCAATTTCACTGCCTTTGCCATGAGCGGTGGACTGACGATGCTACGAGTATACGGTCTTGCTGAAAAATGGCATTGCGTTCAGTTTCATTCTGTGAGTTCGACAGCTACTTGACTAAATATTGTATTTTCGCCTTACGCGACTTGTTTTCTCTCTCAAATTTGTATTCGAAAACCCCCAAAATGGACGGACAGACTGACGGGCCGACAGCCAACAAGACACAGACAGATGGAAACTGATCAGACTGTGAAATACTTCATTATTCCCGAAGTATTGTTAATTCTGTTGTCGTGACTTTATCCGCCAATTATCAACAATTTCAAATCTCGCAAAGAGGTATACACAATAATTATTCTGTTTGGAATAATCACACCCAAACCATGCAGTAATATCTTAAACTAATGTGCAATATATAGTTATCGTGATTGGAACATTCAACTATTGCAAAGTCATTAAGCGCCGGTATAAATCACTGCAAACATGTGCACGTCGGCTGACAATCATGGTGCGGAACATGCATGGTCGGAGCAAATAGGCAGCAACTTTCAACCGACTTGGTTCTGGCAAAAATCGTTCGAAAATTGGTGGAAAAGTTGTTGTAGATCTGCCGTGTGAACAGCACCTTAGTCTATACCAGAAAATGTTCCGTTTATAAAGCGAGACGCGGGTGCATGAAGAAGCTTTGAACAGACAACAGCAAATACACTAACGACATAACACAGGCAATGCTTCAGAGTCTTTTAGCCCATTATTTCCCACAGACATTATTAATTCTGACGCCCAGATTACCACCTAGATTATGGTCTAGATAAACCTGACTCAACCTTTGCGGTTCTTTTGTATTGGTTAATGTCGGCATGCAGAATTCACGAATATCGACGCAAAACCTGTCGACACACATTTGGCATTTTCACGCTCTATCAGCTCTTTTGAAAGTTAGCACCGAAGACAAACACCTATATTAATTATCCACATAACCGTAAAGTAGGCTCTTTTTGAATTCAGAGGTGTAAACAAAAAAACAAAAAGTCGCGTAAGGCGAAAATACAACATTTAGTCAAGCTCAGTCAAACTCACAGAATGAAACTGAACGCATTGCATTTTTTTCCGCAAGACCGTACACTCGTAGCATCGTCTGTCCACCGCTCGTGGCAAAGGCAGTGAAATTAACAATCCAGAAAAGCGCGGTAGCGGTTGCGCTGAAGAGGATAGCACGCTTTTCTATATCTCTATTCTTTTTAACTTTCTGAACGTGTTTTTAATCCAAACATATCATATCTATATGTTTTTGGAATCAGGAACGGACAAGAAATAAGATGAAATTGTTTTTAAATCGATTTGGGAAATTTCATTTTAATCATAATTTTTATATTTTTAATTTTCAGAGCTTGTTTGTAATCCGAATATAACATATTTATATGTTTTTGGAATCAGAAAATGATGAAAAATAAGATAAACGTAATTTTGGATCGTTTTACACAACAACAATTTTAATTACAATTTTCAGATTTTTAATGACCAAAGTCATTAATTAATTTTTAAGCCTCCAAGCTGAAATGCAATACCAAAGTCCGACATTCTTCGAAGATTGGTTGGCCAAAATTTCAATCTATTTTATTGAAAAATGAGGGTGTGACAGTGCCGCCTCAACTTTTACAAAATGCCGGATATGACGTCATCAAAGACATTTATCAAAAAAATGAAAAATATGTCTCGAGATACCATATTCAGGATCTCTCATGTCAAGTTTCATGAAGATCGGTCCAGTAGTTTTCTCTGAATCGCTCTACACACACACACACACACACACACACACACACACAAACACACACACACACACACACACACACACACACACACACACACCACGACCCTCGTCTCGATTCCCCCCTCTACGTTAAAACATTTAGTCAAAACTTGACTAAAACATTTAGTCAAAACTTGACTAAATGTAAAAAGAGGAGAGAGAGGGGGGAGAGGTTGAGAGAGAGAGAGGGGGCCGGTGGGGGGGGGGGGGGACAGTGAGAGAGAAACAGAGAAAGAGACAAAGAAAAACACAGAGATAGTGGGAGAAGGAGAGATGAAGACATACATAGAGGAAGAGAGAGTGAGGAAGATAAATGTAAAGAGAGAGGGGTGGAGGGAGAGAGAGAGAGAGAGAGAGAGAGAGAGAGAGAGAGAGAGAGAGAGAGAGAGAGAGAGAGAGAGAGACGGACAGCCAGACAGCCAGCCAGCCAAACAGACAGACAAACAGACAGACAGATAGATAGACAGACAGACAGAGACAGCCTGCCAGCCAGCCAAACAGACAGACTGGGTTAAGGGGGGGGGGGGGGGGTCATGAGTGTTTGCTTGCCGCTCGCACCTAAAGTTCTTTGAACCAAAACGTACGCAAATGACACGTTCTGTGATAAATCGATAATGCGCTTCCTCGATACGGGGGGCGCGCCTGTTCGAATCTTGTTTGAAAATTGAATTATGTACACGGCTAACCGGAAAAAGGCGAGGCTTGCTTTAATTGGTATACGTACTTATAATCGTTTTTGTGCCCATTGTTCAAGCTAACTTTACAGAATCACATGCTCGCAGCGGCACGAGGTATATAGGAACTGTGGTCGACCTGCATGACTGCGGAAAGGGGGAAACATTAGAAAGATAACGGAGAAAAAAAAGAGAGACAAACAAGATAACAAAGGTAACCGGCGGGAATGAAAACAAAATAAAACACATGTACCAAAACCGAAAACTTAAAATTAGTCTTTTACTGTTTTTCTCTTTCTTTGTTTGTGTTGTTACTTTATTTTTTTCTTTCTGTCTGTCTGTCTTTCTTTTTTTCTTTAGCTCTTTCTTTCTTTCTTTCTTTCTCACACACACACACACACACACACACACACACACACACACACACACACACACACACACACACACACACACACACACACGTGCACACACACACACATACACACGGACGCACACACATACGCCCGCACACACAAACACACACACACACACACACACACACACACACACACACACACACCTCCTCCCTTGATTCCCCCCCACCACCACCACCATTTCTTCTCCTTTCCCTCGAATAAACACAAGCAAACCTCATCTGCTGAAAACACAACGCACACACCACCGCAATATCGATACAGGCACACTCGCTTTTTCTCACCGCAATCTAATCATGTCTACGCCTCTGATATCAGAACAAACATCACTGGTGTTTTTCTATCGCTTTTTTCTCTCCCTCTCTTTCCTCGTCACATTTTGAATAATCATTGCCTCCTACACCTAATTAGTTCAAAGTCAACATCGACGATGAAGCTAGGTGGGTTTTGTCAACGACAATGCAAATGCTTATGTTCAATACTGCAGAATTGTTCTTTCGTATATCACGGGGTGTGTTTGTTTTTTCTTCACTGTGACAAGGGGAGACAAAAAATGTCACACGCGGTTGAAGATGTTATGATTTTATTGCGGTTGTGTGTGTGTGTCGAAATCCTTGCTACGCTCAGTTTATGTGCGTTTTTTTCTGTTCATTTTCAAATTAGTTGTCTTTTCTTTTGTTATTTCGTTTTCATTTTCTTCTCAGTCTGAATTTTCTTTATTTATTACTTTTTTCTCTGTCTTACATTCTTTTTTGCTTTCTATTCCCCTGCAAACGCAAGTACACACACACTCTCACACACACACACACACACACACACACACACACACACACACACATACGCACACACACACACACACACACACACACACACAACACACACACACACACACACACACACACAACCAACATCGAACACGTCTGGTGACAAGAGATGTGATATTTGCGCGTGACGCGCGCAACCTTTGTTTTCTTGTTCGACATTCTGACAGCGTAAAGTTTGCTATGCGGGCTTAGGGTCAACAAACTATCGTGTGCTAGTGTTTGATACTGTGTTAATGAAGGTTTGAGTTTGATTATGGGGGCGAGGACGCCCCCATTCTATACGGATAGTTTCGAGGTTGACCATGGGCAGCGCCATTTTGTTGTGAAATACGTCATCAGTTTGTGTACACAGGAAGTTGTGACATCCGTCACCCTATGGGAGGGGTGACGTCAAAATTGTTCATCTGTAGAAAGTTGTGAAATCCGTCACCCTATGGGAGGGGTGACGTCAAAATTGGTCATCACAGAGTTTGTGTAACACAGGAAGTTGTGAAATACGTCACCCTATGGGAGGGGTGACGTCAAAATTGTTCAACAAAAACATGATATGTCGCATTGTGCAGGGTCAACTGCAACAAACTCAAACCGAGCCATTCATACCTATCTGTATTTGAGTGACTTATATACCCGACATTTTTATTTCTTATTTTTAGCACAGGTGTAGGAAAAATCATGAACCAAAATGTTATTTATTTTCTAATTTAACATTTTTTTTACAAATATGACCATGGTCTTTTAAACATACAGTGACATTAAACATTGTTATGTTAAAAAAAAGAAAAAAGAAAAAAGCTTTTGTGCACAAATCAGAAAATACATTGTACATTTTACCTACAGGCCAAACCGTGAGTGTCTGTGGCAAAGCCCGACCCAGGAAATTGCACTGATTTTATATTTAGATCAAAGGGAAATTGTCAAGAACAGGCGCTTGCATTTGGATGTGTCCAATGATAGTAGGTTTGGTTGTGATCAATCAGAATAATGTAGGAATAAAAATGTATGACAGTTTAGTATGATGACATGTAATTCACATATGCTGAAATATGATATTATACATCATGTAATATTATTATGGCTGTTGCCATGACCATGAAACCCAACAAAGGTTTAATGTAATGTAATTCAAAATACCAAAACCGAGCACCTATTAATCTCGTCTTTGCGCGTGAAGATTGAGGCCGTCTGCCAGTAGCGGTTAGGTCATACAGTGGAACCCCTCTCTAGCGACCTTTAAAATGTTGACAAAAATCGGTCCTTGTCGAGGGGGGTCCTTACAGAGGGAGGGGGGCGGAGTCAGGGGGCCACAAAGAAAGTCAGATTTAAAAAAAAAAAAGAAAACAGAGAAGTTTGAGTTGCTGACGACCGTTCCCTCTGAAAGCAAACTGCTTCGATTTCATGTTTGTCCTTGGTGTCCACCAGTTCTGGTGCATGTACTACCCTGGCCAAGTTTCCTCTCAAGACATCAAAGAGACCGCCCCAGTATACTCTACAGCCTCTGGGCGAACCACCTCTCATAGCTAAAACTGGGTCAATGACCCCTGGGAAGAAGGTCAGTGTCTATAAAATTTTACTCCTAGGCCTGCGGCCAGGGGGGGGGGGGAGTATACCGGTACCATTTGAGAATCAGACCAAATGAGAATTGAACCATTTGAGAACATCCTTTTTTTTTCAATCACTACATCGAAGGCCTGCGGCCCGGGGTTCACATGGGTTGGTTTGTTTGTTTCAAACCCACACCCATATACACACATTTCCCATTTAAACCATTTGTCGGCCCCCTGTCGATATTTATCGACTAATTTCCTTGTGAAATATGTGTGTGCGTTTGAATGTTTGGGTGTGAGAGGGGGGGGTCGGGGGGAGGGGGTTAGGTGTGTGTGCGTGTTAGTGCGCGCGTGCGCGCGTCTGAAGGAACGAACGCGTTAACAATTTTAATGAGTGACACCCTTATCATTAGAGTGCGAAATCATTCACGTCACGCAGGCGTGTCGCACGCACACTAAGAATGAATACATAAGTTGTGATTGCAAATAATACGTGGAGGATATTTGAAACATCATTTTAAAATTCATTTTCCTGAACAAAATAAACATGCAGCTGATAACTTTTATACAGCGCACACATTGTCAGTTGCGAAAAGTTTTACAAATTTATTATTGTTTTGTCAATATATTGATTGGATTTTTTACTGATTCATTTTGTTTTTGATTTAATTTGATTGAATATCTTTTATATATGTTTTTTTCTCAATCTTCTGACTTCATTTGATTTCGCTTCACCTTATTTTAAATTGTGTTCTTCTCAATTAAGCTAATCACTTGTACTTAACTGTGTTTCACGTGTACATTGTTTAGTGAAAAGGCAATAACTTTTGTCCAGGTTTCAATCCCAATCCCAATCTTTTAAATCTCTTTTGCAGACCTAGACCTTGAAAATAAAATACATAAACATATAAAGACATTGCGGATGAAATTCAATGAGCTTTTTGAAAGATGAAAGCAGGCCAGACAGGTTCTTAGAACAAAGACATATACGAACAAGAAAACCATTGGACGTACATGCGTAACGGTGATGACACTGTTGGAGCGAGGATTTGGCGTTACGATGGAATGAGATAAAAAATAAAAATAAAAAAAATAAAAAATCACGAAAAAGGATAAAGGAAAACGAAGAGAGGGAGAAAAAAAAGTACTAAAGAGGATTGCCAGATGCGCGCCATACACGTCATGATTTCTGGTAATTTGATGGACCCCGATGAGCCAGGCCACTTGTCAATTACCTTCATCCGATTGTCTCCCCTCGCCACCGGTTGTCGCCCTTTGGCTCAAGTCGTCACGCTGCGCTGGGTGCATGTGTGGTCGTCACGCACGCACGCACGCGCTCACGAACGCACGCGCACTCATGCAAACGCTTTAGCTCAGATTTATGTGCAATAATGCAGCGTTGATCCCGCCCTGAGCTGATTACTTTTTATATATATTTTTTTTTTTAAGGGAGGGGTGGGCGAAGAGAGAGGAGGGGGTGCAGTTATAAGTATGACTGTATATATATATATATACATTGTCAAATGAGTGTGCGTTTAGTCGTAACATAATTCTTTTTAGTGCTCATGCTCAAGCATATGCTTCGTTCAGAGCTTGAAATGAATTAACGAAGGACAATCTTTGAACATGCATATGCACATGTATGCAGGAAAAAATAAGAGTGAAATACAGATTGGGCAGCGCCGTACTGTACGGGCAGCAGCCCGAATTTCCATGAGGATAACATCACATGCTATGCTATGCTGCTATGCTAAATTGGTTTTTCTGTCCCCAGAACTATAGTGTCTATTTGAGGATAAAATCACATGACTACAGTCATTGTACCTTTTATACCTTTCCTTATAGAAGTCAAGCACACCCATTCAGAACCACCGATGAAACCATCGGCACCAACCTTACCAACAATGCTACATGATACCTTATACCTTTCCTTATAGGAGTCATACACACGCTTTCAGAACCACCGATGAAACCATCGGCACCAACCTTACCAACAATGCTACATGATACCTTATACCTTTCCTTATAGGAGTCATACACACGCTTTCAGAACCACCGATGAAACCATCGGCACCAACCTTACCAACAAAGCTACATGATACCTTATACCTTTCCTTATAGGAGTCATACACACGCTTTCAGAACCACCGATTAAACCATCGGCACCAACCTTACCATGCAACAATGCGCCCCAATTATAACAAATCATACGTGGTATACATGAAAATATCGCACAGACACAAAACCGCAGATAACGTTACCACGGTCAGCCGTCAGACATACTATCATAGCGGTATCGGTGTCCGAGAATTACGGTTTTGACAGCCGGAGAGACCAACAATGGTGCTTATGGGTTGGCAGGCATTAGGATATGATAGGGAACACGCCCACTTTTGATAACTGCTATAGGCACCCTTTGCTACCGATAGTCGTTGCGGTCCTCTAATGGACGAGGTTATAGTCAAGTTATCGGCTTTGTGCGCGTGATTGCTAATATCACCCGGTGTACGATATCTGGTGATATGATACGGCGCCGGAGTTTGATGTAGCTTTTTATTTTTTTTTGTGTTTTTGTTTTTTTTGTTTTTGTATGGTAGAATTTTATTTTTTAACAAAATGCATTTATTGCATCACAAGACTCGCGTATATTTGATTTGTTGTTGTTGTGGATGTTGCAGTTATTCGTGCTCAGCCTGTATTTCTTCGTTTGTTTTCAAACCACGACACGCGCGCATGCATGAGCATCGGACTTCCTTTCAGCCACCCCTCTCACATGTACGCACACAGCGTTTGTATGCAAACGTATAATCACGACAACATGCACAGTGGAAGTAAACAATTTATATTCGCTAAGTCAGTCAAAAAGTCAACATTTTTGTTTCTCACAGTCAGTTCATTTCTTTCTACTTTCCCTAGCTCTTTTTGCCTACGTGCTAATACTGCATGCATGTTAAATAGGTGTGAACTTTGCTTCACCTTCTTTGTCGGAACATTGATCTATATACAGGGAGGAGTCTTTTCCTCCGAGATCCAAAGCCTCTGTCATCCTTGCTTGCCCTCTGTTTTACCTGCATGGCTTTTTTGGCCTGTACCAAGTTTGTGTATAGATGCACTTGCTGCTGTGAGGTTTTCTCTTGTGTTTTCTACTGTTACACTTTTGCTGTTATCTTATATTAAATTCGCGAGAAGGTGGAATTTCTGACTTTTTGCTTTATCCTCTGGCTTTTATTACTCGGACATTCTAGGCCAAAAGTGTTTTAGTGAGAATTTAAAAAATTCTTTTCTCTTGTTATTATAATTTTATTGAAGGTTCTGGGGATTAATTATTGTGCGTGTATACCAAAGTATCTGCTTTATTCGTTTGGTTGGTTGTCTCGTTACATGCATGGTTGGTCGGTGGATTACTAGGTTGATCACGAAGCTTTATTTTGTTCTTGTATTGTTTAAAAAAAAATGTACCATCATAAAAACAAAGCAGTGAAACAACAAGTTTGCAGATTTGATAAAGACAAATCACCATTCATGAAACTAATGGATGCAAAAACGAGTATTATTATATTGAAATCAACGATCAGTCATACCAAAGTCCGTTAGATTGCAAAGCGAAATGTGGGCACCGTCTCAACTGTGGCCAACTTTTGACGTGGGATAAGACATTTCCTCCACTTGGCCACATACCAAATCTGAATAGCCTTGCTGCTTTCAGTACACGGAGGACATTTCTTAATGAATTCATTTCGTAGAAATCACTAGGGCTTTTACGAAATGAATTCAATACAAGAAAGTCCAAATCACATGAAACAGCAAGCAGTAAGGCTGACATGTTCAATTTTGGTATGTGACCAAGTGGAGTGATGGTCTTGTCCCATGTAAGAACCTGGTTAGAGCTGAGATTGTGAGCCGAACTGTTAACACAGGAAGGACTGTATCATTAACGATTGTGTAGCACGTGCATCCTTGTTGCACGCCGTGATATCTACACATCGACCTCCCTTGACCTTCCAAAAGGTGCTTGAACTGCAGACTTCCGTTTAGTATTGATGTGCCTTATTATGACCTTCTTTCGTTGACAGTTTCACAAAGGCTTGCCAAGTTTTGCTGATCCATAAGACGTATTGCATTTCTGTCGGATTCCAGCTGCCGGGGATGTATACAGTGCATAGACAGGAATGTCAAGTGACTCTGTTCAGTTAATAAGATTACGGTATGCTGTTTGGCGATCGAAACCTGATAATAGATTGGTTTTGACAGTTTGATTCGACAAACTTAAAGTGTTGTGGGTATTATGAAATGCCCGTTAAAACTACATTGAAAGATATTACTGCTGGACGGATTAAAGTTCTGTTTACAAATGAACAATGGCACAGGTATACACAAACAAACAAAATACCTGACTGACTAGTTTTATATTGATTTTGATTTACAGCATCAGTTAAATATTAATCTCATTATATGATAAAGATTAACAAAAAACATTTAAGCAAACACAAATAAAATCAATGTAGAATTATATATTGATTGAGTCAGCCAGCACTACGATGAAACATCAGGCGGACAAAAGAAAATTAACAACAAAAACAATTTAACTCAAGATTGGCTCGAACAAAAATGTTTCGCAAAAAGGCAACACGCTCGAGGACGGAGCCACACCTCTAAGCGTCAGAATACGGAGGAGTGCAAATATGCAAATATAATTTTCAGATCAAAATACAGAACATTTAAAACTGTGCAAAAAGGTCACATCAATGGAATTAGACGATGAATTAGATAGCCACGCACTCTTTGCATTAGAAGATGTTTGGGCCCAGAATCGAAGTTCAATAATTGTCTAACCAAAACTTGTTATGCCTCCAACAATTAAACGTGCGAAAGTGTATGGTTACATCACAGCTGAGTCATACAATCGAAAGGCCTGCAGGCACAAATCAAAATATAAAACTTTCCAAAGGTAGCAAAAAGTACAAACGCACCACTCATTATAAATGATAATAACAAAATCCGAGGAAGACAATTAAAACAAAGTGCAATTTGTAAACAAAAACTTTCTGTCAGGAAATTATCGAATTTCTTACGAAAATGCGTTTATGATTGTGGCAATCTACATGCCGAAACAAAAAATCGCTCGATGAAGCCCCAAAATCAATAGAAACAAGTATGTGTGCGATTCGTGCGCATGTCGAAAACGATGGTTAGGTATTTTTGTTACAATTTATCTTTGTAGACCGTGAAGATCGAAGTACTTTAGGTCTTCTCTGTATCCCTATTTACTTTTGTTCTTGTTCTTCTTCGTCATTGTTTCATCGTCGCCGTCGTTGCGACCGTCGTCGTTCTTTTCATTTGCGTCCTTCCTTTCGTCGTGTTGACGTTATTTTTGACATCTGTGTGAAGCGTATTGATCAATTGTAAGTCGTTTAGTAATGTTTTCATATATTCACAAATCAAATTAACTATTTAATTAAGAATTTACTTATTAGCATACATCTTCAGTTATTCATTTTTTTAATTGGTTTATAAAGTCTGTTTATTAGTACTATCTCCTGCTTGTTGATCACTTTTAGATAATGTGTTTATTCATTTATTCATTATTAAGTTGAGTAAGAAACTATATATTTGTGTACATATTTATTTCCTTTCATTACTTGTTTTAATTGGTTCATCAATCTATATAAGTATTAGTACTACCTATTTCTCCTCATCCCCTCCTCTTCCTCCTCCCCCTCATTGTCATCATCATCAGGAACCACTAAAAGTAGTGAAATTCAACCGCAAACAAATCGTCTCCATCCGTCATTGAGCTCATTTACGGAAAGACATGACAACCGTCCCATAGTTAAACGTCTGGTGATGAAGATGTCACCTGATACAAGTGACACTACCCCTCTATTTCGCCGCCCCGCATCGCCTTGGGGTAGATACCTATATCGCACGGTGCATCAGTGTCAGCCCTCAGGGACTATCCACCCGATAAAACGATTAAGCCACCCGAGACCTCCGACGATGAGTACCTTTCCTCTAAGCTGCTCACTTTGTCAGGAGCCGGGGCCGTTTTAATTCGACTATACCTTGTTGTCAGTACCCTCTTTCTCTCCACTACTTAATTCTGTCAACGGCTTTTGCTCACTTCTTTTTCTGAAGAGGTGCTTGACATCCGCAAAGGGCAGTAACTGTCCCGGGCATCCGTTTAAAGGGCAATCACTCTTCGAACGGCAATGGAGAAGGTACCTAAACCCGCCTCTGCCATTAGCCCGGCCATTGTGGGCGAGTGTCAGGCGGGAATTGACGGACAATCGCGAAGATCCAGCTCGGTGTCGCTTCGGGCGTTTTCGTGACGAATCGCGGGTGGGCCGAGGCGGGGGATGAAGAAAAATAGAGCACTGCCAGTGTTGACGTTGACGTTGGTTGCTTTCAACGGGGGTGACGTTTAGCAGCCATATTGTCTTCTTCCGCTTGCAAGTGAGACTCGATTACGGCTCAATTATCTCCCTTGGTGGCTGAGGGGAAGTCGGAGACAGGTAGTGACGTATTGCAGTGCTCGGATGTCTTCCTTGTTTCCTGAGCCGCTGCCTTGTCTCCTCTTTTGGCCATTCTTTAACGATCCCGCCTTCTCTGTCTGCTGATGGAGTCAGTCTCAATGCTAAAGGGATGTGCCATTGATACTTGTTGTTCCGAAGAAAAATAAGTGTGGGGTTTACAAAACACACATATGATACAGATAGCAATATAAACGAGACTTTAAGAAAGAGACATGGGAATCAACAGCTCCTGCAAAGGAATCTGTTCATTCCGCTTGCACTTGGAATAGGTCTATTCTGTTATCAGTGTTTGTCTTTGTCAGCTTTGCACTAGTTTCTGTCTCACCCGATACCTAATTACATTTCTCCTTCTTTCTTGTTCAGCTGAATTATGCATGTCTAATATCTGGGTTGCAAAAACAGCCACTTTGTAAATGATTGAATTGGAATGTACTCTTCTGAGTAATGGCCCTGGTAGTGTCTTCATTTGTACTATTCTAAGAGTAATACCTAATATACTGGACTCGCAACGAAATATACAAACAAATGACAATGAACAACGTTTTGACCTAAAGGTCTTCAACAGGTTAAAAAAATGAAAACAACAATACAAATATCAAAACGACTTATCAGAGAAGATGGCGACGATGTCCTCCAAGCGCAAAAGAAGGGGGAAAGGGAGATAAATCAAAAAGAAAAATGAGCAATGAAAAATGAAACCAAAACGAAACAAATCAGAATAATAACGCTTGAAGGGCCTGAAGTTGAAGAGAGAGAGCTGGGACAGGTTGATCTTTCTTAACCCAGTGTGGGATTTTCAGTGGGGCGACCACCCCCAACCCAGCGCGTCCCCGGGTGGCGGATAGGGGAACGGTCTTCAGATATGGAGATCAGCCGCTTGCGGCCGCGGACCAAACTGGCTCCGGGTGGGATCCCGAAAATCCTCCCCCCTGTGCTCTCAGGGTAGGACGTACGGGCCATGAGCTAAGGGTGAGGTAACCCCGACAGAAAACCCCGAATGCTGAAGACGGAGGACCCGGGCCGCACGGCGCATTCTAACAAACCACGGGTACACGCACTTACGCAAATGATGACACAATCAACCAGCACAGATGGAAATGGCGCTCGCCCATTGAGGACCCCCCAGGGTGGAGCAGCGTCGGGTCCCATGCCTCAAAGGGACCCAGCCTCAACTACTGGAGGTCCCTCCCGTCCGTCTTGTCACGCCAGGGGACGCGGGAGGAAAGTGACTGGCACCACCACAACCAGGAAGAAACCCAGTCAGCAGCGACCTTTTCAGGTCATGCACTGGAACGCAGAAAGTATCCTGAACAAGAAGACAGAGTTGGAGCATATCCTGCATGAGAAGAACATCAACATCTGCTGTATACAGGAGACGCACCTGACACCCCAAAAGTCCTTCAAAGTGAGAGGCTACCAATGCCTTAGGTCCGACAGAACAGACCGAAGCAAAGGAGGAATCCTGACCCTCATCAGGAACAACATCAATGCCTGTTTGATAGAAACGCACATGGAGGACTCCGAATATCAGGTGATTCGAATCCAGACGAAGTCATCAGAATTCCATCTTGTCAACTTCTACTGCCCCAATGATAGACACCTCGCCCTTGACACGATCCCCGCAAAGGCCTCCAACTTCATCGTGGTGGGTGACTTCAACAGTCATTCACAGAGTTGGGGATATGACCACCTGGATCGGAGAGGAGAAGAGGTGGAGAACTGGCAGGACGACAAAGGTCTCATCCTTTTGAACAGTCCCTTTGACTGCCCTACATTCTACTCCAGAAGATGGCACACTACATCAACTCCTGACCTAGCCTTCTGCACGGAAGACATGCACCAGCTAACCAGCAGAGAGGTCGGAGAACAGCTAGGTGGAAGTGACCATCGGCCAGTCTTTTTGACCCTGGGCATGGAGTCCTGCACTGAAGCTTCCTTCCCACGGTGGAACTACAAAAGAGCGAACTGGTTCCTCTTTAGACACCGCACCAGCGAACTCACCAAAGACATCAGAGTCGAGGGTCGAGACATCAACATGGTGGCGAAGGACTTCAACATGAGCATCCTCAGAGCAGCGCGTGAGTCCATTCCCAGGGGTGCCAGGAGAGACTATAAGCCCTACTGGAGCAATGAATTGCAGGAACTGGATGATGATCTGGCAGACGCCAGAAGGGAAGCAGAAGTCAACCCGTCACAAAACAACAACATCCGCCTCCAGGAAGCCAAAGCCAAATTTCTCAAAAAGAAGCTACAGGCAAGACGGAGAAGCTGGCAAGAGAAAACAAGCTCTCTGAACCTTGAGAAGGATGGCAGAAAGCTCTGGAGGCTCACCAAGCAGTTGAATGATGAGAACACCAGCAGAGGAAAGATCACATTAGAAGAGAACGGGAAGGTGCTAACTGGAAAGCATGCTGCCAACCAATTTGCTGAAAGCTATGCAGCTGAGAGCAACCTCCATGTTAGCCCCGAGAAACAGAGAGAAGCAAGAAGAGAGAAAAGAGAGAGACCTGCCAGACAGTCGACAGTGGACGCCATGAGTCAACCACTCACACTCCACGAGCTGCACTCAGCTCTGAAAAAGTCAAAGGCGAAGAAGTCCCCTGGCCCAGACGGCATCACCAACGAGATGCTAACCCACCTTGGTAGTGCAGCAGAGAACAAGCTACTCGAGGTCTTCAACAGCAGCTGGCAAGAAGGATCGCTACCACAACCCTGGCGAGAAGCGATCATGATCCCCATCTTAAAAAAAGGGAAGGATCCAAAGAAGGCCACCAGCTATCGCCCAATCAGCCTCACCAGCTGTGTTGTGAAGACCCTGGAGAGAATTGTGAACGAGCGCCTCAGGTGGTACCTGGAATCCAGGAACCTCCTCGCCCCTGAACAAGCTGGATTCCGACAGTTCCGCAGCACTGAAGATCAGGTCACTTACCTGGCGCAAGAAGTTGAAGATGCCTTTCAGGAACAGAAGCTGGTCTTCGTCACCTGGATAGATCTTCAGAAGGCCTTTGACAAGGTCTGGAAAGATGGACTCCTTGTAAAACTGCTGAGGAAAGGCGTGTCCAGCAACATGTACCAGTGGATTCGCTCTTACCTCTATAACCGCAGGGCAAGAGTTAACGTCGACCAGACCAAAAGCAAGAAGTTCCTCCTTCGTCATGGCGTCCCTCAGGGCGGAGTCCTCTCCCCCACACTCTTCCTTCTCTTCATCGACGATCTGGTGTCTGAGATGCCCAAGGGGATCAAAGCTGCTCTCTACGCAGACGACCTTGTGATCTGGTGCAAGGAGGAGCACGCAAGTACTGCCACCTACAGAATGCAGCAAGCGGCAGATAGGCTGAACGCATGGGCAGAAGATTGGTGCGTCTCCATCAACAAGGAGAAATCCTCCACCACCCTATTCACACTGTCGCCAAAGCAGAAAGCCGGAACCATTAGGCTTGGTGGAACTCCTCTGAGAGAGGATGAAGAAGCAACATACCTTGGTGTCACCTTTGATAGACGGCAGACCTGGAAACCACACATTGCACAGGCAGAGACGAAGGCCCGGCGCAAGCTAGCCATACTCAGGAAGCTGGCAGGTACCACCTGGGGAGCGAACGAGAAGATACTGAAGACAGTATACCAGGGAACAATCAGACCCCACCTCGAGTACGGCTCCACAGCGTGGTCAACCTCAGCCAAGACAAACCTGCAGACCCTTGACCGTGTGCAAAACCAGGCCCTCCGACTCATCACCGGTGCAATGAAATCCACGCCCATCAAGGAAATAGAGAAGCTTACCATCATCCAACCCCTCTGTCAGAGAAGAGAAGCCAAGACTATGGTACAGGCCGAGAAGCTCAAGTGCCTACCCGACCACCCCATGAAGCACAGACTGAGCAACCTCACCAAGAACCGGCTTAAACGGAGCAGTTTTGTACACGAGAGCAAGAGACTTTCTCGACAGTACAGGGAAGTCCTTCCACAGAACACTCTGCCTCTGACTCAAGAAGAAGAGGAAACCCCCAAGGCAACAGAGAAACCAGGCATCCAGATCTGCACCAGTGTTCCACATGTTACCTCAGGAGAAGATCAGAATGACACAGCTCGACAGGCACTCACCTTAGCCCTGATCGACGAACAGTACCCAAAAGAGGCGTGGATCCATGTATACACCGATGGATCAGCAACTAACGCCGTGCTCAATGGAGGTGCAGGCATTCTCATCCAGTTCCCTGGGGGACATACAGCTACATCCAGCGTTGCCACTGGCAAACACTGCACAAACTATAAAGCAGAAGCAGAAGCTCTCATGCAGGCCGCCTCCTTCGTTCAGGATTCCGCAGACCCTTGCTACCAAGTTGTCTTCCTCTCGGACGCCCTTTCAGTCCTTCAGGCCCTAGAGAACGACAAACTCCCACAGCTGGCCAAAGCATTACAGATGGTCAGACAAACCAGAAGAGTTGTCCTCCAGTGGATACCAGCACACTGTGGGATACCAGGAAATGAAAGGGCAGATGAGCTGGCAAAAGAAGGAGCCGTGGAAGACCAACCTGAAAACAGTGTCAGCTTTAGTGAGCAGAAGACAATCATCAAGGCATTGATGAGGCCAAGGACAAACAGAGATGACTACCACACAATGTCCAGAGAGCAGCAAGTCAACCTCATCAGGCTGCGTACTGGCCACAACAGGCTCAATGCTCACATGAACCGAAAGTTCAAGCTGGCGCCATCACCAACCTGTGCCTGCGGTCAAGAGGACCAAACAGCGGAACACATCTTACAGCGATGTCCCTTACTAGATGAGGAACGAAAAGAAGTGTGGCCGTCACCAACTCCCTTGCAGACCAAACTATACGGCAGTCGACAGGAATTGGAGAAAACGACAACATTTATCACCAGTGCTGCACTGATTGTGTAACCTCTGCGAACGCCAAGAAGAAGAAGAAGAAGAAGAAGAGAGAGAGAGAGAGGGAGGGAGGGAGAGAGAGAGAGAGAGAAGAGAGAGAGAGAGAGAGAGAGAGAGAGAGAGAGAGAGAGAGAGAGAGAGAGAGAGAGAGTCAACAATACCTACACTAAACAAATGATAATACAGATAGCAAAAAGTAAAAAATGTAAATAAAATTGTACTATTCTGTTTACATTGGACACACTGCCTAAGCTTGTTAATTTTTGCCACGCAAAATCAGACCCCAGACCCCCACGCCCTCTCCCTCCCCCTCCCTACCCACCACACCCTCTTCCCCCCTCTCCTCATCTCAACCGGCACGGTTGGCCAAGTGGTAAGGCGTTCTCCCCGTGATCAGGAGGTCGTGGGTTCGAACCCCGGCCGGGTCATACCTAAGACTTTAAAATTGGCAATCTAGTGGTTGCTCCGCCTGGCGTCTGGCATTATGGGGTTGGTGCTTGGACTGGTTGGTCCGGTGTCAGAATAATGTGACTGGGTGAGACACGAAGCCTGTGCTGCGACTTCTGTCTTGTGTGTGGCGCACGTTATATGTCAAAGCAGCACCGCCCTGATATGGCCCTTCGTGGTCGGCTGGGCGTTAAGCAAACAAACAACAAACTCCTGATCTCTTTATCTTTCTCTTTCCCTCTCACTCTCACCGTACTTTTGCACATTCACAAGCACACATGCATTACTACCTTTGTCACTAAGCCATTTAACATTGGCTTAAGTATCTACACACCCGGCGCATGTTATCGGTTATATACTATTCCCTACATCACAGCCTCATTGGATCCCCATCAGCACGGGGCCAGATCGTTCGCGGAATACTCGATAATCTATCCACGATCATTTCTAATCGTAATTATCGGATAGTTTTCTGCTGTTGCAAGCCAACGCCCCTAACAACGTCGCAAGAGCTTCACTTCTACTCTATACGATATTCCTCGGTTAGTATCATGTCACCATTATCACCCTGTATCTCTGTTAAGTCTATGAAGTCAATAAGGCCAACACAAAAAAAGTCTGTTTACGGTATCATAGGCAAAGAAAAATAGGGTCGGTAGGTCGGGATTTTTTTTAATTTTTATTTCTTTTTTTCTTCCAAAAACCGTATTTTTAAGTTATTTTGCCAAAAAACAAAGACTTTCTTTTTTCTTTTTTGTCCCCCCAAATGCCAAAAAAAAAAGACTAGGGTCGCGCAAAAAATAGGGTCGGTCGGGATACCGTAAACAGACTTCTGTTGTTGTTGTTGGCCTAAACAGCTCAACATCATATCCAACGGATAACCAATAATCCCGTTCTTGATCGCCGAGACAACTTCCCCCGCTGTCATGCGTTCACGTCAAGGAGTCTCTTGTCACCGAGACCGAAAAAAACGCGAAAGGGGACGTTACTATGAAAAGACGATGACACCCGGTTGACGGGTTGTCGGTGGTGAGTGGTAAGGGGAGATAAGCGATTGTCGGTGACTAGCGATTAAAAGCGAACAGCGCCCAAAGTAGAACAGCAAACAAGAGTCGCGCGACGACAGTCAATTAGATTGTCCCCCCTTCAAGTCGTCTAACTTCGAATCATGATAGCCTCCCTTGAGCCGATTAAAAACTCATCATCGCTTATCGAAGGATATGATCCGCAACTCCCGTTCGTGTTGTACTGCAGTGTCGTCGCCAGCTTGCGGCGTGTTGTAACTGACGGATGGCAACACCAATACTGAGTTCTATGTGAGATAATCTATATTTGTCTCAGAGCTTCCAACCGGTGTTGCGGGAAAGTTTGAATGGAGTGATGGGAACGCGGCGCAAGCTTGTACTGATACGTGTACATGTCTATCCGTATGTCATTATATTTTATTAGAACGTTTAAAGGTCTTCTTGTGATAAAAGTTCAGCTAACCGTTTTAAAGGCACACTCCATCTCGGCATACCGTCTCGGATCTGGCCAGGGCTTTTACCGTGCATAGGATA
>NC_090253.1:30067405-30069905 GCF_037325665.1 Littorina saxatilis
TGATTTTCCGAACTTATGTAATTTAGATTTCAAGTGAGCGGGTCGGCATTTCACACTCAGAGGATGGGCGGTACCTTGCTGTTCCGTAAAGCACCCACCGACAAAACTCGCTTATCGGTATTTTTTTTTTAGATAAAGAGAGTATTATCTGACAGCATTTGAAGTGTCATTCTGTAGAATAAATCACGCTGATATTGTTGATTTACATTTTTACTTTGTTTTGTCAATTTTTAGCTTGATAAACAAAAAGGGTCCCTGCCTGAACGTTATAACATTTAACAGGTCACCTAGAATCCGTCCTGATTGGTCAAAAAGCCATATGGGGCACTGAATTGGTAATAAATATGGTATAACATAATATTTGTGGGGTAAATATTGTGAAGTAATTTCCATTGTAATACTCGTAGCCTTGTCTCTTTAACCGATTCAAAACTCATCATCCAATCTTTCTTGTCAATTTCAAAATTAAATTTCCTCTTCCTGTTTTTTTATTGTTTGTGTATGTTTATGTTCTTTTACGTGCATAATATTTAATGTTGTTGTTGTTGCTGTTGGTGGTGGTGTTGTTGTCGTCCTAATCGTCATTTTTTTTCTTATTTTTAAAGCCAAACACAATGAGTAACTGTACACACGTCAAAAAAAGAAGAAGACAAAGTAAACTTAACACAACAAATGTTACCATGTTTGTTATCACGTGTTTATTGATTGATTAAAATTTTTGAAAAAAAACACGAAAAAAACAACAACGCAGGGGCTGCTCATCAATCCCTCTTTAGGAAGTGCACTTCCTTTCTTTCGTTCAGCTTTTATAAAGTGATTTTCTCTTCGTTTATGGAGACAGCAACCATATTCAGAACGTGCAGCTTGTTAAGAGAGAATATTATTCCTTCTGTTTTGCGTGGCAAATAAATAAATAAATAAATAAAACAACAAAATAGTGTCGACAATAAATTTGCTGAACTAATGGGCAATCGCAGAGAAAGAATGAACTAAAAAAAAAAAAGACAGGTTTATAAATCAGAACAAAATAAAAAAAAAAGAAAAAATCACAGAATGAATAAAAGAAACGACGAAAAAATCACAGAAAGAATACAAGAAAGAAGAAAAAAAAAGAAAAAAAAAGGAATACAAAAGAGATAGAAACCAAAATGAAAACGAATTGGAGGGATGAAAAAAAACCTTCAATCACGAGGAGGAATTGAAAGAAAAGCGCGAGAAGAGGAACGCTTCCAGCGAATACAACTCTCGCACACTTGACAACCAATGTTTTGTCTCCAATTGATTTGCGAGCTGGTGAACACTTTTTTCCTTCTCCTGATTAATTTCGCGCAAGTATAGTGTGTTATGTTTACGCAATCTGTGCGGAATCTGCCACAGAAGCTATCAAAAAGGTAGCTAGCTTCGGAGAGGAGAGGAATTAGAAGAAGAAGAGAAAACGTCTTAGCCCATTAGTCGCAATTCTCTGAGTTTCTTTGACAAATCCACACGGTCATTCATCAGTTGCATTCCCGAAGGCGCGCGGAGATGCTTTGTAGACGTGTCTCGTCAATGTTTTTTTGTTTTTTTTAAGAAAGTTTCCAAAAATAACTTGTAGAAAAAAACATAATAAGTGACAAAAGTGTGAGGACATGCACGCCTGGATGGATATGGTTTCGGTCTCAGTGGTTTTTGTCCGGCCGTTTGTCTCTTCTTCTTTCTCGCTCTCTCTCTTTGTGTCTTTTCTTCTTTCTCTCTTTCTCTTCTTTCTTTCTCTCTCTCTCTCTCTCTCTCTCTCTCTCTCTCTCTCTCTCTCTCTCTCTCTCTCTCTCTATTTATATATTTATATATCTGTCTGTCTGTCTGTCTGTCTGTCTGTCTGTCTGTCTGTCTGTCTGTCTGTCTGTATGTCTGTCCGTCTAGCTAGCTATAGCTATCTGTCGTCCTTTGTGTTTTTTCTCGTTCTTTCATTACCTATATATTTCACTTCGTTTTTGTGCTCTGAGGTTGCAAAGGCCTTTAACTATCAATAATCTCTTTCTTTCTTTGTTCATGTTGTTTTACTCCCCCCCCCCCTCCCCCTCCCCCCAGCCCCCTCTCCCCTTTATTTTCTTTCTCCTCCTCATCCTCTATCATTCTTTCAACTGTTTTTGTATTATAAGTTTCCGAATCAATTGAAACCTATGGGTAGCAGTACAAAACAAATAGAACAAAAAACAAAACACGGAGAGGAAGACAAATCGTTCCATAATTGAAGGAACACAAAAGAGCACGGCGCGGTATTATTCGACGCTAATGGTGTTGGAAAGATGAGCAAAATCAAAGAAGTTTCACAACTTAAAGTCATTTTTATACGTCAAGGTATTGTTTCGGCCAACGAATAGGTTAAAAACAAAACAAAAACAAGTCGCGTAAGGCGAAATTACTACATTTAGTCAAGCTGTGGAACTCACAGAATGAAATTGAACGTAGTCCGCCGCTAGTCCAAAAGGCAGTGAAAGTGACGAGCCTGTTTGGCGTACAG
>NC_090253.1:30072405-30079905 GCF_037325665.1 Littorina saxatilis
GTGTGTGTGTGTGTGTGTGTGTGTGTGTGTGTGTGTGTGTGCGTGTGTGTTCGTGAACTCGTAAACATGCTATTCTTTGTGTGCATGTGTTTGTGTTCTTGCGCGCGCGTGAATGTATATTATGCCATGGATGGGAGTTTGTTAAGTGCAAGATCGAAGACGTTAACAAATGTGCGGACTGAAAGATAAAAGAAATCATGGAACGTATACAGTTTTGGTGATGGAACATGTATATTTATGGTATGTTGTTACGTTTGTTTATTAGTCTGCAGAGAACTCTTTGAAGCAAATGTTGACATTGTATTTTGAACAGAAAATTCCTTGTTCATGCAGCGTCATAAATGTACATATTTAAATCTTAAAAATGGGGGTTGTGTCTTAAATTGAGATTTTTTTTGTAGAACTGAGGAAGATGAAAAGAAGGAGGATACGGGGAAAGAGGGATTTTCCCAATAACTTTTACTTCCGGTAATAACTATCTGTAGTAAAACCAACAGTCGATTGCCGTCATGTTCATTACAATAACATCACTTCATGTGCCTAACTTATCCGAAGATGTATGACTATAGTATGCCAACTTACCTTTGAAACAGTGTATTGGCAAACCCTCAGACCATGTTGTTCACTCTCTCTTTTTATTTCAACATTTGCACATAATTAGAGCAAGATGTTCAAGTGCACTTCAAACGGAAATAATCATCACTCCGTCAATGTCATTTGTCAGTGTCAGTCACAATGACATATAGTTACGCTGTGTCCATTTGCACAACAATAAGAGCAAACGAAGCTAGTTTGTCATACTAAATTCTATAAAATCTCAGCCCCACCTCACGAATCTTCAACGCTGTCGAAAGGCACCTCTGATGGTTTCATTTTTCTTCCGAGCTGTCTTATCGATTTCCCAGAGTTTCCATTCTGCATTTTTGCTTTTCTTTTGTGTGGCAAGGGAGGTAATTAAGCAACGGTTTCTTCTGCAATTATTTGAAAATTGGATGAATCTTTCGTTTTGAAACTAGCTTTGTGTGGGAATGTTTTGAAAATAGAAGGAATAATTGTTTTATCTAAAAAGGTGGAGTTTCCTTTCCGCTAAACATGAGGATAAAAAACACGCGAACTATTGTTTCTTTGAGTTTTCTCAATAGCAAAATATGTCCTAATATATAAAACTACATCTACACATATAATTGCCTAACTAAACATGTGATTAAAAGCAGTCCGATTCCAGTGCAAAACAGTGAAATGTACCATATTGATTTTCAAAATAAATGCGAATGTCAAATAGAGTTCCCGTTTACGCCAGAAAAAAGACTGGTATAAACGCATAATGACATGCGCGCATTTTTGAATTTCATAGTCTCGATGCCAAAGGCCAATCAGCTCAGCGCTTCTCCCTTCTTGATAAAGCACGTGACCCAGTTTACTGTGGAGTTGACCTTACAGCATTACAGTAATTCGACAGAAGTGACACTGTTTTCGTCATGTTGTGTAGCGCGACATCAGTGTCATTATGTCATGTCGGAGATCTAAGATCTGCTGCAATTGTGATCATGGTCCCTCTCTTCATGTGTCAAAAACGTACAAAAAGAAAGTGAAGTAAGACCGCGTGTGCTTTTGTGTCATGCCGTTTGCCGGACATGAATGGCTGTAGCTATAGGCCTATATACGTACATATGATGATATGTCACGAAATTTGCTTGAATGACGCTCTACGCTGGAGTGAACAGGTCCATTTTCCGGCGCGACTGCTCACCTTCCATTTGCTCCATCATCAAGGAAAGTCTTCAACAAACATTCTCCACAAAAAAGTAAATCTGAGCACAGACATGTGAAGAAGGTGTCAATAAAATATCAGCCTGTCGTGTCCCTTTGCTCAATCTCCTTGCAATCTCATTAATTATGCACAGGGTAATCAACACGTTTGGAGATGCCGTTGCTATTTTTGACTTACTATGGGGAGTGTGGCGTCATTGCTGACTGACGCACTGGAACATGTCGTCACCGGCGCTGTTCCATGAAGTGGTTTACACCCCGGTGTGCGGGGAGTGCTCGCTGCTTGATTTGGCGAACTGTGAATATGGATTTTTTGTGTGTGTGTGTTTGTGTATTGTGCAGAGGATTTTATGTGCGGGGTGGGGGTTGGGGGATGGTGGGTGGGCTGGGGGTGGACACAGGGAAGGGGGGGTAGGGATCATTACACAATTGTAGTTGTAATGTAATCAATCAGTTAAGTCAGTCAGTCAGTCAATTGATCGGGCGGGGATGTAGCTCAGTCGGTAGCGCGCTGGATTTGTATCCAATTGGCCGCTGTCAGCGTGAGTTCGTCCCCACGTTCGGCGACAGATTTATTTCTCAGAGTCAACTTTCTGTGCAGACTCTCATCGGTGTCCGAACACCCCCGTGTGTACACGCAAGCACAAGACCAAGTGCGCACGAAAAAGATCCTGTAATCCATGTCAGAGTTCGGTGGGTTATAGAAACACGAAAATACCCAGCATGCTTCCTCCGAAAGCGGCGTATGGCTGCCTAAATGGCGGGGTAAAAAACTGTCATACACGTAAAGTTCCACTCGAGAAAAAAAAATCAAAACACGAGTGTACGTGGGAGTTTCAGCCCACGAACGCAGAAGAAGAAGAAAGAAGAAGAGTCAATTGATCATGCAATCTGTTAATCAGTTCATCCGTGCATATTCTGACGTGAAGATAATAAAAAGCTTAAACGAGTAAAATACAACGATTTAGAGTGAAGCAAGCAGTCATAGAAAAAAGAGAGAGAAAAAGGTGTGTGTGTGTGTGTGTGTGTGTAGGTGTGTGTGCATGTGTGTGTGTGTGAGCATGCGTGTGTGTGAGCATGCGTGTGTGTGAGCATGCGTGTGTGTGAGCATGCGTGTGTGTGTGTGTGTGTGTGTCTGTGTGTCTGTGTGTGTGTGTGTGTGTGTGTTTGTGTGTGTGCATGCATGCGTGAGTGTATGTTTGTGAGTGTGCGTGCGTGCGTGCATGTGTGTGTATGTATGTGTGCGTGTGCGTGTACGTGCGTGTGCGCGTGCCTGTGAGTACTTATGTACCGTCATAAGTCAACTTCTTGAAAAGCATCATGCTCTTTCCTAATCAAAACAATTCCATCAAATATCATTTGTTTAGTGTCAATCAAATATCTCAATGAATGCACCGATATCTGCAATACAGCAACACAAATGTGTATTACGTGCAATGCTCTTCCCCGCTTTGACCCGAATTTACAGGTAAGCAGACAATCGTTAACAGTCTACTTCAGCAACCCCAATATTCGCTCCACTCCAATCTGTTGTCGCCGCTGACGCCGAAGTCAAGTGCAACCACTGAACCTGGAAATCGAGTTGCACGCAAAGACATTGTTTTGTACTTAATGATGCCCCAGGGTCGTTCGGTTGAACGAACCTGTAATCCATGTCAGAGTTCGGTGGGTTATGGAAACACAAAAATACCCAGCATGCCTACTCAACGAAAGCGGAGTGAGCTGACTATGCTCTCAGAGTATAGTGTGGGGAACCCAAATGGGCAAACGAGCTCACACGTAACCAGACAAATTCTGGAACGCTGAAGAAGAAGAATAAGAACTCCTCAAACGATTCAGGCTATTTTTCAGCAATCACATTTCTTCTGTGGGGGCGAGGAGGATGGAACAGAGAAGGGAGGTTAACATTGTTCAACCAATAGAGAACAAAACATGACAATCACGATTTAACGACAAAAAGACAATATTCCAAGCCCACACTCTCATCACATCAATTTCATTATATCTTTTTCGGTTTTCAGACGGATGTTCCCGCCGTTCAAGGTGAAGGTGACGGGACTAGACAAGAAGTCCAAGTACATCCTTCTGATGGACATCGTGGCGGTGGACGACTGTCGCTACAAGTTCCACAACGGCAAGTGGATGGTTGCCGGCAAGGCCGACCCCGAGATGCCCAAGCGTCTGTACATCCATCCAGATTCACCGTCCACTGGCGAGCAGTGGATGCAAAAAATTGTGTCTTTTCACAAGCTCAAGCTGACCAATAATATCTCGGATAAGCATGGATTTGTAAGTACCCATCCTGTAAGTTGACCTTGTTTGATCTTAGTTTAAGGCGCACACATGCATGTGTCTCCAGTATTTTGCTGGTTGATTCATACTATGGTATGGTTTGGTTTGGTTTGGTTTGGATTGGTTTGGTTTGGTGTAGTTTGGTTTGATGATTTTTGTTTATTTGTTGATTTTTGATTGCTTACGGGTGTATTTATTTGTACAATTAAGACACTCAGTTTTCTCCATTCTAATTTTGCTAATTCTGAAAACTTGCTGTTAGAAATGTCTTATATTCATCTTTCATTGACATTTAAGATCGCAGAGCAAAATAGATTTTGCTTTTATTTGCTGTAAGGGTTTGTAAGGAGCTGAACCGTATTTAGGGTCAGTTGTACTGAATCATACATGTTACCTCCTTAAAAAAAAAGAGCCCTCTTCAGTCATATGTTCATATTTAAGCTTCAACAAATGTTCGCACACATTCTGCCCTTGTTGGCATACAGTCATTTAGTGCATGTCATCATTTAAGACTTCGGAGTTTTGAAGAAAAGAGCGCACCTGGAAGTTAAACATCGGTGAGCAGAAACGTCCCTTTGAAGTAAATCTTCTGTCAATGAAACTGACATGATTCACACCGATTATGCAACGGATAAATCAAAGTTCACTTCAGCGTGAACAGTTTTACTGCATTTTAGTTCAGCATGAATAACACCCCCGCATGAACTGTAGGTTATTACCACATCCGGTGCCCTTAAAACTGGAGCAGGCAACTCGGGGATTTAAAAACACTTGCCTACCGGTGTAAACAATCGAGTTAATAACCACAGGTCGATCCTTGTTGTGTCTTCATGAAATAAGAGCATCATTGCCCTGGAACTCATTCTAGATATCAACAGCACGGCTGCTTTTTGTGAAGAGAGTGACTGCTATAACGAATTAAGTTTTCGGATTGACAGGCAAGGGGGCCCGTTAGCTCAGTCGGTAGAGCACTGGACTTGTGATCGGAAGGTCGCAGGTTCGAATTCGGGACGGGACGGACACGGGTCAACTTTATGTGCAGACCCAGAGACGGAAGCCATGTTCCACCCTCGTGTCACCACAATGGGACATAAAAGATCTTGGTCATTCTGCCATAAGTGCAGATGGTTGATACCACTTAAACACGCATACACTTGTGTATCTCGTCAAAAGCGGTGAGGGCGTAAAACTCGGATCATATAACCCATATCTAGAGGCGAAATCTTTAGCCTGTAGGACATTAAGCATTCTCTCTTACCTGTTTTCCTTTTGACAGGCATCACTTATACTATTAATGCCCACTCTGCACATAAATGCAGCGAGGCTGTATTTATCTTCTGTCCTTTTTCTGTTTTTCCTGTGTGTGTCCAGACGGACGGATTCTCTTATTTCATGTAAAAGTCTAGACGGATTTATAGATGTAAAAAAACAAAAAAAACGCTGTACAAGGGGATCACATTATTGCAGGAAACTTAAATGGTCATTTTGAAATCTTCTTTTTACATTTAGTCAAGTTTTGACTAAATGTTTTAACGTAGAGGGGGAATCGAGACGAGGGTCGTGGTGTATGTGTGTGTCTGTGTGTGTGTGCGTGCGTGCGTGTGTGTGTGTGTGTGTGTGTGTGTGTGTGTGTGTGTGTCTGTCTGTCTGTCTGTGCGTGTATGTGTGTAGAGCGATTCAGAATAAACTACTGGACCGATCTTTATGAAATTTTACATGAGAGTTCCTGGGAATGATATCCCCGGGTGTTTTTTTCTTTTTTTTCGATAAATGTCTTTGATGACGTCATATCCGGCTTTTTGTAAAAGTTAAGGCGGCACTGTCACACCCTCATTTTTCAATCAAAGTGATTGAAATTTTGGCCAAGCAATTTTCGACGAAGGCCGGACTTCGGTATTGCATTTTTAGCTTGGTGGCTTAAAAATTAATTAATGTCTTTGGTCATTAAAAATCTGAAAATTGTTAAAAAAAAAGTTTTTATATAAAACGATCCAAATTTACGTTCATCTTATTCTTCATCGTTTCCTGATTCCAAAAACATATAAATATGTTATATTTGGATTAAAAACAAGCTCTGAAAATTAAAGATATAAAACTTATGATCAAAATTAAATGTTCGAAATCAATTTAAAAACACTTTCATCGTATTCCGTGTCTGTTCCTGATTCCAAAAACACATAGATATGATATGTTTGGATTAAAAACACGCTCAGAAAGTTAAAACGAAGAGAGGTACAGTAAAGCGTGCTATGAAGCACAGCGCAACCGCTACCGCACCAAACAGGCTCGTCACTTTCACTGCCTTTTGTACTAGCGGCGGACTACGTTCAGTTTCATTCTGTGAGTTCCACAGCTTGACTAAATGTAGTAATTTCGCCTTACGCGACTTGTTATAAATACATCAATTCATTACGGAATGATTAAATAACAAAACATGTAAAAACAAAAAAAAGTATTTTCCTTCTGAAGAAACGAATCACATAGAGACAGAGGCACATATACATTGATACAGAGACAGTCAGAAAAAGATGTGGACAGACAATAAAGAGCGAGACAGACAGACAGATACCGAACTAGAGAGAAAGTAAGTAAGAGACAGAGAGAATAAGAGAGAGAAATAAGTGTTGCCCCATCACTTTAAACGTTTTTGAGTGGCAGATCACACGCAGGTCTCTCAGTCCGTCGCCACTGTGCACTGAGTGGACTCGCGCAAAACACATCTTCTTCTGTTCAAAGAGTCGCCTTTACGAGCGTCCTCTCACGAGGGGACCCAGCTTCAAAGATGGCGGCCGAATAAAAGTGTCACGTGGGGGATTAAGTTAATCCGCCGGGTGATAAAGCGCCGCCAAGCGGTGAACTTGTTCCCCTCTCTCTCAGGGGCGGTAACAGCGTGTCGCCTGTCTTTGGGAGAGGATTTCGAAGTATTTTGTAGTTTGTGACCCGGGGGACGGGGAGGAGTAGCAGGGGGGGGGGGGGGGTAGCAGGGGGGGGGGGGGGGGAGCAAAAACCGTTGTCATTTCTGTTGCCTCATGGTGTTTTTTTTGCAGAAAAAATGTTAAAGGCACAGTCCCTTCCGTTCAAAAGATTCGGCCTACCATCTGATATTTGCATTGTCAGTAATGTACGTGGGATGCAGGCCTTCCCTCTGGTTGAATGCGTACCCCCGAAAAAAAAGCAACAGCCTGGCTGCTTTGTGCGTATCATGGGATTTCTTTTTAATAAAGTGACTAAGTTGGTTAAGAAATAGTGAGTTCTTACAAGTAAGCAGGTATGCCTGGAGCTATGCATAACGCGGTACATAATGAGTGCAACAGGGCGTGCACACATGCAGCTATAGGGGTAGCATAAGTTAACATGCGAGCATACTGCAAGATGTTTAGGTATTGGGCTTTTTGATCATCTCGTTTGCAAGGATACTGGTTTGCGTGACACAAGAAT
>NC_090253.1:30084905-30099905 GCF_037325665.1 Littorina saxatilis
GATCTGTATGAAATTTTTCATGCGAGTTTCTGGGTATGATATCCCCAGACGGTTTTTTTTTCTTCATTTTTTCGATAAATGTCTTTGATGACGTCATATCCGGCATTTAGTAAAAGTTGAGGCGGCACTGTCACACCCTCATTTTTCAGTGACATTTATTGAAATTTTGGCCAAACAATCTTTGACAAAAGCCGGACTTTGGTATTGCATTTCAGCTTGGAGGCTTAAAAATTAAATAATGACTTTGGTCATTACAAATCTGAAAATTGTAATTAAAATTACTTTTCTATTAAACGATCCAAAATTACGTTTATCGTATTCTTCATCATTTTCTGATTCCAAAAACATATAAATATATTATATTCGGATTAAAAACAAGCTCTGAAAATTAAAAATAGAAACATTAAGATTAAAATTAAATTTTCGAAATCGATTTAAAAACAATTTCATCTTATTCCTTGTCCGTTCTTGATTCCAAAAACATATAGATATGATATGTTTGGATTAAAAACACGTTCAGAGAGTTAAAAAGAATAGAGATATATAGAAAAGCGTGCTATTCTCCTCAGCGATTTTTAATTTCACTGCCTTTGCCACGAGCGGTGGACAGACGATGCTACGAGTGTACGGTCATGCGGAACAAATGCAATGCGTTCAGTTTCATTATGTGAGTTCGACTGAGCTTGACTAAATGTTGTATTTTCGCCTTACGCGACTTGTTTCTCTTCGCCGCGCTTCCCGACCTCTCATTCTTAAAAACCGTATATATTCAGATTGTGAATTAGCACTGTCAGTCTTCACGGATCTTGTTCTCTTCTCCATCCCTACCTTCTACAGACATTGTTCATGACTTTCTTTGCTGACATGATTACCAAAGATGTCCGTTAGCAATCAGATATAAGATGGAAAAAAATATAAATAAGACAATAATGACGTGCTAAACGTGCAATCCGGACATATTCACACATTTAACATGTAGCCTACATGAAAAGGCGTGCACCTCGATTAAAATAAATCAACAAATCAATAACATATAGTACAAAACTCAACCAATCAGTTAATCAATGAATATACGACACAATTTGTTATGCCCCGAAATCCCATTCCTTGCTTACCCCTTCCAAAGAAATAAAATAAATGAACAAATTAATAAATCACAAAATCTAGATAAATTGTTGCATCCGAAGAGGCCAACTCCAAGTGCATGTCGGGATTGATGTGGCGGCCATTCCATCTTGCACGCGCCACAGAGCATGCTCTCAAACAATCCCATCATGCCTCGCGCCCTTTACGTGACCTCTGTCTGTTTCCCCATTAGGGAGTGCTCATTAATTATCGCTGCAGGAGGGACTGCGACTGAGAAACACATAAAGCAAAGGTAAAACGTGAGTTGTTTTTTCTTCTGTTTTCAGTCAAAGTCTGTCGCTCTGTTTTGTTTTGCAAGTATCCACGTATTCTCAAGGCGTCTTTCATTTAACTTATGAAACTCCAATTCGGACAGCACAATCACGCAGGATTAATCTCATTGTTGGGTAATCGCCATTATTGTGTGGCCTATACATCTTCCGAAGTTTTTAACACGAGAAAACACTCTGCATTCTCTCAATATCTCTCGCTCTCTCTTTCTCTCTCTCTCTCTCTCTCTCTCTCTCTCTCTCTCTCTCTCTCTCTCTCTCTCTTTTTATTTTATAAAATTTTTATTTAATTAAAACAAAAAAATATGTGTATACAAAATTCACTATTAAAATAACAGTAAAATATGGTAATGTGGCCTTTCAGAGACCGTGATCAGCTCATTGTGCTTTGTAATGTTTTGAAAAATCCTAATTTTTGGAGCCGAAGATTCATCAGGCCCAGTTAGCAACAGGTCTGTTTTATCCTTCCTGACGGTTTTTTGTTTCTTCTTCTTTTTTTTGTGCACAGCAGGAGTTCAGCCTTTCCGCCTCTGCCTCTCCATTTCTCCATCAGCTGATGTTCCCACTCCGGAAAATAATATAATGAGCACCCTCCCGCATTAATTTTGTAATCAACGCACACAAAAAAGCAATTACTAATTTAGTGCGGGTTGGCAACAGAAAAGGAGGATGGTGGGTTGCAGAATTCGCTCGCAGATTTTCACTGGAGGTGCATCACATTGTTCATGCGTTGTGTAGTATTTGCAGACGGAATAAAAACACCATTTACTCAAACACAGTAAAATCACCGCTTTAGTTTTTTCATGCAGGCATTAGCGAGCTTTAGATTGACCAACGAAACTTAGTTCTTAGCGATCCCTTTCGTTTCCGGTTATGCAATCGGGAAATCCCTGCGAACTTTTCTTCGCGCCTGCGGTTCTGAGGCGGTAGCACCATTAGCAGCAGACGAAATGTTTGTCGTGCTCATCCAAACCAATGGCTAAAACATTGGATAGTGTTCGTGCGCATTCATAAGGATACACCATTAAAGTGATTTTACATCTTTACCATGCCCAGGGTAGTCACCTGAAACCTAGAAATAATGCAAAACTTATGTTGAAAATCTCAATCGAAACAACAACTCGTCCGCCATTTTTAATTCTGAGCGCAAAAGCAGACCAAAACAGCACCCTTTTTAAAGAGCAAAGTACACCTATTTTAGCGAATTGACACAACAACAAAATGGTGTGAGAATACAGTCAAAACATTTATTCAAGCTTACGTTAACAGCAATTGACCCAATACATGCAACAAATACCAGAAACATACCTGCGAATCACGATTCGTCAAAATGATGAAAATACCGCAAGTTCGCGCAACGAAGAATCGGACGTAATGCAAATGAGGAGGTCGTGACCTTCCGGAAGCGCAAAAGTGATGACGTAGACAGGGGGTTTTCCCACGAAGAAAGACTACGAACTAAGTTTCTGTGCTTTCTAAAGCTCGCTATTAAAGGCACAGTCCTTCGCGTGTAAACGATTGGGACACACCATCTTAGATCTTACTGGCTGGGACATTGGATTTAAGACCATCCTTCCACTTGGTTGCATACCAAAAGTCAACATCCCGACTGCTTCCTGTGCATGTCTAGTGTAGGGACCTAATAGGCCATTTTTGGAAATAAAGTCTGTTTTACACGGCAGACTTACAACCAACTATACACCAACTTCAATTATTTTTTGTCAGAACCAAGCCAGTTGAAAATCGCTGCCAACGTGAACAACACTAACGCTCAGACTAGCACTTCTTAGCTGGTTTGCACATTCGGGTTTCTCCTGTCGCATTCCTTGTTTTCAGGCTGCACCTAACCCAATCCGGAAGCGCAATAATAAAACTCTGTCACAAGTCGCTTGCCGCGTGTGTTTGTTTCTCTGTTCTGAAGGGGTGCAACTCTTGCCACTATTTTTTAAAGACCCCAACAGAGTGTTTTTGAGAAATCGAATTTGTGTGTGAGCTTCACAATCTGTTGAGCCTGTGGGCACGTGGCAGGGAGCGAGCTGTTGCTGTGTGTCATTTATTTCACTCGTTTCACATGTTTCACGTGTTGAGTGCCCATAGAGAGAGGTGGGCGGCACCAGCCCCGCCCAGTTCTTGAACCGTCGGCCTTCCCTGCTAATGCACTCCGACGAAGAGAGCACAGCAGAATTTCTCACATTGAGTTGTGCTTGTTTGTACAGTTGCTTTAGGGATACGACAAAGTCGCTGCAATGAGCACAGGAGTGAGTGTGTTTTTTCTTCTCTGCACTGATGCTTTGGAGGCTTCTTTCATTCTTGTTACTCGGGTTTCGAAGCGTTGTTGGTCTGGTCGCTCTTACTCTTAGCGCTTGCATTTTTTTCTGTTCAAGGGTCGTGCATTTTCCTTCTGTTGGTTTCGGAAGATGGCAGTAGTTTTTTAAGGTCAAGAGTTTAATGAGAAGGAGGAACTAAACACTTTGTAATTGCTATGCTTGACGGTTAATTAAGTAGAAAGGATGTGGAATGATTGAAAAGTATTTTCTTGATCGATCTTGGTCAAGCCTTTTAAAAACTGTTCAATTTAACGTTAATTACACATTAAGTGGATGAAGTTGAATTGAGTTTTATTTAAGGCTTCGTACCTTGCAGAAATTGAAGAGAAAGAAGAGAAGACAATCACTGACAATGTACTCATCCGCTTTGAAATGAATCGATAACGATAACTCGTCCATTGTTTTATTCGCGATAGTGAATCCAACGATTGTGCTTCGGCAATGTGCAAATCTTATTCCATACTGTGGTTAGAAGCTTTATGCTTTTTTTCTTGCTTTTTTTCTTCTTTTTGTTGTTTGGGGGGAGGGGGTGGGGGGGTATGGGTTGGTAGACTTTAGTTATTTAATTCAAGGTCTGGTCATCTGACGAGCAGTCCGTAACCCCCTACTTTGGGTTTGCATGATTGGTGGTGGTGATCCTTGCCTTATTTCTGAATGATAAATACATGCAGTTGCAACATCAGTCTTTGAAGGCAATTTGGACATTTGCTTATTCTGACCCCTTAAAAAAGACAAACAACACCAATTAAACAAACCATGACGTCATAATGTAAATAATGGCGTCACATACACATTCTGTCACTTCTCCGGCATGTTTCTCAGAAACTGAGAACATTTTTTTTCGAGAACACAGTTTGTCTCGGTGGCTTCGGCATATCAGCAGGAGAAAGTCACTTGTAAGGTCACCGTTAGGCTATGCATTTATCGGTATCGTATATCATTAACGATTATGGTTAATTGGTTCACAAGCGGTATGAACATATTAGAGATCTGCCCAGGAGTTCAACGAGACACAGAGAGGTGACCTCCATTTGCTACTCAAGTGTAATGTGACAAGCATTTCCTTGGCCTTGACCTAAATATTACAACGTTTTCTTTGGCCTTGACTTGACCTCGACCTGCATACCTTTATTGCAGACTATCCTGAATTCGATGCACAAGTACCAGCCCAGGTTCCACCTGGTGAGAACAGACGACATCCTGAAAATTCCGTACAGTGCTTTCCGTACTTTTGTCTTTAAGGAGACAGCCTTCATTGCTGTCACGGCCTATCAAAATGAAAAGGTCGGTTTGCTTTTTTAGACACAACAAATACATCTTGGTTTGGTGTGTGTGTTTTTCGACATGTCTGTCTGTCTGTCTCCGTTTTTCTGACCTTCTGTTTCTCCTTATGTTTGTCCGTCTGTCTTTTTCTGCCTGTCTGCTTCTGTTCCTGTCTCTCTGCCCCTCTCCCCCTCTCTCTCTTTGTCTCCCTCTGTCTGTCTGTCTGTCTGTCTGTCTGGCTGGCTGTCTGACTGTCTCTTTCTTTTCTCTCTCTATGGATGACCGTCCACGTGTGCGATGTTTCAAGCTATATTTTAAGGATAAATAATTTGATTTTATAACAGCTCCATGTCCTTTGTTCCTGAACTAGCGTTTCTCATAAGGAAAAAGGGAGGTGTGGAGTTAACAGCGTTGTGACGTTTGCCCTTCCGATTTTTTTCAGATTACGCAGCTGAAAATTGACCACAACCCGTTTGCGAAAGGTTTTCGCGACAGTGGGGCCGGCAAGCGTGAGAAAAAGTGAGGCTATTGTTAAGATTATTCATTCATTTATTTATTAATTCGTTCATTCGTTCGTCCATTTATTCATTCATTCATTCATTTATTCATTCATTCATTTATTCATTCATTCATTCAATTTATCAATCATTCTTTAGTTATTTAATCAATCAATAATTAATTGATTGATTGATTCTTTCGCTCATTTTTTTTCTTGTGTTTATTAAACTGCGGAATTTAATTTTTTTTTCAAATAAATCTAGTCAGAACGTATGTATTTTCATTTTGGCTGGTTAACTGGTCTGTCGGTTTGGTTGGTTGGTTGTTTGGTTGGTTGGTTTGTTGACCAGTGAGAAGGGCAACCAATGTATCACCATTTATTTACATGGCAACTGGGTGTTCTTCGTCTCCTCTAAAACAAATCAACCAATCAATGAATCAATCAATCTGTCAATAAATAAAATAGGGCAGTTCCACAATCCCTAACACAGAATGTACAATCACTCGGACTTTCAATTAAACATTTGTTTCAAGAACAGCTACACTATTTTTACGAGTTGCATTTTTTTCTCCCAGAAGATTGATCTCCCATACCAGCAGTACCGCTTGCGTTCTTGACGGCAGTTCTGCGCATGCTCATGACGTCACCTCCGGCGATGAAGAGGGCGAAGAGTGCGACAGCATGGATATTTGCGTTGTGGAAGAGGAAGGCGATGCTTTTCAAAGTATGTAAAATCTTGTTTGCCTTTTTGTTTGTTTGTTTGTTTGTTTGTTTGTTTGTTTGTTGACACACAATCCATCTATGTTTTTGGACGTTTTTTTTTCTACATCCCCTCCACATTTTCTTCGTGTTTACATTTAGTCAAGTTTTGACTAAATTTTTTAAGATAGAGGGGGAATCCAGACGAGGGTCGTGGTGTATGTGTGTGTGTGTTTCTGTCTGTCTGACTGTCTGTGCGTGTGTGTGTGTGTAGAGCGATTCAGACTAAACTACTGGACCGATCTTTATGAAATTTGACATGAGAGTTCCTAGGAATGATATCCCCGAACGTTTTTTTTCTTCATTTTTTCGATAAATACCCTTGATGACGTCATATCCGGCTTTTTGTAAAAGTTGAGGCGGCACTGTCGCACCCTCATTTTTTAATCAAATTGATTGGAATTTTGGCAAAGCAATCTTCGACAAAGGCCGGACTTTGGTATTGCATTTCAGCGTGGTGGCTTAAAAACTAACGAATGAGTTTGGTCATTAAAAATCGGAAACTTGTAATTCAAATTTATTTTTTATTAAACGATCCGAAAACAATTTCATCTTATTCTTCGTCATTTTCTGATTCCAAAAACATATACATAAGTGCAGCAGAAAAGAGACGAAGATCACAGAACATTCACACGCTTGAGAAGGTGAAGGTCAATGTGAAGGTCACGTAAGGTCAGGGATTACAAACAAGCTCTGAAAATTAAATATATGAGCGCTGGATTTGTATCCAGTTGGCCGCTGTCAGCGTGAGTTCGTCCCCACGTTCGGCGAGAGATTTATTTCTCAGAGTCAACTTTGTGTGCAGACTCTCCTCGGTGTCCGAACACCCCCGTGTGTACACGCAAGCACAAGACCAAGTGCGCACGAAAAAGATCCTGTAATCCATGTCAGAGTTCTGTGGGTTATAGAAACACGAAAATACCCAGCATGCTTCCTCCGAAAACGGCGTATGGCTGCCTAAATGGCGGGGTAAAAAACGGTCATACACGTAAAATTCCACTCGTGCAAAAAACACGAGTGTACGTGGGAGTTTCAGCCCACGAACGCAGAAGAAGAAGAAGAAGAAGAAATATATGAAAACTATGATTAAATTTAATTTGCCGAAATCGATTTAAAAACAATTTCATCTTATTCCTTGTCGGTCCCTGATTCCAAAAACATATAGATATGATATGTTTGGATTAAAAACAAACTCAGTATGCTAAAAAGAAAAGACATACAGAAAAGCGTGTTATCCTGCTCAGCGCGACTACTACCGCACTATTCTGCATGGCTTGTCGATTTCACTGCCTTTGCCACGAGCGGTGGACTGACGCAACTTAACCAGTATGTGGTCTTGGTGAAAAAAGCAGTGCGTTCAGTTTCATTCTGTGAGTTTGACAGCTTGACTAAATGTTGTTATTTTGCCTTACGCGACTTGTTTTATACTGTGCTTTTGATTATGGTGTTTGAAAGCATGACTATCCTGAGCGCAGATTTCGTTGTGCCGAGTACTTTTTGTTTGAATGGTCATGTTAATTAATAAGAGACAACCCAATTTTTCTGTACTCGTTTATTTCTAGAGATTTTTTTCTTTCTTTTTCTTCTCCATGTTTTAACCCGGTTTATTAATCAAGTTATCAAATAACTGTTTCAGGACGATCGGCAGGGAACATCAGTTTGCATGGCATTCATAACAAGTCGGACGCTGATTCAGAAATAAAGCCACACGCGCACCCGTCCTCCGTATGTCGCTGGCAGTGCGAGGACTTCAGCAAGAAACACATCAGAGACATACCTACAAGCCAGAGGAAAGAAAAAGACACAGCACTCAGTGCAACCGCAGACGTCGGAAGCTTCAAGTGCAGCAGAAAAGAGACGAAGATCACAGAACATTCACACGCTAGAGAAGGTGAAGGTCAATGTGAAGGTCACGTCAGGTCAGGGTCGTCGTCCCGCCGAGGCGAGGGAGCGGCAATGGGGAGTCACAGGGAGAGAAATGGGAGTCCTGGAAGGAATATGAGTCCAGGAAGGAATGGGAGTCCGGGAAGCGTCTCTCCAACCTGTCGCAGCGTGTCTCCGGATTCCTCCACCGCGGTAGTTTCAGCTCACAACAATAACAACAACAATAGCGGTAGTGGGGGCAGTAGTAACAGTGGTGGTAGTATCAGCAGCCCCTCCAAACCTACCCCTCTCTCCTTCCCCGTCAGTGCGATGCTACCCGGTACCTCGGCACCCACCCCGGTTTCCTTCAGCCCCGTGCACCACGCCCACCCGGCCCTCCCCCTTCACTACCTCTCCGGGTCTCACCTGGACCTCAGTCACCTGGCCTCAGCTCACCTGCAGTCCACGCTGGGCCACGCCGCGGCCTCCTCTTTCCTCAACACCCAGCTGTCCTTGCTGAGTCCTCAGCTGTTCCAGCACCTTCCTTTCGGCCTCACAAGAGAAAGCCTTGCAGCGGCTTCTGCTGCGGCTGCGGCAGCTTCTGCTGGGTCTCACTTCGGTCCCCTCTTCTTTCCGAGGTCTCCCAGCGGCAGGTTCAACCCCTACGGCTTCCCGTCCACGTCCAGAAGCACGCCTTCAACTAGTACCACGACTACTGCGGCATCGTCAAGTTCTGCTCGGGAGTCTGGGAGGAGCTCTTCTCCTCCTCCTCCAAGCAAGCTGTGTAGCCCTACTGCGGGTTTGCACGCTTCTCCGCCTTCAGCCACCTCGTCTTCTTCTTCGTCCTCCTCTTCCGTGTCCGGTCTTCACTCCTCCGTTGCGCGAGACAGTCGTCCAGTGTCAGAGTCCCCGCAGTCTTCGCCCCCGTCTCGTTGCAGAAAGGAGGAGATTGGGGATCACAACCTTCCTCATCATCACCCTCTGCATTTCGGAGCGTTCACGAGCACGGGCGCCCGCAACAGTGAGCTCAAACGCATGGAGAGAATGCTCTCTGGGCTTCAGCGGGAGGACAGAGCAACTGTAGAGGAGGCGCGTTTTCCTAAGGACAAGATGTGATTGTGAGTTTTGTTTGTTTGTTTATAGTCAGAATGTTCTGTGGACTTCAGGGAGAGGACAGAGCTTTTGTTGAGGCGGGGCGTTTTCATAAAGACAAGATGTGATTGTGAGGTCGTGTATCTTTAGAGTCAGAATGTTCTTTAGACTTCAGGGACAGGACTGAGCATCTGTAGAGGAGACGCGTTTTCATAAAGACAGGGTATGAGGTTGCGTTTTTTTTTAGAGTCAGCAGGTTCTTTGGACTACAGGGAGAGGACATAGTATAAATATGTAAAGGAAAAGCGCGGCATTTTAAAAAAAGAAAAGATGTGAGGTCGTGTTCTTTTAGAATCAGAACGTTCTGTGGACTTCAGGGACAGGACAGAGCATCTCTGAAGGCGAAGCGTTTTCAAAGTACGAGATGTGAGACATTGTCATAATATATATATACATACGAGATAATGCGATGTGCAGTGAAGAAGAACACAACGATGGTCTGTCGGTTGCAGTGAAGCAACAGTGCTCTTTGGAAAGCAGGATGACTTTCTCAAACCTGACAGTACGTACATGTATCATGTTTGGTAGCTTTGATTCACTTATGGTGAGCTCAGCACAAAAGAAACTGCCTGCCATCGTAACATCGCTTATTTCCGACAAATAAATGTTTCAAAATATGCTTCAGTTAATTGTGAGAATAGAAGGGTCTCACGGTGACATCAAATATTCTTTGCAAAGGCGAGATGGTTTCAGGTTCATGGTTTTGTTCCTCGTGTGGTCTTTTGATTAGGTTGATGCGACTGCATCCTATGGAATGAACAGAGTTCAAGAGTGTCATGATGCAGTGGTGAGTCTTCAAACACTTTTCTTCAAATTGATCTGAATTAAACTACATTAACTTTACCGTTAATATCTTTGTCCACTTCTACCTGGACTTTTTTCCTGAGGCGATGTAGACAAGGTTTCTGAAGACTGATTTCATTTCAAATGAGCACACACTCTGAAAGTGAAGACATTGAATATATTTATCAAACCCGAAGACCAAAGTGATGGTCAATGTTTGCTTGGGTGTCAGAGGAGTGGATAGAGGTCAGTGTTTCTGATGACCCAGTGTGAGCATAGAAAGTAGACCCATTGCATTTATTCTCATACATGACTAAAGAACAAAGTGAAAGTTAATGTTTGCTTGGAGATCAGAGGAGAGGACATGTCAGTGACAGTGTTTCTGATGATCTAGAGTGAGAAAGCAACCGACGTGTACGTTTTTGAACATGACATCTTCTTAAAACACAACTATCATTAAACAAACTATTGTATTCATGTTGACAGGTTCAATGGCTCGAGTAGGGTAAAACTGTACCTTTTTTATATTTAGTCAAGTTTTGACTAAATATTTTAACATCGAGGGGGAATCGAAACGAGGGTCGTGGTGTATGTGTGTGTGTATGTGTGTGTGTATGTGTGTGTGTGTGTGTGTGTGTGTGCGTGCGTGCGTGTAGAGCGATTCAGACCAAACTACTGGACCGATCTTTATGAAATTTGACATGAGAGTTCCTGGGATTGATATCCCCATACGTTTTTTTCATTTTTTTGATAAATGTCTTTGATGACGTCATATCCGGCTTTTCGTGAAAGTTGAGGCGGCACTGTCACGCCCTCATTTTTCAACCAAATTGGTTGAAATTTTGGTCAAGTAATCTTCGACGAAGCCCGGACTTCGGTATTGCATTTCAGCCTGGTGGCTTAAAAATTAATTAATGACTTTGGTCATTAAAAATCGGAAAATTGTAAAAAAAAATAAAAAATTATAAAACGATCCAAATTTACGTTTATCTTATTCTCCATCATTTGCTGATTCCAAAAACATATAAATATGTTATATTCGGATTAAAAACAAGCTCTGAAAATTAAATATATAAAAATTATTATCAAAATTAAATTGTCGAAATCAATTTAAAAACACTTTCATCTTATTCCTTGTCGGTTCCTGATTCCAAAAACATATAGATATGATATGTTTGGATTAAAAACACGCTCAGAAACTTAAAACAAAGAGAGGTACAGAAAAGCGTGCTATCCTTCTTAGCGCAACTACTACCCCGCTCTTCTTGTCAATTTCACTGCCTTTGCCATGAGCGGTGGACTGACGATGCTACGAGTATACGGTCTTGCTGAAAAATGGCATTGCGTTCAGTTTCATTCTGTGAGTTCGACAGCTACTTGACTAAATATTGTATTTTCCCCTTACGCGACTTGTTTATATTTAATCTCAAGCCTTTTTTCTTTTTTTCTTTGTTTCTCTCTTTCTAATTACATTTTTTTGTCAAAATAAAGGACAGTTTTGAAAAATGTCTGATGAATATAGACAGCGTACAACTTCGCATATGACGCACCAATAACACAACAAATGAAAAACAAATCAAACGAAAAAAATGTTGAAGACGCAGAAACGGGTGATAAATGTAAAATGAAAAAAAAGCAAGAAAAAAAAAGCATTATTTTTGTCATGCTGCTATTAGTCATAATGGTTGGTGTGTTCAGATATACGTATATGCGATTACTGTTGAAAACAAGAGCATTCGAAAGAGACGGAATGAAAACACATGATTATTAATTAAAACAAATGCAATCAATCAATCAATGAGTCTTATATCGCGCATATTCCGTGGGTACAGTTCTAGGCGCTCTGCAGTGATGCTGTGTGAAATTTTATACGGCCAGTAGATTGCAGCCATTTCGGCGCATATTTACCTTTCACGGCCTATTATTCCAAGTCACACGGGTATAGGTAGACAATTATTAACTGTGCCAAAGCAATTTTGCCAGGAAAGACCCTTTTGTCAATCGTGGGATCTTTAACGTGCACACCCAATGTAGTGTACACGCGGGGAGGTTCGGACACCGAAGAGAGTCTGCACACAAAGTTGACTCTGTGAAATAAATTTCCGCCGAACCTGGGATCGAACTCACGCTGACAGCGGCCAACTGAATACAAATCCAGCGCGCTACCAACTGAGCTATATCCCTGCACATAGCTTACTAGTTAAACAAAGTCAGCATTATTTTTAATGATGACTTCTGTCAGAGATTGTTGCATTTTTCGTATTCACTGCGATTGTTTTTGACGTTTGTGCAAAAGGACCAAATAGTGTTATGGGTATGGTAAACAACAAATATATTAAGCAATAACTTCATGATCAATACTATGGATTTTGTTTTGATAACCTGCGCAAATTTTTTGTTCTTTGCATATTGAAAAATCATGCTGTTGTAAGTGCAAATTAATGTGACCATTCACTGTTGTTGTTGTTTTTTCAGCTATAAAATTGAATTGGCATTTTTTTGACAAATGCTGATGCTGCTTTTATACTTTTGCGGTTGGCATTTTATCGAAGTAAACAAAAGTATTTAAGGAAAAAAGGCTAACGCTGAATGAATTTGGCAAAGCAAACAACCTATATATTTATGAATTTTAATGATTCTGTTTGAAAAAAATACCAACTGTTGACTTGTTTCTTTCTGGGTAAGCTTAAATATATCTGGATTTATCAATAACCTTAAACAGTTATCTTAGCACCTCGAATACATCCTTCATATATGATTCACTGTACTTGAATCAACTCTACCTTTCAATAACTGGACTGATTTGATGAACATTTTGCATTGTAACGATTCTTTTTCACGAACATATTTTCAATGAATGTCTCTGTTTGTGTGAAATTTTGATTGGCGAAATACATTTTGTAATTTAGGATGTACTGACTATACAGGACCCAGCGAACGTGTGTGTGTGTGTGTGTGTCAGTGTGTGTGTGTGTGTGTGTGTGTGTGTGTGTGTGTGTGTGTGTGTGTGTGTGTGTGTGTGTGTGTGTGTGTGTGTGTGTGTGTGTGTGGTAACATAGAAACAGATAGGGAGAAGAGAGTGGTATATTTTACAGGTTATGGTATAACATTTCCTGTGTTTTGTCGTCAAAGCACAGACAGACAAAATAGCAATGAAAAAAATGAAGGGGTAATGGTCAGTCTCTCACCTTTCTTGTGAGGCTGAACATGCATTTAGTCAACGCCAAAGGTATAGTCTTGATATTTGTTGTCCTTTTTTCATCATTATTTGTCTGTCAACGTTTATAAACCAACACGTCAATTTTCTATGTTGTCAATAAGTAACACTTAAAGTTTAAACATTAACCATGCATTCTTGCCATGTGATTCTTGAATTTGAAACGCTAGCAGTCTGTCTGGTTTGGATTTCTTTCTCCTAAATATGTCTTGTGTGTATAATTTTGTTGCATAATTATGTTTTTATGTTTTATTTCTAACACAATTTCAAGTTGAGCCGACACATAAATGTAGATACAGCAGAATTATATAACTTTTGTCTCTTTGATTCTTTAACTTGTCCACGCAAGGTATGTTGGCGATTTATAATTCCTTCTGTACTTGTCTTCATGCCAAAACTGAGGACTTGAGCGCAATAACACCAGATCTCATTCTTGTCTAGTCAACTATGTTTACCTCCCTGTACAAAATATACATGTGCACTTGCATTTGCTACTGATGTCTTAAAATGACACACAGGCGAAAGTTTTCTGAAACACATAATCCCACCAACATCCAACATCAATCCCCGGCCCACACTACCCATGGGCGGATCCCCCCCCCCCCCCCCAGCCTAAAAAAAATAAAAATAAAAATAAGAGAAACTAATTAAAAGAAGAAGTAAATAAATTTGAAATTAAAGAAAAAATGATGGCATGCCCCCGGACCCCCCTAGGAGCCGGCCTCTGTCTTCTAAGTGACGGTTTTTGACAGTAGTTGGTAATTTGTTAGCTCAGGTTGCACCGAATCGGTCAATTGTCCTAGTTTTGATCCAAATTTGTCTTCTTAACTTTATTTTTTGGAAGGTGTATCAGAGGAAGTTTCTTTGCTCAGATTGAACCAGATTGCTCCTTTTCCTTGCTTTTATCATCATTTTCCGAGGGGGGAGGGGAGGGTGGGGGGGCATGCCCTGGGACCCCCTAGGAGGTTCGAACGCTTCGCGCCCTCAACTAAACGCTTTGCGTTGTCGAATTGTCCCAAAAAGAAATTTGGAACCCCCCCCCCCTCCCCCTTCAAAACGATGTGATCCGCCCCTGCTACCCATCCCCGCCCCTTTGTTGTACTATTTAAAGGATTTATCTTTAGCGGTTTTTGTAAAGATACTTTTGTTTTTACTGCGAAGATAGTTGAACTGTTTCACTGTTGCTGAATGTTACAGTGTTGATGCATTTTAATGTTATTTGCACGATACATTTCTAAAATGTATGTAACGATCGACCCAGTGCTGTTACCGTCTGATAATTAAAGTTCAAACACAATTTGAATATTAAATACGGCATTATTTGTATTTCACTCCTGATTATTCTTAGAACTGCATTCGTTTGGCAGATCGATTCTGTAAAAAAGCATTTTTATTTGGTGCGCGCAACTCGATTAAAAAATAAAATGAATTGTTTGCAGAATTAGAGTCTTTACGGGCTTAATTGACTGTTTGCTTGTTGGTGTGTTTGTTTATTTGTTGGTCTGTTTGTTTGTGGGTGTCTCCTTGTTTCTTTCTGTGTTACAATTGATTTATTTGCATACTAGTTTACAGGATAACATCGAAAGTGTCTGTTCTTTATGTCGAAATGGATTTTACTGAGAAGAACCTATCAAACGAAAATAAATGCATACATTTTGCTGATTTGGTTTGTTCAAAATAAACATTCAGATATTCAGCCTTTACTGATGATCGAGTTTTAAT
>NC_090253.1:30104905-30107405 GCF_037325665.1 Littorina saxatilis
GGATGGGAAATACACTAGTTTAGATCTTACATATCCTCCCATTAACAATCTAGTCAAAAATATATACGTGAGAGTAGGATGGGAAATACACTAGTTTAGATCTTACATATCCTCCCATTAACAATCTAGTCAAAAATATATACGTGAGAGTAGGATGGGAAATACACTAGTTTAGATCTTACATATCCTCCCATTATCAATCTTGTCAAAAATAGATACGTGAGAGTAGGATGGGAAATACACTAGTTTAGATCTTACATATCCTCCCATTATCAATCTTGACAAAAATATATACGTGAGAGTAGGATGGGAAATACACGAGTTTAGATCTGACATATCCTCCCATTAACAATCTAGTCAAAAATAGATACGTGAGAGTAGGATGGGAAACATTTTGGTGTTTCATGTATAACCTCTCTCTTAATCCACTCCCTGACAAAACCACTCAACCAAATCCCCCCCCCCCCCCCCCCTCCGACACCACTACCAACGCAGCCCTGCATATGAACGCTCTCCCCCCCCCCCCTCCTCACCCCTTCCGTCCACCTTTGACTGTAACAGTCAGCGTCCCCTTTGCAGATTACCTTTAGCCCCTATCTGAAACAAGACCGAACTATCGTGTCGTGAGGTATTTGACAGAGCCGAGTTGAGATAAGGCACACAAAAAAAGGTCTGTTTACGGTAACATAGGCCAAAAAAATAGGGTCGGTAGGTCGGGATTTTTTTTTTTTTTTTTTTCCCAAATGCCAAAAAAAAAGTCTAGGGTCGCGCGAAAAAAAATAGGGTCGGTCGGGTTACCGTAAACAGACTATTTTTTATTTGTGGCCTAAGCAGACGGGGGTGGGGAGGGGACAGTGGGTTAGAGAGTAGGTATTTCTTTACTTGTACTCCTCCTTCTTCCATAACTTATTCCTATACGCCTCATTTACCCAACCCCCTTCCTCGTCTCTCCTCTTTCTAAACTTCTGCTGTATCTTAGTCATCTGAACCCCCACCACCCTCACCTCCTCCCCCCATCTACCCTTCTCGCTCCTCCATTCCCCGCGTGTGCCCCCTCTTCCCACCCCGACAACGTGGAAGACATTCGGACAAGAAGACGGCTCTTGTTACAATCTTGCTAATGGGGTTGGACAATATCCAAACACACACACACACACACATACCCCCACACACACGCACACACACACACACGCACACACACACACACACACACACATACACACACACACACGCACACACACACACACACACACACACACACACACACACACACACACACGCCCCCCCCCGATCCCCCATCCCCCACTACCACCGCCGCCACCCCTACTCTTCCCCTGCCCCTACCCCCATCCCCTAACCCAACACCACCAAAACCCACCCCTCCACCTCCCTGAGCTACCGATGAAGATGTGCGCAAAAAAAAAGCTATATCTTGTCACGACGGGAAACAGCATTCTTGTGAAAAAAGATCGGTTCTTTCTCAGCTGGGCTCCGTGACAAATCTTCCTAAACTTTGTCGGCATCTGGGCAGACTGTGACAATTGTCACGTAAACCTTTTCTGCTTGTGACATAAGTGATGTGTTGCGTGGTGGTGGTGGTGGTGATGGTGGTAACATTTTGGCGACGAAGAGCACACACACACACACACACACACACACATACCCCATACACCCCCCCCACACACACACACAAACATACATACACATATTATATCCCATCCCCCCATTCACACACACACACACACACACACACACACACATACACACACACACACACACACACATATATATATATATTATATACACACACACACACACGCACAACCATTTTTTTTGTATACACCATCACCCTTGTCTCAATTCCCCGTCTTTGCTAACAGTTTTTGTCAAAACTTGACTAAGTGTAACAACACCACTACCAGGACCCCCGCCGCCAACAGCAGAAGGAGCAAACCAAAAAAACAAACAAACACAAACAAGTAAAAACAAGCGTGCAAACACAGTGGTAACGACCGAGAAGAAAAAAAGAAAGCAAAGAGAGAAGAAAATGTAATGAACAAAAAAGACAAACAAATAAAACAAAAAATAAACAAGCGCAAAAACAAAGTCAAAGCGACTGAAAAGAACAAAAAGAAAAAGAAATAGAGAAGAAAATGTAAGGGAAAAAAACAAAACAAAAAAACAACCCACCCAGACAGACAAACACGAAAAAACCTACACACACAAAAACATAATAAACTCAGAAATAAATGACCACAAGCGAGAGCCAAAAATGCCATCAACGCCGAAAAACCATGGTCACTACAATGGCATGCGTGTTAAAGTTCAAAGTACATCTTTGCGCCGAAACATACTCATCCCGCCAGAAGACAGAAGCCATTCGTTTTCGTGTGAACTTTCTCTGTTCGGGTTACAGGAGCGAGTGTGAAAATGAATCGCCACGGAAGATCGGGGCACGAGGATTCTGAAGATTAATTGGACACAGATTTGGGGAAGGGTG
>NC_090253.1:30109354-30119354 GCF_037325665.1 Littorina saxatilis
TATTTTTTTTTTAAGGCCTTATGCTCTGTCTCCACCGCGTTGGTGGCATAAAACGTGTCATGGCGGTGTGCGGGCTTTGATATCGCCGCCATGTTACCTGTCCAAAGGGCTCAACTCCAGTCAAAACCATGTCCCGGATGTATCCATTCGTCTGATGCGGCGCTCCTTTCTCTCTTACTTATTTTTTTTACCTGTTCTTCATTTTTTTCATGTTGTTTTTATTTTAACAATAAGAAAGGTCAGAGGAGTGTGTTGTGACTGATGATTATGATGAAGACATTTTTTGGGGGGAAATGGCGATAGGTCGAAGAAAAAAAAAGATATAGACACAAGAAAAAGAATGGCAAGCGCAAATGACTCAATCAAGAGGCGTGTGCATTACACGCACACTATGCCAACGAACCTATACAGAAACAAAGAGAAACATGCAGACTCCGAATTCAGGGGCGGAGCAAACCAACAAAAAGAGGTCCGGACGCTCACAGTCATGAATTAAAAACTTGGCTCACAATCTCATATATATCTGGCCAGGCTTGTACATGGGAAAAGACCATGCCACAACTTGGACCCATACCAACAACCAACAAATTAATCATGTGCAGAGTTGATTTTTGTTTAATGAATAAATTTCGCCAATTGATTCTTGTGAATTAGTTCATAGAAATGCCCATTCTGCACATCATACATTCAAGCTATCGACTGAATTTTGGTATGTGTCCAATTGGAGGGATGGCTTTATTTTGTCTCCAAGTCTGGCCAGATCCAAGATAGTTGTGTTTTTTTTTGTTAACGTCTCTTCAACCGATATGGCTGTATAATTATGCGAGACCGATGCAAATGTGGCAGTCTCCGTTTTATAAATGATGTCCATTTAATATGGGCAACCGACCCGTTTACACGGACAGGAATGAAGACTTTCAAAACCTCATTTTGTAAAACAAAAAAAATTAAAAAAGGTCCAATATGACACATCATTTATTTGCATGCGTTGACAAATTCATTCACATAATCAACATAGCAAATGCAAGACATGGACATTTAAAAAGCAAGGCCATCGTGGATTGAGATTTTCTTTCCCGCTAAATGAGTGTCCTCCCCCCCCCCCCCCACATCCCCCGAAAAAAAGGAGGAGAAAAAAAGAAAAACGGAAAAGAGAAAAAGTAAAAAAGAAAAAAAAGAAACCTTTTCTTTTTAAATGTCTCATTTTAAATATCCTTTTGAGGCATTTTGAAGGTGTTTGAGTCTCTTGAGATACCGGTTAAACAATGTTGGTGCAGACACAAATTGGAACTTAATTATTATAATCCTTTCTTCAGATTTGAGATATTTCTGTCTTTACAGTTGCTCTCTCTCTCTCTCTCTCTCTCTCTCTCTCTCTCTCTCTCTCTCTCTCTTAGTGTTGCTCTCTCTCTCTCTCTCTCTCTCTCTCGCTCTCTCTCTCTCTCTCTCTCTCTCTCTCTCTCTCTCTCTCTCTCTCTCTCTCTCTCTTCGTTTTGTCTAGGCGTCAACGTCAAAGATATCACCAGAGGGCCTGACCCAGACACGACCTTTGCTTGGAAAAGAGATAGATCGCAACACCACAAACTTGGCCTTTCTTTGTGTAATGTCAGTGACACAGAAAAATGCAACACACAGACACACGCTCGAAGTGTAGTACATAGAGCTTAAACAATGACCACGAGTTGATTACTGGAAAATAAACCACGAGTGGGTATTTGCAGCCGCTTGGTAATTCACGAGTGTGCGGAGCAGCGGCCGCTTGGTAATTCACTCGTGTGCTCCGCACACTCGTGAATTACCAAGCGGCTGCAAATACCCACTCGTGGTTTATTTTCCAGTAATCAACGAGTTGTCGTCATTGTTTAAGCTATTTATACAACGAACAACACGGGTCGAACATGCAGTCATGCAGACGACATTTTGTACGCAATTTCATTTCAGCCTAATCACTCAGTGTCAAATGCGCGTCATTCAAATATTCCCTATTCTTTTACATTTTTTCTTAGTCTCCGACTCGTCGGCATTATACTTGTCTGGTCTAAATATCGGACCCCATTGCTACGATTAAAACACAATAGCGTTTATATAGCTATTCTGACATTACATTCTGTGTTAAAATCATGTTTTTGTCAGCAACAAGGACCAGAATGGTCCATGTCGTTGATAGCAGACGACGGTTCCCTTTCCGCATGAAGCCACGGAAATAACCGAACATTGAAAAACCCACGGACATGTATTACGGAGAAAACTCGGGATAACCGGATGTTTAGCATTACGTCAATATGCTAGGAATCATATGACGTCATGACGTATCGTGCTTGCCTACGTAGATTGTATATGTTCGAAAGTCTGACTTCTGTTGTGAATTCGCGTGGTGAAGACTGCGGTAAATCTGTAGATGATAAGAGAACAAGGATTGTCTCAGAAGAAACGACTAAATGTTTCAGACCGGTAACTTCATTTCAACATTGCACTATATAATGGACGTTCTATGTGACAGGAGAGTTTGCTGATTTTGTGTTAAACATTGGAGAGATCGTCTGCTAGAATCAGAGATAGGTCGCTTCAGATTGCAGCTTCTGGAAATTTGCAAGGTTTGTTGCCTGTTAAAGAACTGGATTTTACACGTACAGTAAGCAACAACAAAAACACACACAAAGCAAATGGCATCGTCTGTCGACTAGTCACAGAAACAAACCTGGCGAGGTATGCGTGTACTTCATACACGTCAGCCATTGTTGTTACAGTTTTGAGTCAACGTTGTACGTATTCTTCCGCAACAGGGTCCAATCGTCTGGGTTTCAAATGTTCTAAAAATAAATTCTAGTGTTGATTATTTTTTAGCCCTCTTTATTCTTACTTCGAATAATCCACGTGTGATTTTTGGTGTAATCAAAGTAGTTCGTTCTAATTTCTCACTTGTCTAAAAATAATCAACTAGATTAATCCACCCCTCGGTTGCATTGCAGGAGTTGTATAAAGAAGCGTCATTGCCTTTATTTATATACTCTTCGCCTATAGAAACGCAACATCACAGGTACAGAATAGAACATTTTCGGAAATAACTCGGTCGGGTTTGTATTGGTTTTGAAAGAGTAAAGGTATATTCTCATGCAGTCTTGTGCATGCATGACTAAAGCAATCTCGTCGCTTTTGTCGACATTTCTTGCAGAAATGTATACACAAACACACGCTCCAAGTACAAAATATAGAAAAGACAATTTTCGGAAATAACTCCGTCGGGTTTGTATTGGTTTTGAAAGAGTAAAGCTTGTCTCAGTCACGTGCATGACTTCAGCAATCTTGTTGCTTATGCAGAAATGTATTGCATAAATAGACATGGGTTTTCGGTGAAGTACAACATGCAGTATACTGGCTATATTCGAACAGATTGTTCCAAGTGTCACTTTTATCTTCATCAACGCCCTTCGCTTTCACCCCCAGGTATATATATACATACTACACAACAGGCCAAGATGAATGGCGCAGTCACATTTGAATATGGCGATTACATTCATGAGCATTGCCGCTTCGGCGTCTCGGATATTCATACAAATCGTCTCTACACGACCGGGGGATATATTCATCAGAATCATCCCTACGAGCGGGTGATAGATATATGTGTAGGTATCATCGCTATACAAGCGGATGATATATTCATACCTATCATCACTATACAATGGGGTGATATATTGGGGATATATCCATAAGTATCATCGCTGTTCGAGGGGATAATATAAGTATATCATCGCTACAAGCCGGTGCATGATGTATTCATCAAAATTATCATCACTATCCGAGGGGAGGGATCATATATTTATAAGAATCATCTCTATAGAAGCCGGTGCATGATATATTCATAATTATCTTCGGTATACGAGTGGAGGGGTGATATATTCATAAGTATCATCGATACGAGCCGGTGCATGATGTATTCCTAATAATCATCGCTATAATCGGTGCTATATTTATAAGTATCATCGCTTTAAAATCCAGTGCATGATATATTCGTATTAGTTTCATCGCTATACGAGGGGAGGGATGATACTCGTATATTCATAAGTATCATCGCCATATAGAAGAGAGGGTGATATATTCATAAGTATAATCACTATACGAGGGGATGATATAGTCATAAGTATAATCACTATACGAGGGGAGGGGTGATATATTAATAAGTATCATCGCTATACGAGAGGGTGATATATTCATAAGTACCATCGCTACGAGGGCGTGATATATTCATGAGAATGTCGGCTTGTACAGATTGTTGACACCAGGGAGAGCCGATGTGACGATATCTTGACGGCGTGGGCGACAAAACACGACACGGGAATGACACTTTTGATTGATAGCGTTAGATATGCAACCATGCATGTTGCACGGTGAGTAACTACATGCATTTTGCAAGCATTGTTTTTTAACCCGAGGTACATTCCTTATCGTGTGTGCTATTTTTCATCATCACCGATCTGTGCATGCAGGCTTTTACGACACCGAGCATAACCATCAGCTGTCTGGTTCCTCTCTGTGCAGAATTGTTTGTTGTTGTTGCACAAACTTCATCAGTGGCACTTTTATCAATCTGTTAAATTAATTCCGCACACATGTCTCCCTATGCAAATTACGCGATACCGCCATTGATTGTTGGTGTAGACGGGCGCAGTGGTGTAGTGGACACCGGCCTCCAAATCGGAAGGTCGTGAGTTCAAATCCCGGCCGCGACCGCCTGGTGGGTTAAGGGTGGAGATTTTTCCGATCTCCCAGGTCAACTTATGTGCAGACCTGCTAGCGCCTTATCCCCCCTTCGTGTGTACACTCAAGCACAAGATCAAGTGCGCACGGAAAATATCCTGTAATCCATGTCAAGTGTGAAAGCCCAGAGAGATCTGTGTTGATTGCTTTCAAGGATGGTATCAGTTTATCAGTTTCCTGACGGTTATAGAATGTTCCCTTGATTTTTATCTTTTTTATTTTAATTTTTTTCATTTGTGTTAACATTCTTTTTAATAGTATTTAATATTATTATGTGTTTTTATCTTGCTATTTCCTCTCACCCTCCCTTTTAAAATCAACACGAACACTGCAACAGCGCGGTGTCAGAAAGCAGCGCCGCCAACAGCGCTGGATCAGGCGTCGGATCAGGCGTGAACAGATGCATCACTCCGCGCGTGACGGTTTGCAGCGACTGTCCCCTACAACCGTCACCCCTGACCGACGTCATCGCTTCTTATTTTTCCCCCAGCAGACCAGTCCAATCGTTTGCGGTCGTTCGGTTCGACCCGACCCGCGATGACCTGACCCGGTCTGGGTTCGAACCTAATACGACGGGCGCAGTGGCGTAGTGGATAAGACATCGGCCTCCTAATCGGCAGGTCGTGAGTTCAAATTCCGACTGCGGCCGCCTGGTGGGTTAAGGGTGGATATGTTTCCGATCTCTCAGCTCAACTTATGTGCAGACCTGCTAGTGCCTTATCCCCCTTCGTGAGTACACGTAAAGTGAACGTGGGAGTTTCAGCCCATGAGCAAAAAAACCTTTGGCCTAGACAGAGACAGTTGCTAAAGTGCATTCCTTCGTCAGTGTGTCAACTTTTAAACACAAACTGATGAGCACCGTTCATGGCAAGGACCCTGTTGTAGCACATGCATCATAAGTTGTTTTGTTATGTTGTTGTTGCGCCGAGTTATGAAATTTAAAAACCACGCCCGTTTCCCACAAAAAAAGCAGAATATATTCCTGTGTTTCGCATAGCCCAATAGAACTGTCTTTAGAGATACACTCATGGTCCTTTCGTGAAATCTAAAAAACGGCAAGTTTGGAATAAATGATAGGACCTTTAAGTTTTAACACTGCTATTTAAAGACAGTATTCATTTCTTGGTCGTTCAATAGCATTATTTTTTAAGAGTATATTACTACTTCCAATAGTAGTTTATGGGGTACGCCACTTGGATCGACCAGTCCCCTTCGAGCACTTTGATACAAGCCCCTGTTGTCAGAAAACGCCCCTGACACTTGTTAAAGATGGATCAAAATGATAGAAAATGGACATAGCAATTTCCGTTTGAGGTGCGTTCAGATGGTTATCATCAGAGAACCTATACGTTCAATCTCGCCATTTACGGTTCAGTTGAGTCGAGGAAGTTTATACAGCATTATTAATTCACCTGATACTTCGTACTGCGCATGTGCCAGTCCGACATTTTGTGTTGACGTGCACCTTGTAGGACGTCTGGTTCTCGAGACAAGATGGCGGATCGAAGAGAATATCAAATTGTCGTGTGTTGTTTCAAGAAATGCGACGTTCAGGCGTGATGAAGAGTAACAGTGTTTCTTAATTAATTCTAGCTTTGTGTTCCGTTGCCTCTGTCTCGTCCAGTCAAAGTATAAAAAGAAAAACAAAAACGAAGCAAAAGTAAAACTGATGTACAAAAGACCCTCCCTCTACCCCCACCCCCTCCATTTTACTCTTCTCCTATTACCTTAAAAATCCCCCCTACCCCCCCCCCCCTAAACCCCATCTCCCACCCCTGCTCCTCTTGTTGCAATGATATGACTGCTTCACTTGCTAACCACGTGTTTTAAATAGGAGACTGTAACGTTTTGATCCAGAAGAAGACTTGCAGATTCTCCCGAATATCTGTTATACAAACCATTGTCTATCACATCCAAAAACAAAGAGACTGCCAACATTATTATTATTATTATTATCATTATTATTATCTAACATTGTCTATCACACTTTAACAGACGGCGACGACAGAGGGTTTGATTCCTATCTAAGGAATTATAATTGTAGATTCTCACGTATATATATTCTTTGTGAAAACCATTGTCCGTCATTCTATCACAAAGGAGCAGGAGGGGGGTTTGTAGTGGGGAGTAAAACGGGAATGGCGGATGGGAGAGTGTGTGTGTGAAAAAAGAAACAAGTTGTTTTTGTGTTGGTTTTTTTGCTTAACGCCCAGCCGACCACGAAGGGCCATATCAGGGCGGTGCTGCTTTGACATATAACGTGCGCCACACACAAGACAGAAGTCGCAGCACAGGCTTCATGTCTCATCCAGTCACATTATTCTGACACCGGACCAACCAGTCCTAGCACTAACCCCATAATGCCAGACGCCAGGCGGAGCAGCCACTAGATTGCCAATTTTAAAGTCTTAGGTATGACTTGGCCGAAGTTTGAACCCACGACCTCCCGATCACGGGGCGGACGCTTTACCACTAGGCCAACCGTGCCGGTCAAAGAAACAAGTAAAGAGCGTGTAAAGTATAAGGTGAGGTGGTCGTGAGGGTCACGGTGGGGTGGCGAGGATGACCGTTTGTTAGGTAGGGTGGAAATATGATCTGAAACAAGCAGGTGCTGCTTCCGTCATGATCAATCACGTGGTCATCAGACAACGGGACAGACCATAGGATGTCGGGATTTTCTATGTGATTTTCTATGTGATTTCTGCTCATCGACAAATCCCAAAATTGTAGAAAATGATAGTGTTCGCTTGACGAAAGTGAAACTTGAGTATGGTGCTGTACTACTAACATGATACAACCTCGAAGACTGCCGGTTGGGATTTAGCCATGTTGGAGAAAGGGAAGGTGAAAAAATATGTACTTGAGGGCTTATCATTATTTATAGCGTGTGTGTATGTGTGTGTGTGTGTGTATGTGTGTATGTGTGTGTGTGTATGTGTGTGTGTGTGTGTGTGCGTGCGTGCGTGCACGGTGCGTGCGTGCGTGCGTGCGTGCGTGCGTGCGTGCGTGCATGTGTGCGTGCGTGCGTTCGTGCTTCTGTCTGTCTGTCTATCTGTCTGGCAGCCAGGAAGCCGGGCAGTAGAAGATGAACAAATCAATTAATTTAGGTTTTTAAACATTTTATTACGGGGAAGTGCAGACCCTCGACAAAGGATGAAACTGTGCACATCCCTGCCTCAATACTAATTCTTTTTCCATTCTTTTTTCTGACCTTTCATTTCTGATCCCCTTCGGGTTTTGTTTTCGGTTTTTTTGTCCCCCTCTCTATTTACAATGTAACAATACCCACGAATTTTCGGCCGGGGTGCTTTTCCACCCGAATTCTGCGCCAGTGTCTCTTCCGCAACCTAGCATTAGTTCATGCGGAGGCGGTGTTTTCTCACACACCGTCTATCCTCTGACAAGCTTGAGAACTGCCAACTTTGCCGCTTCTGCCCGCTAAAGTGGCTTAGAAAATAATGTAGGAGGTATCTAATTTCTGTGCAATCTGCGCAAAAACCTGTCACATCTCACGCCCAGTGGTAGACCGCAACAAAAAAGAAGAAGAAGAAAAATAAAATAAAATATGGGTGACATACTTTTTGTGTGTAAATGAGTGAGTGAATGTGTGTATGTGCATGTGTGTGTGTGTGGGTCTGTTGGGGTCTCAAGGGGGATGGGGGTGAACAGTGTGTATGTGTGTGTGTGTGTGTGTTGTGCGTGTGTGTGCGTGCGTGCATGCATGCGCGTCCGTGCGTGTGTGTGTGTGCGTGTGTCTGTGTGTGTGTGTGTGTGTGTGTGTGTGTGTGTGAAGAGGGGTAGGGAGGTGCATGACTGATGGAAACGGATGGAAGAGGGACCCAAAGATTGCAGGGTTTGTGCTGAAAATGTCAGGCTACCCGAGAGAGACCGTGTTCCGTGTCGCATTGTACAGCGGGTGGATGGTGGGGTTAGTACGGCTGATGGGGTCTATGTCGACCAAAAGAGTGGGATTCCCTGTAGGTGGAGTTCCTGGAGGGGGATTCCCTGTATACAGGGAATCCCACAGGGTGGAGTTTTTCAATAAAACTTGCAAACCATACTCGAATTTCTAAGACATATCAACAAAGATTGAAAAACATCAAATTCTGCCGATGTCGCCAAGCATCACGTGACTTTCAGCGATATCAGCGACACGCTACAGGAATTAAACCCTGTGGTATTCCCTGTATGCAGGGAATCCCCCTCCAGGAACTCCACCTACAGGGAATCCCACTCTGTTGGTCGACATAGACCCCATCAGCGTTAGTACGAGTCATAAGTGTACGTGTGAGCGATGAAGGATATATAAACAGATATGTTGCGGGTGTACTAGTGAGAGAGAGAGAGAGAGACAGAGGCAGAGAGACAGACAGACAGAGAGACAGACCAACAGACAGACAGCCAAACAGTCAGACAGACAGACAGACAGACAAACAGAGAAAGACAGAAACAGAGAGAGAAAAGAAAGAGAGAGGGTATAAATAAAGAGATAAAGAGAGAGAGAGAGAGAGAGAGAGAGAGAGAGAGAGAGAGAGAGAGAGAGAGAGAGAGAGGGAGAGAGAGAGAGAGAGGGAGAGGGGGAGAGACAGATAGCGAGAGAGAGGGAGAACGAGAGAGGGACGGCCGGACAAACGGACAAACAGACAGACAGACAGATCAGACAGACCGACCGACAGACCGATCGACAGACCGACAGACAGACAGACAGGCAATACACATTCAGTTGCCGCTGTCATTCTAAAACAATTCAGCGGTAAATGTTTAAGCCGCTCAAAAACAATTTCACCCGCATGAGAAACTTGTCAAGAGCTCATTACAGCTAGCAGCAAACTGATATTTGAAAAGAACAAACAAAACGAGTCTTCATTCATTTTGCTCACGAGACGCCGTCCCTTTCTTCATACGGTGCGCATGTGCAAAGTAATGCGCATGCCCTGAGTAAACACAGCGTTTAACAAGATAAACACAAGTTTCTTTCGACCCCACTTCGCTTCAGCAGAGAACAGCCGCAAAATGGCACCAGTGTGACATGGTGCATTCTGACCTGTACAATTAAAGTTTAAAGGCATATGTACGCGCTCCCGTGTTTACAAAGTGTAGTTTGCCCATAATCGATGTCAAACGCACCATAAGACCATGTAATGACGATATGTCGCCATGCGCGGACCATATGTATGCATTACAGCTTGTTCTAGCCTCTGAAAAAGTGAGGATGTCAACAAAGACGCGGAGTTATTTCCCTTGC
>NC_090253.1:30124354-30174768 GCF_037325665.1 Littorina saxatilis
AAGTCAAGATAACGACCAATGACAGCAAGATGAACATCGTCAACTACTACTGCCCCAACGACAAGATGCTGTCGCTTGACACAATCCAGGTCCCTGACAGCGGCTTCCTCATCGCTGGAGACTTTAACAGCCAGTCCCAGAGTTGGGGATATAAAACACTAGACAGGCGAGGAGAAGACATTGAATCTTGGCAGGACGACAACCACCTGATCCTTGTCAACGACCCCACAGATCCGTCTACCTTCTACTCGCGCCGCTGGCACTCAACAACAACACCAGACCTGGCATTGTGCACGGATGACATCCACAAAAACATCTCAAGAAAAGTGGATGAACAGCTGGGTGGAAGCGACCATCGCCCAGTTCTCCTTACCATCAGTAGAGACTCAGCATCTGAGCATCCACAACACCCGAGATGGAACTACAAAAAGGCAAAGTGGGGACTGTTCAACATACGAACAAATGAGCTGACCAGAGCCATAGAAACAGAGGGGAGAAACATCAACAACGTGATAAAGGAGTTCAATGCTAGCATAATCCAGGCAGCCAAGGACAGCATCCCATGCACGTGGAGTGAGGAAGGACTACATCCCATACTGGTCCGATGAGCTGCAGAAGACGCACGATGCACTCACAAGAATGAGAGAAGAGGCAGAGACGAACCCTAGCCAGGAGAACAACATCAAACTCCAAGAAAGCAAAGCAAAACATCTGAAGACAAAGCTAGAGTGCAAGAGAAGAGGCTGTAGAGAAAAGACGGCAGGGCTGAATATGGAAAAAGACACAACAAAGCTCTGGAAACTTACAAGAGCACTGAATGAAGAGGGCAACAAGGGACAGAAGATCACCCTGGAGGAGGAAGGAAGAACACTCACTGGAAAAGCCGCTGCCAATGCTTTCGCCCAAGCATATCGGGGAGAAAGCGACACCACCATACCCCTGCCTCTACAAAAGGAAGTCAGAACAGAAATTAGAGAAAGAACAGAAAGAAACGTACAGGATGCCATGCAACAAGACATCACCATGGCCGAGCTGAAGAATGCCATCAAGAAGCTCAAAAAGAAGAAGTCTCCAGGTCCAGACAACATTACGAATGAGATGTTGCAACACATAGGCAACTCGGCTCTCCAGAAACTACTGGGCATCTTCAACCTCAGCTGGAGACAGGGACAGGTACCTCAGTGCTGGAAGGAAGCCAGGATGATCCCAGTTTTAAAGAAAGGGAAAAACAAGACCAAAACCCTGAGCTACCGACCCATCAGCCTGACAAGCTGCGTATGCAAAACCATGGAGCGCATTGTCAACCAGCGCCTGCAGCTGTACCTGGAATCAGAAAGCATCATCGTCCCAGAACAAGCCGGCTTCCGACAGCACAGAAGTACGGAGGACCAGACAACACACCTTAGCCAGGTCATAGAGGATGCTTACCAGGCCCAGAAGGTCACCCTGGCCACTTTCATTGACCTGCAGAAGGCCTTCGACAAGGTCTGGAAAGATGGACTCCTTGTGAAGCTCCTACGTTCCGGCGTCAAAGGCAACATGTACCAGTGGACCAAGTCGTACCTGCACAACCGAAAGGCCAGAGTGCTGGTGGACGGTCACTGTGGCCGAAAGGTGCTACTACGCCAAGGAGTTCCACAGGGAGGAGTACTCTCCCCCACGCTATTCATACTCTTCATTAACGACCTGGTACCAGAGTTGCCCAACGGAGTCCAAGCGGCACTGTATGCTGATGACCTTGTTCTCTGGTGCTCGGAAGAGTATGCAACCACAGCAACCTACAGGATGCAACTTGCCCTAGAAAAGGTTGCAGCGTGGGCGGAAGACTGGTGTGTGACCATCAACAGGGAGAAGACCACTGCCACTCTCTTCACACTCTCTGCCAAAGCGACACCTGGCAAACTGACCTTGGGGGACACACCCCTGAAATTTGAAGACCAGCAAACATACCTGGGGGTCACCTATGACAAGCGCATGACCTGGAAACAACACATCATGAATGCAGAGGGAAAGGCCAGGAGAAAACTAAACATCATGCGGAAGCTGGCAGGATCACACTGGGGTGCAAACGAGAAGATCCTGAAAACAGTCTACCAGGGGACTGTACGACCGCACCTCGAGTACGGATCAAGCTCTTGGGCAACAGCAGCCAAGACACACCAGCAGGCCCTAGACAAAGTACAGAACCAAGCGCTGAGAATCATCACGGGCGCAATGAAATCAACACCCATACAGAAGATGGAACAGGTGACTGGCATTCCTCCACTGAGCAAAAGGTGAGACTGCAAAACAATGGTACAAGCCACCAAGTGCCAGTGCACTCATGACCATCCAATGAGTGACAGACTCAAGAAGATGTCCTTAGGCAGGCTGAAAAGATCAAGCTTCGCTCTTGAGGCAAGGGCTTTGCAGAAGAAACATCAGACAGAGATGCCAGAGCTAGTGGAGCCACCATCTTTCTCCCTTGATGCCCCACACTGGGAAGACAGACAAGGAAACCTGGACATACAGACCAGTGTCCCCTACCTCACAACAAAGGACGAGCAGAGCAATGCGACGAAAAAAGCCCTGACTCTTGCCATGCTTGAAGAAAGGTACCCCCAAGAAGCATGGATACGGGTGTATACTGATGGGTCAGCCACAGAGGCCGTCAAAAATGGAGGAGCGGGAGTGTATGTCCAGTACCCTAGTGGAGAGAGGCAAGCAGAGACTATACCAACAGGCCTCCACTGTACAAACTACAGAGCTGAGGTACAAGCACTGATCCATGCAGCACACACCATCAATGACAGAGTCAACCATGACAACCAGGTGGTCTTCCTGACTGACGCTCTGTCAGTACTACAAGCAATGACCAGTAGCAAACTGCCTCAGCTGGAACACGCTCTACACAACATCAAGAGCCTGAGGACAGTACTGCAATGGATCCCCTCCCACTGTGGTGTACAAGGAAACGAAGAGGCGGACAGGACGGCAAAGCTGGGTGCAGAAGATGAGCAAGAGAACAACCCTGTGAGCCTGACAGAGATGAAGACCATCATTAAGTCTCTGCACAGTACGCCCCAGCCACAGGACAGCTACCACCTGCTATCCAGACCACAGCAGGTGGTCATCTTCCGTCTGAGAACGGGACACAACAGACTTAACCAGCATCTCCACGGGAAGCTGCATGTTGTGCCCTCCCCCATGTGTTCTTGTGGAGAAGCAGAGCAGGACACGGCCCACATCCTACGAGACTGCAGGAACCACCAGGTGCTGAGAGAGGAAATCTGGCCATTGCCGGAGTCCCTGCACAACAAGCTGTACTGGCCAGTGGCTGCGCTGCAGAAGACCACCAATTATATCTCAAGATCTGGACTCCAAGTGTGATCGGCGATTGAAAAGAAGAAAAGAAGAAGAAGGCGCAGGGATTTATTTATGCCGTGTGAGATGGAATTTTTGTACACAATACATCACGCATTCACATCGGCCAGCAGATCGCAGCCATTTCGGCGCATATCCTACTTTTCACGGCCCATTATTCCAAGTCACACGGGTATTCTGGTGGACATTTTTATCTATGCCAATACAATTTTGCCAGGAAAGACCCTTTTGTCAATCGTGGGATCTTTAACGTGCACACCCCAATGTAGTGTACACGAAGGGGCCTCGGTTTTTCGTCTCATCCGAAAGACTAGCACTTGAACCCACCACCTAGGTTAGGAAAGGGGGGAGAAAATTGCTAACGCCCTGACCCAGGGTCGAACTCGCAACCTCTCGCTTCCGAGCACAAGTGCGTTACCACTCGGCCACCCAGTCCACTTACACAAAAGGCAAGGGGGAAGGGAATATATTAAGAACTATCTTTTCTGGGAGTGAAGGATAAAACAGAGGTGGAGCCTTCGTATATTTGAATTAACTAGCGTGAAAAGATATTAGCTTTTCAGAACCTTTCTTATGTTTCTATGAAATAATCGAAATGTAAATAGTTCAAACAAACACGAAGAAAACCATGTAAACGGAGAAAGAAAACAAAACTGACTTGTCCTGCATTGTCAAATAGGTTGAAAAGACGTTCAAAACAACCAACCAACCAGCCAATCGTGGACGTAATAAGGTATAGCTTGTATATGATGCAATCTCTTCGCGACCCTGCAACCCACCAAGTCCTTGTCCCCTATCAGCGACAACTCTCTTCGCGACCCTGCAACCCACCAAGTCCTTGTCCCCTATCAGCGACAACTCACGAGCGACCATCATCTTCATTGTCACCAATCCCTTCCAAATCCTTTAATGCAAGAAATAGTAAGCTGCAAATCCCAACGGGTACACGGCCCTGAGATACCCGGAAGCCAATGTCATCCGTCATGGGGGTGTCCGGGTTGATTGCTATCGGGGTGGGGGTAGTGTACCCGCCCAGACATACCCGTGTTTCTCTGATGGCCCTTGCGATACAGGCGGGGTGCTGCTTATACCCGACGATTATTCAGCCTGATCCGGTGACAGGTTGTTGATCAATGAGATAATCGAGCAACGCTTGCTGTCACTGTGGGTTTAGCTGTATTGTTACAACACTGGGATTGGGAGAGCGATACGCGATACGCCGTTTGAATGTCTGTGTTTAGGTTGGACAAAAGTGTTGAGGAAAACAGCAAGTAGAGTTGCTTTTAAAACACATGTTTGTGTTTTTATGTGTGTTTGAGTGTGTGTGTGTGTGTGTGTGTGTGTGTGTGTGTGTGTGTGTGTGTGTGTGTGTGTGTGTGTGTGTGTGTGTGTGTGTGTGCGTATGGGTGTGGGTGTGTTTGGGTGTGTTTTGTGTTTGCCTGTTTGTTTGTTTGTTTGTTTGTTTGTTTGTTGTTTTGTTTGTTTGTTTGTTTGTTTGTTTTCATTGTGTTGTCTGGGTCTTCAAAGAAAGCCGCAGGTCGAACTGTCAAGGAAATAGCACACCAGTTGAGCAGAAAGTATCATCTTCTCTGCTAAACCGCACGAGTAACTTAATCCTTCCGTGTGTTCCGATTGCAAAGACATGCATATAACTATCTCTTTTCGACGTCAGTTGTCTTAGTTGTTTGTCTAAGTTTTTAGACAACAAAACAGACACTCAGCATTATTCGTTATCCTTACCTTTCATTTTAATCCTGTAAAATGTCTTGTTTGTAAAGACGGGTCTCCTCTTACGGCTTGGTGAAAATTGCATACGTTCTCTAAACAACTACAGCTTGCTTAATAAAAACCGCCCCTTTATAATTTCTGGTTCCGCTTTCCTTGTATCTTCTTTCCGGCGATGTATTGTTTCGTGGGTGGCATAACACACCGAATGCAAAAAACGATATCAACCACCAAGAGTTATGTCTGAACCTTTAACCCTTTCCTGACGACTCTAGACCCGTAAATTTGTCGCAGGCGTCAATCGGGGGATCACAGACCTGCGGTGTCACTTTTCCTCCGAGTCAGGAGTAACCGCCTTAACCCTGCTCGCCACTGTCACCGCGGATATAAAGGGTTAAGGGAACCCTGAAGAGAGGTTAAGCCTTGGTTGAAAAGGCCCGTGCAACTGTGGGGATAGTTATATAGCAAAGAGTGTAGGAACACTTGTCTGGCTGCACCGATGACTTTGACGATAGGGGCAATGATTAGATGACGACCGTCAGTCTGGCTAGGAGGGTTGGTTATCTCACGGAAAACGGAGAAGGATTTAGAAGATGACTGGCTGATAAGTGCAGGGTTGGTGTATTTTAAGAAAAGGATACGGTGGAGTTATGTTGTGTTGTATTTGTTTGTAGTTTTTTTTCTTCTTTTCTGCCCTTTCTTCTCCTGCTTTTTCTTGCTATTTCTATCATTTGAGTTGACTTTATTACTGTCCTGTTCACAATTGTCATTTTCAAGGATGGCCATTGTTGTCACCAGAAATATAATTGTGTGTGTTGTTCTGCATTTGGAGCTTTTGGTTCTTCTTGAAGCAAAGCTTGGGGACATTTAGCAAACGGTGTGTTTTGCATATCTCTCATTGAGAAATGCCTCCGCAAATTCGGACAAGGATCAACCTTCGAAATGCTTGTAATGCTTTCTCTATAACACATTGCGTATCAGATGTAAACTGTAATACGTTTTCATATAAAGAAGAAGAATCAGTCGGGGAGAAAACGTTATCTCTCATTCTGTGTTTGTGTTAGTTGAAGGCACTTTAGATCATAAATAGCATCATACTATATTCTCTCTCTCTCTCTCTCTCTCTCTCTCTCTCTCTCTCTCTCTCTCTCTCTCTCTCTCTCTCTCTCTCTCTCTCTCTCTCTCTCTCTCTCTCTCCCTCACCCCCCGCGGGTTAGGGGGAAGAATTTACCCGATGCTCCCCAGCAGAGGCGACTAACGGATTTTGTTTCTCCTTTTACCCTTGTTAAGTGTTTCTTGTATAGAATATAGTCAATTTGTGTAAAGATTTTAGTCAAGCAGTATGTAAGAAATGTTAAGTCCTTTGTACTGGAAACTTGCATTCTCCCAGTAAGGTAATATATTGTACTACGTTGCCAGCCCCTGGAGCAAATTTTTGATTAGTGCTTTTGTGAACAAGAAACAATTGACAAGTGGCTCTATCCCCTCTCTCTCTCCCTCTCTTTGCAATGCACTTCCAGAAAACCATCTTCAATTATATAGACCCACCTTCCTATACAGCCCAGCTAATGTTTTCATAGACAATTCAATCTTCGCGTGGTGTCACCAGACGGCACACCCGCATCCAGACCGCCGTTGAATCCACTCTCGCGCAGAAAGATTTAATCGGCTAAAGACGCTGCCACGTTCTTCGCGAAAGCTCTGGATTTCTTTGACCACGGCTGTCAGCCAGAAGGCCGCAACTTGCTGCTGTGTCCAGACTCGAAGATGAAGCCTTTCTGCTGGCAGGCGTTAAGGTTGTGACGGCGGACGAAGTAATAGGAAGATGGGAGGAAAAGAAAAAGAAAGCGAAAACGATTATTGACAGGCCGACAGTCAGTTTAATATGACGAAAGTGCCGCTACAGACTGCGAAGGAAAGCTCCTTCGATTTTTTCCCCTTTACCCCCTTTTTTGAGAGAAAAGAAGGAGAGTCTTTCTTGGCCCTAATCCCTCCAGCTCGCCCTGCGCGGCAAATGGGTGGAAAATCAACATGTCATATACACTTAGAGCCTTTGCTCTCATCTTCCTAAGTGTCACGAACGACAACTCTAAGTGCGGCCCGCGGGCAAGGGAGGGCACTGCGATTTCAGACCGATGATTGTGGACCTCCCTGCGAACAAACCCGGCGGACGTCAACATCACTTAGGCAAGACGCTAGGAAAAATATTAATACAAAAAAAGTAATGTTTTTTTTCTCTATGCTGCTTCTACGGCGAAGGCGATGGTTGTAACGGCTACAGGAAGATGATGTTTTCTTCCTTCCTCTGCGCCGATTCGTTAAAGAGTTAATGGACGCGGCAACAGAGGGCAAAGAAGCGAAAAGAAGAAGAAGAAGCAGACAAGAAAAGTTGTTTCATACAGAAAATAGACGGCGTAAGACCAGCTAGCGCTGAAAGAAGCCAAAGCAAAACTACAGGAAGAACAAAACAGGGACTGAGAAGAAGCTGATAGATAAAAAAAAAAAAAAGAGGAAGAGGAAGAGGGTGGAGGGACTGTCGCTTAGAGAGAGAATCAGAAAGGGAATTAACTTGCGGCAAAAACTACACTTTGCACTAATTCCGCAAAAAGCGACGGGGTGATTTGGCGGCGAGGGCTGAAAATCGCGCCAGTCAGGGTTGATTTAGTGAAAATGACATAAATTTGGTCGCCCAAAGCTTCAGATGGACAAGTGCAGTAGGCGGGCATTCGTCCGGATTCGCCGGGCTCGCGGTTACGACTGTTTAAATCGACTAATCACGTAATGTGTCTTTAAAGGGGGCTGACTTTTCGCCTGAATGGTGACAGTTCCGGAACAAAATTTGATTCTGTCTTTTTATTTTGGAAGGTTGAGGGGTGGGGGTGAGGGTTGGGTGAGAAGGCGAACACAGCTGCACGCACACATATACACACACACACACACACACACACACACACACACACACACACACACACACACACATTGCTCTTGAATGGACTTTCATAAGATATGTAGAGGTCATTCTAGGATCTTGATGAAAGCTGTACGTGTACTGCGCATGCTCTGAAATTGGACCAATAAAAATAGAGGTAAATGTATCCTAGTCAAAATAAACTAAAACTGCAGTTTTATTACATTTTTTTTAGGAAAAATACATATCATTTACTCGCACACACCAACACACACCACCAACAAATAATAAAAAGAAGACTCTTATTTTAACCACACTTTCCATGGCATTGCATCAAAATTATTTCATTTTGTTCTGAAGGATACGGTTTCGTCAACAGGTTTTTAGACAATATTTTCACAGACAAAAAGGCTCTTCTTTCAGCTTTTCCTGCACATCTCTGGTCTGTTCCAGCGCGTCCGAATAATACAATTGATGCGCTTCAGTAAGCCTGATGGCAGCCAGTCCATGTGGAAAATCATTTAACCAAAAAGCCATTTTGTTTTAAATAGTCATACCCATGGAGCAGAACATTGAGAGTTGGTGGTTATTCACCCAAATAATTACCGGACAAAACGTTGTGACCCTAAGCTAATAATAGGCTTGGAACTGTTAAAAGTCTCGCTTGTGTCTCGCGCGACTGCTAATTGCTAATGCCAGACACCGAAAAAAGATAAGGACAGTTGGTGAGGTTATTCGTCGTTGGTTTTAACAACTGGCGGCATCTGTATACACACGAAAATTGAAGAAAAAAATTAACGCGCTACTTTCTTACAACCACTGCTATAGTTCTGACTTGCTTTTAGTTGTCCATGTATTGGTTTAAACAAAATTTTATTCAGAATTTCTTCGCATGAACAGTTCGAAACACACAGCTAGGACACGCACTCAAGCAAATGCGTATATCACGTGACCAGAACAATACTAAATTACACACATTTTCGTAATGGTGGACATAACAACAATAAACCAGAAGAACAAATTGAAAGAATGGGGATGGGGAGCTAAATAGGAACAAAAGAATCTACAGAAGATAAAAAAGAAAAGGGAGGGGGAGGAGGAAGAAAGTACTAACAACCACAAGGAGATACTAGGACGAAAGCGCATAGGAAGAGAGCATCAAGTCTAAAACATGCAACATGTAAATTCAAGTAAATGTAACAATTTTTTATGAAAGGCAGTAATTCGTTAACATATAAGATACGAGACAAACGATAATAATCATTACTTATTCGCTGCTTATGTAATCAAATACGATAACACAGAGAGAGGCAGTGTGGAGGTACACATACGCCTGCCCACACACATATACACTATCAATGCGTGAACACATCCATCAAATCGGTCGACCAGATTTAACAATAAACGATTGGACAGACTCAAATCTCAATATGTTATTACGAACAGAATATTGCTCGCTACCTTTTAATAATATTTCCACGCGTCTGAAGTGAACAGGCAACGAATTGATTGTTGTCAGACGAGCATCCATGTATTAACTGTGTGTGTATGTGCTATTGTTATTGCGTGGACAGGTTCGATTGGTTACACGCATAGTCCTTCCCGGCTAAACAATTTGACCAACAAATCTCACATCTGGCCGGGATTTTTTGTTTGTTTGTTTGTTTGCTTAACGCCCAGGAGACCACGAAGGGCCATATCAGGGCGGTGCTGCTGCTTTGACATATAACGTGCGCCAGACACAAGACAGAAGTCGCAGCACAGGCTTCATGTCTCACCCATAGTCACATTATTCTGACACCGGACCAACCAGTCCTAGCACTAACCCCATAATGCCAGACGCCACGTGGAGCAGCCACTAGATTGCCAATTTTAAAGTCTTAGGTATGACCCGGACGGGCTTTTTGATGTATCCACTTAGACACATACCAAAATACAACACCCAATAGAAACACAGTGGGACATTTGATATAAATCCATTTCTTAACGGACATAAATGGCCATCAATGAAAATAATTCAGCAACAAAATTATCACGTTGCACAAGAGGCAGTCGGGATGAGTTTTGGAATGTTTTGTCCTTTAAGAACACTACTGTTTCTGTGGATGGTTTTTGTCCTTTAAGAACGCTGCTGTTTCTGTGGATGGATGTGTCCTTTAAGAGCACTACTGTTTCTGTGGATGGTTTTTGTCCTTTAAGAACGCTGCTGTTTCTGTGGATGGATGTGTCCTTTAAGAACACTACTGTTTCTGTGGATGGTTTTTGTCCTTTAAGAACGCTGCTGTTTCTGTGGATGGATGTGTCCTTTAAGGGCACTGCTGTTTATGTGGATGGTTTTGTCCTTTAAGAACGCTGCTGTTTCTGTGGATGGATGTGTCCTTTAAGAGCACTACTGTTTATGTGGATGGTTTTTGTCCTTTAAGAACGCTGCTGTTTCTGTGGATGGATGTGTCCTTTAAGAGCACTACTGTTTCTGTGGATGGTTTTTGTCCTTTAAGAACACTGCTGTTTCTGTGAATGGTTTTGTCTTTTTAGAACACTAACTGCTTCTGTGGATGGTTTTGTTCTTTAATAAAGCTACTGTTTCTTTGGATGGCTTTGTCCTTGATTTAGAACGTTGCTGATTCTGTGGATGCTTTTGTCCTTAAAGAACACTTCTGTTTCTATTCATGGCTGTGTCCTTTGAGAACACTACTGTTTATGTGGATGGTTTTAACAGTCCTATAAAACATTGCCATTCCTCTGGATTAGTTTTTTTTTTAGGAACGCTGTTGTTTCTGTGGATGGCTTCTTCCTTTAGCTTTAAGAACACGGCGGTTTATGTGGATGGTTTTATACTTTAAGAACGCTAATGTTTATGTAGCTGATTTTGTCCTTTAGGAAACACTTACTGTTCTTGCGGTTTGGTTCGTTCGTTCAAGAATATTGCTTATTCTAAGTATATTGTTTTCCTTATAAAATAAGATCATCCACCCACTTGGACTCATACCATAAATCAACAGCCTAGATGCTTTCTGTGCAGAGTGGGCATTGCTTAGTCATTACTTTCATAAGAGACTCTAGTGGCAGTCTGTGAAACTAGAGGAAGGGCCCCTAATATGGACCACTTTTTGTTTATTGCTGATAACTAGCTTGTTTTCGTGGAAAGAAGTTTCATTTTGTGTTTGGTAGTCCTTCTTTCTTAGGTTAACCGTCAGGCCTAATTAGAGTAAAATAGCTTTGATACACATTCAGCAAAAATTAAATACAGAAAAAATCACAAAGGGTCCATATTAGGAGCCTGGGCGCCTAATATGGACCAGTGAAGCGGCCTTCACGAATCACTGTAAAAAGCCCCCTATATTTCAAAATAACATGATACAACTTAGTGTACAAGTCAGCCTAATTAAAATATGCTCTAGATTTATCTGTTTCGGGTTGATGAGAGCATTATTTGAAGCGCACCAGGAAACCAAAGACGCTTATCAAAAACAGAGTGAAAATAAGTGAAATAATCAACTTCTACGAAAATAAGACTTTTCGTTGCATTCTTTTTAAATCTCGAGGGCTAGTTATAGGTTATTACCAGCAAGCTTCTTAATGAATTAATGAAAATAGCCTTTAGCTTTTATTTTCTTCGATTTGTTGAAGGTGGTCCATATTAGGGGACTCGCACATACTTTGAGATTTTGCTATTATTTTTTGTTTGCAGTAGAAACTCGGGGTCAACACTGCTAAAATGTAACAAATACGGTTTTAGCTGTCATATATAGCCATTTCTGTTTGATAAAAGCTTTGGCTGTAGACAGAAACGAGTCCGTTTTAGGCGGCAAATTTAGAGTGAACGCTGCCAAAAGTGAAAAAAGAGAAAAAGTCTAACGGTTTTGAGATTTGTGTTTCTGCAACTGTTTTGACATGTGCAAGTTATCCAAAGAGGGTGAATACAGCGAATAAAACTTTTTTGAGCGCTCTAGCGCCGTTAGTTGGTGGTGGTCCATATTAGGAGCCGGTCCATATTAGGAGCCCTTCCCCTACATGTAATTCATAAACAACAAAGACCCACTCTGCACATGAAGAAGTCAAGATGTTGATTTCTGGTATGAGCTCAAAGCGGAGGGATGTTCTGATTCCATGTAAAAACCATGGGAGATATGACATAGTGTTTTCACGAGAAGAACTGTGTCTTCAACGTCTGCAACGTTTAAGTTGTGCATCCCGAATCGTGAAAATGATGTATCGTCCCCCAATGGAGAACCGTAAACTGTGTCCATGTCAATGACTACGTTCCACTCAGCATCAGCAACCACCCACTCCTCCACCACGTCCATTATGTCTGCGTTTACCCTCTCAGTTTGTATAAACAGAACACAGTACAAGAAGGAAGAACAATCGGCCATCTTGACAAAGGATGGCAGTAAACAATCAGGGGGCGTAAACACAACGAGTGGTGAGAGTTGTCTGCTCTCTGCTGGACTCTTAAGGAAAATAAGGGAGGTCAAAGGGTACCATCCCACCTATTCTCTACACCCCACTCCCCGTCCCTCCTCTTCTTTTGGACATCTTTCTTTTCGTCACAGCGTGGGGTGTTGGACGCTGGTAGTCCAGCTGCCTCCGATTTGTAGTGGCCATCATGTAGTCATTGAGGATGGTTTTACCGATCAGGATCAGTTCTGTTCTACTTCATGGTATTAAGTACGCGCTCGTTTTCTTGTTGTTTTGCTTTGTGCCGAAAGGGCTTCATTCATGCACATAAAGAGTTTATCTCTGAAGATCTTCAAGGTGGTACTATGTGTGTCCTCGTCTGTAATTGCAACACATGCTCGTTTCCTTCTTAGTATGTTTCCTCTACGTTTGATTCCCTCACTTGTTTTCTCAAATTTCTTCTGGTCCCAAAATCTAGAAAAGCAAAAGGACACGCTAATAAAAAGCGTACTTTGGTTGAGTCTCCATATTTGCATTAGTAACTGCGTACAAGAATAGACGATTCCTTCTGATGAACATTTTGCGCTTGATTTAATTGTATCTATGTTCTTGTAAATGGCCCCTTAAAAATAGATCAAACCACAAAAAGAAACATTTGGAGAGATTGGAAAAAAATGTGTTCGAAAAAGCATTATAAAAATGCAAATGTTCACATCTGTTCTACTTTGGAGAGTACATAGTACTTTTGCTTACACCGAGCAGCTTACATCTCTCTTCTTTTTACATTTAGTCAAAACTTGACTAAATGTTTTAACATAGAGGGGGAATCGAGACGAAGGTCGTGGTGTATGTGTGTCTACAGGTGTGTGTGTGTGTGTGTGTGTGTGTGTGTGTGTGTGTGTGTGTGTGTGTGTGTGTGTGTGTGTAGAGCGATTCAGAGTAAACTACTGAACCGATCTTTATGAAATGTTACATGAGAGTTCCTGGGTATGATATGCCCAGATACTTTTTTCTTTTTTTTGATAAACGTCTTTGATGACGTCATATCCGGCTTTTTGTAAAAGTTGAGGCGGCAATGTCACACCCTCATTTTTCAATAAAATTGATTGAAATTTTGGCCAAGCAATTTTCGACGAAGGCCGGACTTTGGTATTGCATTTCAGCTTGGAGGCTTAAAAATTAATTAATGACTTTGGTCATTAAAAATCTGAAAATTGTCATTAACATTTTTTTTATAAAACGATCCCAAATTATTCATCTTATTTTTAATTATTTTCTGATTCCAAAAACATATAAATATGTTATATTCGGATTAAAAACATGCTCTGAAAATTAAAAATATAAAAATTATGATTAAAATAAATTTTCCAAAATCGATTTAGAAACAATTTCATCTTATTCCTTGTCGGTTCCTGATTCCAAAAACATATAGATATGATATGTTTGGATTAAAAACACGCTCAGAAAGTTAAAGCGAAGAGAGGTACAGAAAAGAGTGCTATGCAGCACAGCGCAACTACTACCGCGCTTTTCTGGCTTGTCGGTTTCACGGCCATTGCCACGAGCGGTAAACTGTCGATGCTACGAGGTCTTGGTGAAAAATGCAGTGCCTTTAGTTTTATTCTGTGAGTTCGACAGCTTGACTAAATGTTGCATTTTCGCCTTACGCGACTTGCTTCCCTTTTCAGCTGCGGATATTCTTTGTGATGTGGCGATCACTGTTATTTTTGTCCACCCGTTACTGTAGACCAACAGAGAAAAAAACACTATTCCATCACGCTTCCTCAGCGTCAAATGAGCGCAGAATAGGATAGGGCGGGGACAGAGGCGTGTCCGCCATCTTGACTCATATGGAGCTTTAGAGTGCTCTCCCTTTGTGGAGGTCCGCTGGGGGCGGGGAGGAGGGCGGGTAGCGTCCAAGGGGGGTCACTGAATCGTCACAGAAAGGGAGTCTGTGATGGGGACAACGGTATCTGATGACAGCCTGTTGAATAGTTGACCCCCCTTGGCTGAGTGATTGGCTTGTTGACACACGACGCGTGCCGAACGCCCTACAATTCTATTCTCTTCTTTTAATACAGCTGGAGAATAACAGAGACTTTCTACTCCCTGCTTTTTCAGATAATTGAGAAAACAGCTTTCGCCCCAGCTCCCCTTGTAATTCCCCTATCCTTTTCTCTACTGGACATCCAGTCTTCTTTGCACATCATTGTGAACAATGTCTATACAGTGTAACATTATGGTACAAGCCTATGCATTTATACCAGAGAACACAAAGAGATGCGTGCCCGCCATCCTGACTCATATGAAGCTAAGTGTGATCCCTCCCCCTTTCTTTTTTTAGACTATTAATTATCTATTTTATTTATTTTTTTAGATTACCAGAAAACACATATCATTTGGTAACAAGACAGCTCCAACGATTCAGTTTTATCAAACTCTGCTTCCATCTTTGTAAAAGGATACTAACGCGTACATAGCTGACACAACATGTTTCACTAGAATATACCACACAGCAAGTTGGCTTTTTTTTAGTAAATATTCGTTAGTAAAACATGAAAATGGATATAAAATACGTTTTATTTATTTCATAAGTATGCTCATTATGCATTGTACCAATTGCTTGTTGAATAAAGCACTGTTGAGCCATACGCATAAGAAAGAGAAACACAGTAGGACATTATTAATGAGAAGACAGGAACAAGTAAGGAAACGGTGCATAGACATGTATCTGCAGAGGAAATTGAGATACACGGAACCAGAGGATACGCAGACAAAACGACAACTAAAGCAACCCAGAGTACCCCGCTGCAAAATGGCCGACAGCAAGACTCTTCAAACAGAAAACCCTGCTAAAACACCTTTCTCTATTTAGCACGGGCCGACAGGAGCCCAATAAAGTTCCAACTGTCGTCAGCAGTTAGACTGACATGTCCATGGGCACGTTTTTTTTCCTAAGCCCAGAACGTTTGGCAAGACGCTTTCATCACTTGTTGAACACGGCATCCAGGCATTCCACTAAGTCATCGTAGTCGTCTAAGGTTTCTGACAGCAGTCCTCTTACTCCCTCCAGACAAACGAGAAGAAACCGTAGGAAGCCGCCCTGCGAGCCTGAACCCCCTTTAGTGAGTCATTAGAGCACTGCGAAAGTCGGCCTTCGTTTTCTGCGCAATCCATCATGGCGGCCGCTCCTTCAGCCTCGCCGCAGTTATGCCCCTTTGTGGCTTTCTTGACGCCAGTGATCTCCCGTGGATTGCGTGAGGACGTCGGTCCTGCCGTTTAATGTGGATTTTCTGGGATTTTGGCATGGAGATTTTGTGTGTGTGTGTGTGTCAGTGTGTGTATATGTGTGTGTGTGTCTGTGTGTGTGTCTGTGTCTGTGTGTGTGTGTCTGTGTCTGTGTCTGTGTGTCCGTGTGTCTGTGTCTGTGGCTTTGTGTCTGAAGGAATGTGAGTCCCCTGCTGATTTATCAGGAACTCCTCAAACACATGATAATAATTTCCCTAATTTAATTACATAATAACAGGACAGGTGCAGCGTTTTCCCTCCAAGATGTGAAAGTGTTTACAGACATTGATGAAGATTCCAGCAGAGCGAATAATTAACTACAATGAACATTAATCTGCATCTAAGAGGAACAGATTTGAGATGAAAACTTAAAAAGTTTCTTACTTTGCAGCAAGAAAAAACACACATTTTCTTGAATATTTAATTTTCTCCTTTAACACTCAAATACCATAGAACACATAGTTGATGGATATTAAAATTAAAATACCGGTGGGGAAAGTTGTATCAAAGGGATTTTAGAGAAGAAGAAAACATAAACACAAAACAACGTCATTTTTTGTTAGATTCAACATCAGTATTCCCCATACGAAGCCACATCATCATTCTCAGTATAGAAAAAAAAATCCAATCTATTTCGGCGATGGAGCCTGTGCTCAAGAGGTGCATAGATCTGCATGCTAGCCTGGCACCAGAACATTCCTGGTGTTATTAATGTGGCGCTAGTAGCGACCTCTGCAAGCCCGCACAGCTAATTGCACGTGAGACTGTAGCCACCAGCAATGCGCCCAAACACTCTCATCGCGCAGCAGGACGCGTCGCTCCTCGCGAGAAACGACGAGAGTTTTCCTCACAGCCCCAAAGGATGCTGGGAAGTCTTGGCTCGGCATGGCTCTACTTGGCTAGCTAGAGACAGGCAGACATGGCCACGAAAAACAGTTCAGAAGAAGAAAGCAAAGAAGAATGAGAAGGAGGAGGAGAGGAGGAGGAAGAAGAAGAAGTAGCGGCATGTGTGAAAGCATCTCGCGAAGTTCTCTCGCTGAGGTGGGAACCGGCTGAGGAGAAGGACCCAGCAGAGGCTCTGGTCGGTCGTTTCAAGCTGGCAGACGCTAGTACCCTGAAATATCCTGCCTCGGCTTTATGACGGCTGGGCTGCCGGGCTTCCTGTGAAGCCAAAATGAAGCGTGGCGCCGAACGGCGTGCCAGAGCAAGCATGTGGTTGTTGAGGCAGTCAGGGTGGATTCGGGGTGATGGGGACTCCACAAGGTGCTGTTAAATGGCTGTAGGCTCCTGCTGCTACTGTTGCTGCTGTTGTTGCTGCCTCTGTCTGGCTTCTTTCTTTTTTTCGTTTTCCCGCCAGTCCCTGTTGCTGTGGCTTCAGTGCTGGAGGGATTAAGCTTACGCTCGACCTCCGCTCCTTCTCCTCGTTTTGTTTCATTGTTGATTTCTTGTTGTACTTTCGTTTAAACATTTTAAGGTGTGTTTGTTTCAATAACTACGTTTTTGACAAAGAGAAAGAGGGAAACACAGAGACTGAGACAGACAAAGAGAGAAATACAAACAGCGAGAGAGAGAGAGAGAGAGAGAGAGAGAGAGAGAGAGAGAGAGAGAGAGAGAGAGAGAGAGAGAGAGAGAGAGACACACACACATACACACACACACACACACACACACATACACACACACACACACACACACACACACACACACACACACACACACACTCACACACACAAAGTTATTATTGTTGTCAGTCCTGTCGATCTTCTCTTTGTAGAAAGTTCCGCACGGAACAGACGCGCAATAGCCTCGTGGTTAAGAGCCTGACGTCAAGCTGGAACGTTTGAGGTTTGAAATCCGACTGAGCTTAGCAGCTTTACACTGAATTAAACCCTAGAGATCTCAAAAATGTATTAAAATGCTGACATGCTAGTGCCTTATCCCTCTTTGTGCATGTACACACACAGACACAAGACCCAATACGCACGCAACAACTTCGACGTCAGAGTACGGTCGGTAAAGACAACTTAGTTTTGTTGTATATGAGTGTTAACACAAAAAGGACAATATATTTCAATCACTTGCTTCGATAGCAACACAATCACTCAACTAAACATGAAACTGGGTACCTTTTACCTTGCATTTCACTTGGAGCACAAACACACATACACGCATCTTCACACATGCATACGCAGACACGCACAAACACACATACAAGCGCGCGCGCATGCACACACACAAACAAACACACGGACACACACTCAAATAACCAAACACCCCCCCACACACACACACAAACACACACGCACACAAACAAAAAAACAAGCAACAAAAACAAACAAACAAAACATACAACAAGAGCAAAACCAAGACTGAGAAGACAACAATGTCGTGATCTGCCAACACTGAGAGAAACAGACTGACAAGAACACGCAGGTCAATATGGCCGGACCCAAAACGGGTGTTAATTGTGTTTGAGCTGTTCTCGTGCGAGCCGTTGACGTGCGGGATTACGCGTGACTTCCTCTTTGCGTTTCCTGCTCTTTTCGTGCCGTCTCCCGCTCCGGCTTTTCATTTTACCACGAGAGGTAACTCCCAAATAGCTATGGACACACTCTTTCCGTTCCCTGTCCTGCTCCCAGTTTTCAATTACCCAGGAGGAGATAAACGCAAGTGTCAAAGGCAATTATTGTCCTGATGAAGGGATGCGTCCATTTTCTCACTGATAGCCCCTAAAATTACGCCAGCAGAAAAAAAAGATGGCAGGAAAAATAGGTAGAGACGGAAATATTGTTTTTTGTCCTATCCGGGTTCGGAGGGTTGACGAAGGGAATCATGGGAAATGCAGAGGTCGCGCTAAAATCACAGTATTCTCCATTGGACCGACACAGCGTTGACAGCATAGGGGAGACAACTCCGTATTGACACATAATTGTCCACGAAAGGGTCGTTTTCGTGTAATCCGAATCGAATCTGATAAATAATCTGTGTTTAGTTACATGTACATAATTATATGCATACACGAGGTCAAGCCTTGGAAAGAGTCGTGATATGTTTTATATATATCTTACAACACTTTTTGAATAATATATTTTGTTTCAATCTGCTCCTGGCAGAGAAGGATCCAAGTTGGCGGATACAAGTCTGACAATTTGTTTGAATCATTTAGAATAAGTCTGATGCGCTGAAGTTATTTCAGCATATCCATGTTTGGAAATGTGCACATAAAATGTGACCTTAAAACTTTCAAACTTATGCTGTTGTTGTTGCAGATGCTGCTGTTGTTGTTGTTTTTGTTGTTGTTGTTGTTGTATAGTTGTTGTTGATGGTGATGTTGTTGTTGCTGTTGCTGTAGCTGTTGTTGTTTTTGTTCGGTTGTATTGGTTGGTCTCCGACGAAAAGGAAATAAATGGCATTATATAAATCTCTCTCTCTCTCTCTCTCTCTCTCTCTCTCTCTCTCTCTCTCTCTCTCTCTCTCTCTCTCTCTCTCTATCTTCTCCCCCTCTCTCTCCTCCTCTTCCTCCTCCTCCTCCCCCTCCTCTTGATACTCTTTTGTGGACACCCCAGTCGTCCTCTCTAGCCTCTGCCCATCACGCACAGGGTTTAAAATGACGTCGTTATGATTTGCGCCCAGGTCTGCTCTCGGGGCCTAATCACCACCTTCCCAAACAGACAATCGCCACACGGCACGCATCCCTGTTTGGTCCCGGTCTCTAAATGGCACACACGGAGGCTATAAAGCGCGCCAAACTGCACACTTGTAACAACGGGGTAGCTCCAAAGTGGCAGTCTAACGGCCATACCTAACGCGGAGAAGAGGAAACTCACAACGGTCTGTGGTCGATTAAATTGGAGACTTTGAAAATGATGAAAGCCGCGGGGGCAAAAATCGAACGGTGAAGTCCGCCGCCGTAACGGGCACATTATATGTTTCCGCGGGCACAGAAATAACACAGAAAAACCGCGGGAAATAACAGAACAAACTGAGAATTGTCTGAAGTTCGTGGAGAGTTATGTTTCTTGAGCACGGAATGGTTTCGTCTGCCTTGGGCTTGAGTGTGGTTTGCTTTGCGTTGGTTTGAAATGGGCTTGATTTTGGTTTCGATTGGTGGAGATTGTGGGCGTGGATTCTTGCAATAGTCTCTCTCTCTCTCTCTCTCTCTCTCTCTCTCTCTCTCTCTCTCTCTCTCTCTCTCTCTCTCTCTCTCTCTCTCTCTCTCTCTCTCTCTCTCTCTCTCTCTCTCTCTCTTCAAACATATACATCTTCAGAATTGTGTCGACGTTTACCGCGGTTTAACTGTGTTTTGTGGTGTCAAACGTACTCGTGTGTTTAATGAGAACATTAATTGATTCACCAGAACATTTTGTGTTTCATCAGAACATTGAGCTCGCTAAAGTGAGTTTGGCTGTTCTATAAGACACTGTGTTACACTTTCTTAGTTGACCTGGATTGCTGAACAACTGACCTTATTGCCTCCAGTGTGTGAAACCGGTTACGGCCACGCAATCTTAGATTGTTTGAGGCATAATCGTGCCCCCTCCCTTCCCATTATCTAAAGTGAAGACCGGGCGGCTGCGCTTGTGTTTACTGCATTGTCTTCGTATTTTTGCAAAGGCCCTTGTCCTAGGTTTGGGATTCACTGATTGTATCCTCCCTTTAATTTTTCAATTTTTGGTTAAGTTTCTTCCCTTCATTAATGTTGATCTTATATCGGAGTAATTGTTTGTGTGTGCGCGTGTATGTGAGTCATTAGGGCTGCGCAACTGTCTCACTTTCTCTTCTTTTTTTGTTTGTTTGTTCAATCTTCTTCCCATTTTGTGCTTGATTGTTTTGCATATTTTGTTGTTGCTGTTAAATTGTTCTAATATTATCAATCAATCAATCAATCAATCAATGAGGCTTATATCGCGCATATTCCGTGGGTACAGTTCTAGGCGCTCTGCAGTGATGCCGTGTGAGATGAAATTTTATACGGCCAGTAATTGCAGTCATTTCGGCGCATATTTACCTTTTATACACTTTTATACCTAATATTACACTTTTATTTAATGTCAACGGCGGATTCTTCTCTCCGTATCGGGCATTTGAACATTTACCATTTGGTTTAAACAATGTTTTATTAAATCAAACATGGTACAACAATACAACGATAAACAATAGGGACACGAACTCAAGCGAACGCTTATATTACGCGCCCTACGTAGTTACAAATTAACAAAAATATGATGTCGGACAAACATTACTTATAAACTATGGAACTATCTAGGTAAACAGCATAGTTGAAGCAAACCAAAAAGAACAAGAGAAAACTAGCAGGAGACAGAGGGGGAGGGTGGAGGTGGGACGAAAGAATGGTAGGTACATATGAAAGATGAAGGTGGTTAGCGCATACAAAAAGAATATACATAGTACATTGTAAACTGTAATCCAGTGGCAAATAAGCAGTAGTTTGCTGAATATATAATTGAAAAATGTATATAGAATACATGGCATGGATATGCGTACTGAGTCAAATTAACAAAAACGACCAGATTTACAGATAAACGATTGGACACTTTCAAAAATAAGCTTGTTGGTGCGAAGAGAAAGGTTTTCGCTACCATTTAACAATATTTCAACATGTCTGTAATGTACAGGTAGTGCATTTATTGTAGATAGGCGAGCGTCTACGTACAGAGGGCAATGTATCAAGTAATGGTCAGCTGTTTCGTGCAGGTAGCCGCAAGCGCACTGCGGATTTTCCTGTAAGTGGCGTTTGCACAGGTCAGAGTTCAAGTTACTCATGTTTAGGCGCATTCTGCAGTGATGAATCTCTTCCAATCGTTTACCACAGTAGTAATAGGCAGGTACGTTATAATCAGGAATAGTTAGATAGTGTTTGAATTCGCTGATTGAGTTAGTTGTTTTGATGTTGTCTGGCAAGTTGTTCCAAAGGACAGTGGTAGATGGTATAAAAGATCGACGGTATAATTCAGTTTTGCAAGTGGGAACTCTTCTTTCTGATGGTCTTCTTCGGTGATAGGGGTTAACATCAGAAGTTAAAGGTGGCAAAAGTTGTGCTAAGTAATGAGGACATTTGCCAAATACCATCTTGTAATATAAAATTAGTTTGTGTCTGCTCCGTCTTTCTTTTAGGTTACAAAATCCGCTTTCTTTATACAGCTTTTCGTGGCTGGTGCCGCGTACACCACCGATTATAGTCCGAATGGCTTCCAAATGTAATTTTTCCAGTGCAGTTGACCAGTACTCGGTGCAGTTGTCCCATAGGATGTCTGCATAGTCAAAATGTGGAAGAACAAAGGATTTGTACATAGTTTCCAGACTTTTACGATTTAATCTGTATTTGTAATATCTTAAGCAATTAATTAAGAGGGTGACCTTTTTTACGATGCTTCTCACTTGGAAGTCCCATTTACAATTATTCTGCAAAATTACGCCAAGATGTTTATGTTGGTTCACGTTTTCCAAAACAATATTATTGAAAATGATTGGTTCGGTTGGTATATTATCACGTTTTATGTCTAACAATTCCGTTTTTGCTTCGTTAAATTTAACTTTCCACTGTTTTGCCCAGGTACTAATTTTATTTAGGTCTGCGTTCAAAGTCTGCGCTCGTCTAATTGGATCTTCTAAGGACATGGACATGCTCGTGTCATCAGCAAACAACTTTATAACAGATTCAATATCATTCACAATGTCATTAATATATATCAGGAATAACAAGGGGCCAAGAACAGAGCCTTGTGGAACACCTGCCGGGATACATTTTAATGCAGACTTAGCACCCTTAATAACAACAGCCTGATGGCGATTTGTTAAATAATCGTGAAACCATTTTAACAATTGTCCTCTTATTCCTGCTAGTTCCAGTTTATATAATAACCCTTTATGCCAAACTTTTTCAAATGCTTTTGACACATCACAAAAAACAGCTTGAGTGGTAATTCCCATATCGTAATTTACACAAAACTCGTCACAAATCGAAGCCATTTAGTCAACAAAGTGCCTGATGTTTGTGTATTTTTGAACAAACAACCACAGCTCGTACATCTTTTTGGTGTTTGCGAAACACGTCTAGATTCGCGTGTTTCGGACAGCCTGATTGATATTCCAAATTACTCTGTTTTACGACGCGATTGTGCACGAACTGGCCAAACAGGTATTGCTCTGTATGTCCATCGGTCTATTGCTGGCATTGTGAAGCGAAGGGCCGATCTTGAAGATGAAAATGTGGAATGTTTGTGGGTGGAGTTGAAAAATGGTAAATCCTCGCCTTTGTTAATATGTTATATATATCTGAATCCTGCTGAAACAACAAGTTGGAATGATGATTTTGTTTCAATGATGGACAGAGCAAAACGTCGGGATGAGAATGTACTATTGCTCTGTTATGTTAACATTAATTTACAGAGACCCCAAACAACTTGGGGCTCAACCACTGCTCTATTTGGTCTTCACCAGCTAGTTAAAACCCCTACCAGAGAAACCAATAATTCATCTACCCTTATTGATCACCTTTATACTGATGATAAGACCACTGTTTCAAATGTACAAGTAGTACACTCCACTTTCAGTGATCATTATTCTGTTTTTTTCTCGATTGTTCTGAGATTGCCCAAATCACAGCATAAAGGTCATACAATTATCGAGTACAGAAGTTTTAAATACTTTGACGAGTCTGCCTTTTTCTGTGATCTTAATCGAGCGCCATTTCAAAGCGTATTTAATTGCAGTAACGCAGATGATGCTTGCAATCTTTTCCATGAGATTTTGTGTTCCATTATTGATAAACACGCTCCTCTACGTCAGCATAAGGTGAAACATCCCCACCTGCCCCCTTGGTTGACATCGAACATTATTGAGGCTATGGCGTTGCGTGATTTCTTTGAAGAACATAACATGAAAAGCGAGTACAAATTACAAAGGAATGAAGTTTTGAAAACGGTAAGGCAAGCAAAAGCAGATTATTTTAATAAATTGCTTTCTGATAAGAGAGTTACTTCTACAATTTGGCGAGCAATGAATGAACTTCTTGATAAATCTCGAAAGAGATCGACCAATTCTCTGTCACAAATAACTCCAGAAGATTTTAATCAACACTTTATTTCGCTCGCAGAGAAACTGAAAGCCTGTCTCACGCAGAATGAGTCCCTTGATATTGATGTCTCTCTAGAAAAATTAAAAACATTTTGTGGACGAAAATCGACTCAAAAAGAAACGTTTTCTATTCCACCCATTACTGTCCACGAGGTTGGAAAACTGATAGAACAGATGGCGAATAAAAAGTCAATGGGTCCCGATAAGATTCCTGTCCGGTTGCTCAAACTTGCCTTACCATACACAATTGATTCACTGACTTATGTCTACAACCTTGGCATACAACAAAACGTTTTCCCCCTCTATTCTAAAATGTGCCAAGGTAGTGCCACTCCCAAAAAGCAATGATCTTACGGACCCTAACAACTTTCGACAAATTTCCCTCTTACTTGTTTTATCTAAGCCTTTGGAGAAGCATATTCAGAAATATTTACTGGAATATATGAAACGAATGAATTTGTTTCATCCATTTCAGTCTGGATTTCGCTCTAAGCATTCATGCCACACTGCTCTCAGCTCTTTATGTGAAACTTGCTTATCAGCTATTAATGAGTCCGAAGTAACAGGAGCGTTATTCCTGGATTTTAAAAAAAGCCTTTGACCTTGTAGACCACTCCTTATTATTAAAGAAATTACAATGCTACTAAAAAGATGACTCTGCTTGTGCCTTCTTCGAATCATATCTTTCAAAACAGACACAATATGTATTCATCAACTGTAAAACTTCGTCGAATGATTTTGTCAAAAGTGGTGTGCCTCAATGGTCTGTATTAGGACCTATATTGTTCTGTATTTATATAAATGATTTACCTATACATGTGTCAGATGAGAAAGTAAGATGTGAGTTCTTTGTGGATGATTCATCAATCCACACCAGTCAGAAGTCTTTGGTAGCCGTCAACCAATCTCTTCAAACAAGTATAGATGAGATGACAGAATGGTGCACCACTAATGCAATGGTTATTCACCCTGTTAAGACGAAAAGTATGGTGATTACAACTAGACAAAAACACCAATGAAAACCCTTACAGCTTCAACTGTCAATTGATTCAACTCAAGTGCAACAAATTAAAGAGCATACATTATTAGGGGTTACCGTTGATCAAGAATTGAAATGGCAAACTCACTTGAGTAAAATTTGCAAATTAGTATCTAAAAATTTGTACTTATTGTCTAAATTAAGACATTATGCCGATGTGGAAGCACTCAAGTTGTTTTATTACGCCCACATAATGCCCCATATCAACTTTGCTTCAACACTTTGGGATAACTGCAGTGATGTTCATCTCAAACGACTCAATTCTCTTCATCGCCGTGCCTGCCAAACGGTTGTGTGACGTGTCTAGTGTGTTGGCGAAGTGTCTTGTGCTTGTCACTTCTCGCTTTCAGCCCTCACCGCTGGCTAGCACCGTCTGTCCTTTTTAGGACAATGCGAAAAGAGAGCAGAATGCGTCAGTCTCTCCTGCCAGTACAATAACCTCTCCACAACAAGCCCTATGTAGTGCCTCCATCGCGGCGACAGGCGTAAACTGGGTACCGCAAGGCCCCAGGCTAGACTACAAGGACTCGGAGGAGGTTGGCCCCTAGACGTGCGGCATGCGGGCCCACCGGTGTGTGGAAACGCCCAGGTGCCCACGAACCAACCTCCAGCTATGGGTCAAATAGCCGGGCAGGATAGGCTCGTCAACCCTGGCAGGCAGCTATCCTAAGAGAAGACCACTCTGAATTCAAAACGAGGGTAGAGGAGGCTCATCATCCATGGAAGGAAACTCGTCTAGGAGAAGGAAAACTCTGAAATGAAACCCACGCAGTCCCTCGAAGACGGAACGGCACTAGCCTTTTTTAGGCGGGGAGCAGACCGGGTGCCTACGCTACCCTCGACAAATGGTTGTGTCATCAACGAATCTTCATCGCCGTGCTGCAAAACTAATTCTGCAGGATTTGTTTGCTTGTTTGTTTGTTTGCTTAACGCCCAGCCGACCACGAAGAGCCATATCAGGGCGGATAAATTAAAGCTCCTTAATTTCCTTCCCTTGAAAGATCAGTTGACGCTAAACAAGGCTGTCTTTATGTACACAGTAATTAACAATAATGTTCCTGGATTCCTCCGAAAGCGGCGTATGGCTGCCTAAATGGCGGGGTAAAAACGATCATACACGTAAAATTCCACTCGTGAAAAAACATGAGTGTACGTGGGAGTTTCAGCCCATGAACGCAGAAGAAGAAGAAGAAGAAGAAGAAGTTCCTGGATATTTAAAATTACATTTCAGACATGCCACAAAAAAATATGGGTCCCAGAACCTGATTCCCCCCATCCCTCGTCTAGACTTGTATAAGTCAAGTTTAGCCTTCTCAAGAGCGTCTCCATGGATTTCCATACCTACCCCTCCGAAATGCCTCTTCTGTGAAAACGTTTAGGCGCCAGTTTCATTCCCGCTTAATGGGTAAATAGAACACTTTTCATGTCTGATATTTTAGTGCTTTTTACATTTAGTCAAGTTATGTTTGTATTTTGATTTGTTCTGTATGTGTATGTATTGATAATGATATACATGCAAATGATTGGGACAATTCCTCCCCACATTTTTTGTCTCCCTTTTGTTATTAGTTGTTTTGGATGTTTATATGCAAAGAATTATTGCAACTATGCTGCAATTTCCACACTATATTGTTTTCCCCATTTTTGAGTGTGTATACAAAACCATAACCCTTTTCCTTATTACTATTTACATTATGTACGTCTGTAAGAAACAATAACCTTGTCAATTTTACTATGTATAAGGGACAGGTTGTAAGATTTGGCTTTGCCTAAAACCTCTATCCTTTGGTAATAAAGTTCAGTTTCAGTTTCAGTTTCAGTTTCAGTTTCTCTCTCTCTCTCTCTCTCTCTCTCTCTCTCTCTCTCTCTCTCTCTCTCTCTCTCTCTCTCTCTCTCTCTCTCTCTCTCTCTCTCTCTCTCTCTCTTACTTTGTTTACTTTGTTTATTTGTCATGTTGCTTTACTTGTCTATCATCTATTAGACATTTGTATTAGAAGTAAGGACCGGTTGTAAGAAAAGGCGTCGCCTTAAACCTCTATCCTTGAAAAATAAAGTTCCATCATCATCATTTCTCTCTCCCTCTCTCTCTCTCTCTCTCCCTCTTTCTCTCTTCTGTCGTTGTTGTGGGAGGTATTTTCACAACAATCTTCAGGTTCAAGGCGAACGGACGGACTGACTGGAGGTGCCACCTAGTGAGCGACCCAAGTCACGTGCCAATGTGAACGGGAAGTCGTCGCTGCACGCGCCATGCCTGCAGTGAGATGTAACGTATCATCTGATTGGATCAGACACTCATAGGTATGTTAGCTATCGCTTGATTGGATCAGACAATGACTGCTGAAGTTTGGCTTATCGGTCGTTTGATTAAGGCGCCAGAACTCCACGAACTCTGAGACTCACCAGTGTGTGTGTGTTGGGGGGGGGGGGGGGGGCATGGAGGGATCCGTGGAAGTCTCAGTTCAGTGAGAGTGATTGTGGTTATATGATGATGTGAACAGACCAACTTCGTTCTTACCAACATCTTGGGTATCAAGACACAGCAGGAAGGGGGCGAGAGATAGATGGGGAGGGGGGGGGGGGGAGAGATGGGGGGTGGGGGGGAGGGAGCTGGTGCTTCTGGAGAAAAAAAAGGCTTTTAAAAGCGCGGATCGTTCACAAAATGGTATGATACCGCGAGTAAACGATGTGCATGTACATGTATTCGATAAAGGGCCATTCTCCGATGTATAAATAGTTGGGATCACATTCTCAGATCTGCCAAGGCTGTCACGTGGGGTAAGATCATGCCTCCGCTTGGACACATATCAACAATCAACATCCTGATTGTGTTTTGTATGAGTTAATACAAGGGAGGGACACACGTGACCGTAAAACATAATTCATCCAACGATGAGAAATCCATTTTGCAAATAAATAACAAAAGCTGTTGTATTTTAGGTATGTGTCCAAAAGTGACCCATGTAAAAACCTGGCTAGATCTAAGATGGTGAGCGAACGCGTGTCCATCGAGTATTGTTTGTTGTTTATGTTCTCAAAGGAATTACATTCAAAGTCATGTTTTAGGAATTTGGTTTGGCCTTTGTTTTTTATGACCGTACAAGACACTAAAATAAACCAACCAACCAACCAACAAACAAACAAACAATCAAACAAACAAACAAATAAACACACAAACAAACAAACAAAACAAACAAACACACAAAAATATTAGATACATAACAAACAAACAAACGTTGCTTATGTGTATTTAAAAAGATCAGAATTCAAGTTCAATTTTTTTCCCAGATATAAACTCGTATACATATTCCAGTGCTACCTTATTGTACAAGTTAAATGTAGTTTTTAAAACATGGTTTCGTGAGTAATGTGAAAGTGTGACTCTCGTATTCAGTAACTTTGGAATGATCTCAAGGATGTGCTGATGGCCAAGTGATGGACAGATGCATGGGTGATTTGGTTTAAAGTTGAATGATTGATTGACTGAATGACTGACTGACTGACTAACTAATGGATGGATGGATTGAACAGATATGCTTGTAACGTTTTTCTAAAAGCTTCTTCATTGCTCTTTGCCAGCTTTCCTTCGCAGGAATGTTTTGTAAATTTAATTTCAGGAGTTGATTGGTGTAATTTGCTGCTTTGGCAGATTGCTTTGTGTGCTCAGATATTCATTTTGTTTAATAAAGATTGACACCTCTGTAGTTTATAAACAACACAGAGTCAGACAGCTGGCTATACCGGTCATTGAGTGCGGAACTGACTATCCCAAGCAATCACAAAGACATAATTCACCACGTGATTGAGCAGCCCCTACCCTTATCTTCATCCCTAATCTTCCGCCATTCCCACCTCTATTCCTAACCAACCCCATCCCACCCCGCCCTTTTTTCTTCCAAGTCCTTACCATGTCTCCTGCCGTCGTGTGTCTCGTCTTGTGCCCCCTACACTGTCACAGCAACTTAGTCCTCGACTCTGATAGAGATCTCTCTTGCACCCGGTGGTCGCCCTTGCCTCTCCGCTCTCGTTTGTGTGAGGCAAAGAAGGTTGGTGGAAGCTTCATCCTGTCAGCCATATTTGAAGGAGCAGCAGAACAAAAGGAAGAATACACGCAGGGTGACTGGTTCGCCACCTTCGGCTGCTTGTTTGGGCCCCCAGCATTAGGACGATGATATCTGGAGGAAAAATCAGCGGAGGCTTTCTTGAAAGCTGGCAATTTTGTATTTCAAAGACGGGTAATTTAATTTGTGTGTGTGTGGCTGGCTGCGACTGACTGAATCGAGGGTGGCTTTTTGGGGGCCAAGAAGCGTTTCCAGGTTGTCAAGCAAGTGTCAAACGGTAAACTGTCAAACGCGTTGAATATCGTACTTTTGAAGAGTAGTAATTGAGCGAAAAAAATCTAATAAGTCACAATCATCTTGAAGGCGGTTCAGTATGGCATCTCAATGCTCGAGATGCGGATCTGTTTTAACTGGGATGATTGTCTTGCGTGCGTTCTTCGTTGCCAGGCGTTGACATATTGTGGAGGCTTCTCTGACTAGTTTTACTAAACAGCAAACGCACAGAAAGACACAGTCAGACAGGTCATAGACCAAATAGCCTGGACAGCCAACTCGTCACGTGACCCTTCGATGTTACGACGCTCGACTTTCAGGGGCGCGTCGCGTCCGGTTTGAAAGGCCAGCGATTCGAAGACAGTGAAAAGAATGCACGCTCCAGTTATTTGTGACAATGGGAGGTGACAATGAACTGGATTTTCTAAAGCTCCAACTTAACAAAACTCATCGAAAAACATGTTCCATATGCACTTTTGCTGAGTTTATTTTAGCATTTTCAGAACTTACCTCGGCAACTTGGTCCATGTTTACAATCGACACCGGATATCACGTCCCCCTGATTTCTGAAAGGCTTGTAAGCGTAGGTTCCTAAATGCGAGAGGCCGCTACCTCGTAATAGAGAGAAAGAGCGGAGAGAGAGCTAGTTGGCGGTCCAGGATAAATGGTATATGGACAGGTAGACAGGACTGGTATAGACGGACAGTCTGACTGACTAATTGATTGTTACGATCTTTTAGATTCATTTGGCCTATATTGGGACAGGACGGATAGACGGACAGACGGACAGACAGACAGACAGACAAATATATATACAAAAGGAAGACAGCCAGCGAACAGACACACACAAACTCGCACACAACCCACACCCATGTACAAACGCACGCACCACCCCCCTCCACACACACACACACACGCACACACATATACACACACACATACACACACACGCACACACATACACACACGCATGCGGTATCAATATGTGGCAACAGAATTATGTGGTCAGAAACGTTCTTTGTGCGAGTGGCCAAATATGTTGGCGCTGTTCTTTGTTTTTGCTTTTGTTTTGTTTTGTGTTTCCTTTTGTCGACATCCTTGATTGTGTGTATTTGGTATCCCTTGCGACGGTTGGGCTAGCCATTATGTGTGCATGTTTCCAGCTGTCACAGCAAATTCTGTATTATTATTTGACCGGCATGGTGTACGCTTTGCAGGTGGGATCAGTCGTTCTTGAAAACAGGTCCGAGCAACTATCCTACGCAGTGCAGGTGCTCCAGTGAGGGGGAAAAGAAGATAACTCCCTAATGAGGATCTAATAAGCCCCAACAATATTAATGATAACGAGTGGGCAGCGTGCCAGGGCAATCACCTGTCCTTCTCCTCACCCTCCCCCAACCAGGCCCCTCCCCTGCCCCCCTTCAAGCACACGTCCTTAATGACGTCACTGGCAGTCCCACCTAAGATGGCGATCGCGATGTTGTCAGCCCTCCTGCAGTGAAAACAACAGATAGGGAACCAACCGGCGCATTGAGAAGGAACAATTAGAAAATGGGCCTAATTGTCCATTCGGTCTTGAAGAAGCAACAACTAATGAACGCTACCTTGGCACATGCCCCACAAATTTGCAGCGTAAAGAACAGGTAAGGTCCGAGTTCCGGGAGAGAACAACTTGTCAGAAGCGCTGTCACTTCCGCCTGATTACTACGCCTGCGCGCAACCACCTTGCGCGAGGATGTTATCGCCCGTGCTTTTCGTGTTGGACCTTCCCGTTTTCTTCTGTTTCCGCTTCCGTAGGGTGTTGCTGCAAGCACCGCGGTGAACGCTGATTGGCTGAAAGATAGGCCAAGATAGAATAGACGGTCACGCTGCGCAAATAATATGGCAAGAAGTTAGTGTCAGTTTATTAAGTTAGCTCAGTTTTGCTTATCGTGCTGAGTCAAGGTAGGGGAACTACCGGTAGGCACACGCTTGGCAAGACTGCCGCCTGCGGACTGATTTTGGAGTATATCAGCCTGTGCGTTATGGAGATATGGACTGAACACGTCCTTCGGGATCGGCTGACTTTTGAACACAATTGGGTTTTTTTCTTCAGAATTGTGCATGCACATAATGAACAGAGAAACTATTCTCAAAGATACATGTTCCACTGTCATTGCATGGATACTCACTGTGTTGTAATATTCATGCAAAAATGGCCATTACATTGTTTGTACACGCAAATATAATACTATAAACACACAAATAACAGCACACGCGTGCGGGCAAGCACGGCGACAGAAAATATATAACTGAATCCCCGGCTTGACGACCCATGGATGTGACACTGTGAATGACATAATATTAATACATGCACTTTTATTTCATCCATGTGCAGTACACAAGAAATGTTTTCTGGCTTGAGAACTTTTAATAAATCCAAACACAACAAAATACAAAAAGATCGTCGAAACAATGCTGTACGTATCCCTCATTCTTTATTATTATCAATAGTATTGGTTTTTTTACGATATCATCAGATTTGCACGTTTTTGTATGCTCCATCGTCACCATAGGAGATTGTGCATTTTCTTCAGAGAATAAAACATTTCTGTATTCGACGGCTTATTGTCGACGAAAAGAAGAAGGACTGCCAGATGGGCGACGTCGACGATGAGGATGACGACGACGACGATGACGAACAGAAGACAACAACGATTATTATTATGAGGAGGAGGAGGAAGAGGAGAAGGAGGGAGAGGCTGATGATGATGATGATGATGATGATGATGATGATGATGATGATGATGATGATGATGATGATGATGATGATGATGATGATGATGATGATGATGATGATGATGATGATGATGATGATGACACTGAAGATCATACACACGCTATGGTATCTACAAGCACAAAATGGAAGTTAAAAAAAACTCTCACATTATACTTTTTCAGTGCTGTGAATGTGTGTAGGAGGAGGGAGAGGATGAAGATCATACAGACGCTTTGGTATAGATTTGCAAGCACAATATGAACATTACACACATTCTCGACTGTTCATGTGGTGCGAATGATGTCCACGTACATTCAACGTCGCGAAAAACGGTCCAGGGGTTGGTTGACAGCAGCTGTTTTCACAACTTCCGTAATGACGGACGGCACTGGATGTTAATGTTGGGAACAACACTGACAATGCAACAGACATCGCAGGCATCAGTAAATTGCTACAATTATCAACCTTACCCGTGGCTTGTTGGTCCTGTTTTGTTGTACATCAGTCCACGGCCAGTTTCACAGGTAGCGAAAACAAGGCGCCGTTTGGACTCTTGATTTTTCACACTGTCTTTTCGGCGTCCAGTACCGCGCCGCCGAAAAATCGTCTGCCACGTGGTCAATTATAGAAAATGGCGTCAGAATGGGTTCGCGTGTCCCCTTTGGACCGTGCCTTCATTTTCACCTTGAGCTTGTCACGGTTCTGGGATGCTTGGATGTGTTAGTAAGGATTGTCCAAGGTGAAAAGAGCATCGGTTTGTGTAAAAGGACGGCTTGTTGTTTTCTGTAGCGTGACTGCTGTTATTCAACACTTCATGGATAATAATCATGACTCAGCGTATTCAAACAAAATATTTAGTCTATTGACGACGTCATGGCAGACATAACATTAAAATGAAATGTTGACCCGTACGCTTATATATAGCGGATCCCCAAAAAATTAACACGCAGTGGGCCACTCACTAAAAGCACTGGTGACCAGTTCCATGGAACAGGACAGTATGCATAATGTTGTTATCAGCACGATTCTGTGTCATTTTGTTTTGTCGTACAAAGTGGTCCCCTTCCAAAAAAACAAAATGTGTGTTTTATTTTAGTATATGACCTAATCTTCACGCTTTGATAAAAGTGACAAAACCCATACTAAAGGTATGATGTACATACAATCTGCAAGCTCTTTATTGTTTCAGAATGATTATGCAGAGGGCTTATTTGAACATTAACGATGTGTGACTTCCTTATGATTATCCTTTCGCCTAAATTCAGGTATGTTTACTCGTTTATGCAGCAGTAGCAACAACAACACAAATAATAACTACACAGCAACAACAACAACAACAACAACACACTCGCACGCACGCACGCATGCACGCACGGACACACACGCACACGCACACACACACACACCCACACACACACACACACACACACACACACACACACACACTGGAATACAGGCAGCACAACTCCAAGCAGAACGCGACAAACTGTTACACACACTGTTCACAGTAACAATCTCTTTGATACTGCTTCACGTGCAATCCTGTGGTTTGTCACCTCAGACGACCATTAACAGCAAAGGACACAGGCGGTCAAGCTTTGAAGGTACCGCTATATTATATATACCATGCTCGTTCTTCGCCACCGTCTGTCACGCACGAGGACAGGATCTTAGAGGCTAATGACGATCGGAAGCGATGGTGTTGATGATAACAACGACGATAAGGGCGACGATCAGTCTCACCATCAAACGCACCTCGTGGTCGGACACAAAGCAGATCCCCGAGAGCTCAACAGGTACCGATGATTCCCATCACACCTGATCAGTTGGGGCTCCTATACCGACAAAGAGAGCCTCTTCAACACGCTCAAGTCTTTGAGGTGGATTATGGCGGCATTCTAGCACCAAAGGTCATAATTAGGATGAACACAGTTGTGTACGTTATTTTAAAGGATGAATAGAATAAACATGGTAATAGTAGCGGCATCGTGTCGTAGTGAAAGCAAATGAGTCTGTTGGTTTAAACAAGTTTATTCAATAAATTCCATTGGTACTATTACCGCATACATGAAATAAGGAACATGCTTCTACAAGTTAGGCTTATGAGCGTACTCTTAAAAGCAAATGAAATTTGGCGGACGATTTTAATATAACAAATTTGAAATAATGTCAAAATAATAATGGTAAATTATGGTAGACAAACATGTAACAATAAAAGGAAAAAAAAACAAAAGAAAAAAACCCAATGCTAAACTAACAACAGTACTCACACGCGCTCGCACACTCACTCGCACACACACTTCCACATGGTTGAAAATAGAATACTACCAGAACAAGGAAATGTAAACAATACTGCACATGGTCGTTTCGAACATGGATGAGATAAATGCATTCATTATTCAAAACTTTTGCTTAATAAGATAAACCTGAATAACTGGTCAAATATCAATGCATTTTCGCTGTCTGACTTGTCTCTATTGCCATGCAGAAAATCATCAGCGGTTAGCAAATCATAGTTGGGCAGTGTTGACAAGGTGACTTCACGTATTTGAAGAGATAAGGGGCAATGAAAAATATAGTGCTCCGCATTTTCAACAGGATAACCACAAGTGCATGACGGGTCGGGAATTAAATGTCTGTCAAATAGATCACTATTTAGATTGCTGATCCTCAATCTCAGTCTGCAATGGATAATTTCTGATTTTCGATCAGATGTGTATCTATACGAGGGAACAACAGAATCATCAGAACTAATACGTTTGTTAAATAACCCAATAGAATCAAGTTGTTTTACAGTATCTGGAAGCTCATTCCACAGGGAAGTCGAAGACAGAAAAAATGACTTTTTATACAATTCAGTTCGAGAGTGGGGAGTCTGTCTGTCAAGTGGTCTTCGTCTATGGTAAGGGTTCACAGAAGCAACGAGAGGAGGCAGACGTTCTAGTAAGTATGGTGGCACGCGTGCATTAACTAATTTGAAATACAAAATCAATGTGTGTCTTTTTCGCCTCTCCTTCAGTGTTGTAAATCCTGATTCATCGTACAATTTTTGGTGACTCGTGCCACGAACTGCACCTATAATGGTTCTTATGGCATCAAGATGCAAGTTTTCTAATAAAGTAGCTAATCTGTCAGAACAGTTATCCCAAATGACGTCAGAAAAATCAAAATGGGGAATAATAAAAGATTTATACATAAGTTAGAGTGCCTTTCGGCTAAGGCGATACTTATAGGACCGAAAACATGAGAGAAGAACACGTACTTTAGATATAATTGACTGAACATGTGATTCCCATTTGCAGTCGCTCTGAATCAGTACACCAAGATGTTTGTGAACGTGGTTTTTTAATGAGTCTGTTGTTATTTATGTTGTGAAAGATGAAAGGCATAAAGCATGCAGTAAACATAAATATTACTAAGTCACCACAATTAATTAGCACTGTTGATAACCAATATTGCAAATTCCTTGCCAACTGAACCGTTTGGTTCTACATTTTGGCAGCATGATCATATCACCACAATCTTCTCTGCTCCGTATCTTGATAAGATACAAATACAAAATCAAAGTGACTGCCAACGTTCCAAAATTCAGAATAAAAAAAACCAAGAAAGGTAGGTTGTTGGAACGTTTGTTATTGACAAAACAATACATTGACAGATATTTCGACCCAACGGTCTTTTAAGTGAACAGACAAACAATTATTCACACAAAACGTATATTGATTCATTTGCTCGGCTTCCTGGCGAGTGGGCGAAAACTGATTCTATCAAGATAAGTTGTGTGTGAATATCTGTTTGTCTGTTCACTAAAAAGACCGTTGGGTCGAAATATCTGTGAATGTATTGTTTTGTCAATAACAAACGTTCCAACAACCTACCTTTCTTGGGTTTTTTTTGTTGTTGTTGATAAAATACAGTTTATTTAACATTGTCTTTGCAGTGGTCAAGTGTAATAATTAATCGACTTCCCGATGTATTTTTTAAAAGTATCCCTTTTGGTGCTAGTACGCCACAGTACACGTAAACAATCTTTGAGGACGGACACTTGACCACAGACAAGAGACATTTAGCGGGAAAGTGAGGTCTTCGGATCGCGGTACCTGACACTGACCAGATCTCCGATAGCTTGGGGAGTTCAGAGAGAAACCTTTCAAGCACTGGCGCGTTGTGGTGGGGTCTCGACAGCCTCCACAGTCTCTAGCCGTAGTACAGTGGAGCCCCTCTTTTACAGCCTCTACAAAATCTGTGAAATTCAGGTCTGAAAATGAAGGAGGTCTTAACATGGAAGCAAATGTACAGAGGGGATGTGAACAACACATATAATAAAGTCTGGAAAGGCGTTGCGGTGTCTTAATTCGGGAACGGGTGGGGGGGGGGGAGGGGACATGATGGGGGGGGGGGAGAGGAGGTCCACCGTAGCACAGTAGCCGTCGGACAAAGAGAAGAGACAAGTACCGAGCGTATCAGAATCGTCACGCTTCTTCTGGCCCAAACCCGCCTGGTGTGCTTATCCTCCCAGGCTCAGCTCTGAACGTCATCATTAGCGGATGATTTGGTCAGTAATTAAGCCGCACAGGCCCTCCTTCTGGCCGCTCTTCAGTCCAGCTATCATCCAACCCCCATGAGGCCCTCCATGCAACCTTAGCACTGGCCACACACAGAGATATTCTCTACAGATCAGTGGGTCGCCCAAAACCGGAAGACTCAAGGGGGGTTATCGGTGCTGCTTCTATAAATAGGCTTGATCAAAGCGAGGCCAGCGCGTGACGCGTGTAGTGTGCGATCAGTTTCAGGAAGGAGGGGTGAGGGGGGTGGGGGGCTGATGACAGAGCTTGTGCCGTTAAATGCCCCTCCCTCTGATTGATGTCGTGACGTTGGCTGTCTGCGCCCTACGCTATCAGGGGTACACCGCAGTTGTGCAGGGTAGACACACACACCGTCACTGCCCCCACCAACGCCCCACCACTTTCTCACACCCACCACCATCACCACCATTCAATAGCAACAACAACAACACCAACAACAACAACAACAACAACAACAACAACAACAACAACAACAACAACAATTCCCTTTCTTTATTCCCCTTTATAGGTTTACTGACAAAGATGAAGTAGTGAGTTGGGGATGAAAACGGCAAAAGCGGCGACAATAAGAACACAGAGTCAAGCCAGAATGGAGTGCCCTGCTTAACATGTTATTGACACGGTATTTCTCGTGAAACGGTCGGGCTCGCCGTTTTAGATGTTATATGAAGTCTTATATCGCGCGCGTATCTCCAGACTCGGACTCAAGGCGCAGGGATCTATTTATGCCGTGTGAGATGGAATTTTTTTTACACAATACATCACGCATTCACATCGACCAGCAGATCGCAGCCATTTCGGCGCATATCCTACTTTTCACGGCCTATTATTCCAAGTCACACGGGTATTTTGGTGGACATATTTTATCTATGCCTAACCAATTTTGCCAGGAAAGACCCTTTTGTCAATCGTGGGATCTTTAACGTGCACACCCCAATGTAGTGTACACGAAGGGACCTCGGTATTTCGTCTCATCCGAAAGACTAGCACTTGAACCCACCACCTAGGTTAGGAAAGGGGGGGGGGAGAAAATTGCTAACGCCCTGACCCAGGGTCGAACTCGCAACCTCTCGCTTCCGAGCGCAAGTGCGTTACCACTCGGCCGTCCAGGATTTTACACGGGGTAAGACCGTCATCACTCCACTCGGTCACATAGGCTATACACACAGGTCAACAGCCTGGGTGGTCTTTGTGCACAGTGGGAGTTTTGTATGAATTAATGTTGTAAATGCAACCAGTAGCTTTTAAAACAAATAATTCCTTATCAACAGAACATTCTGACTGTGCATAGAAAGCTACCAGACTGTTGATTTTTGGTATGTGTCCAAATGGAGCTAGGGAGGTACATTCCTTGGCAAGATTTGAAACGTCGAGCTGAATTTGTTTGCGAGGGGATGAATGTTCCGTTAACGGTAAGTAAGAAGCATCTGTGTCGTGGGCGAAACTGCCCTTTCTCCAGCGAGAAAGTCCACATGCGGCACCGTCGCAGCACTGAGTTCGATCTTAATACAAGCCGGACAACTTGAAAGCACCCGGACAAACTTCACCGACTGAGTAAAGCCACGCGACTTTATCAACGCAGCCCTTGGCCAAACTCACACCGTGAATAATTATGTTCACACGTCAGAAGCAAAGCCGGGTCTGGCATCCAAATCCACACCGGGTCAACAAAAGACAAAGCCAGTGCCAGCAACGCTAGGCCGGTAACAAAAGCCAAGGCTCCTGCCGGGCACCGTGGTGGATTCGAACCCCTCATCAAATGGCCATCTATCGCTCAAACCGCTGGAGCCCGGGAAGCGGCGAAGAGCTTTGCGCTGGAGAGAAATTCAACAGATGAAACAAACGTTGCAAATCCACCCTGCGGAATTAGGTTGGTCAATGAGAAAGGTTCCCCAAGTCGTTCGTTGAAGACCGACAGGAGAAAGAGTTACTGTTCTTGAAAGGGACAGATTTACTGTTCTTGAAAGAGAAAGAATTGTCGTTCTTCCGTAGCGGAAAGAGAAGAGTGAACAACTTTTTTATTTTGAAATATATGCAACTGTGTAGTAAATGGAGAACATACAAGTATTAACATGAAGGTTGAGTAGTATGTCCGTAAAGTTTCTGAGATGCGGACACTCGTTAACAGGTTTTGTTTCCACAGACAGGCCAGGGACAGCGGACAACTGTGTTACTTATAATAGCTAAATAGTAATTGCGAAAGAAATTAGAGTAATTATAACATGGAATTTATATACAATCACACATTCTATCGGACACTCATCAAAGTTCGTTTGCGAAAAATAAAACACTTACATAAAAGAGTTGTCTTTCTTTTGTAGAGAGAGGAAAGCGGAAAACATTAGTCGATGTTGTTGGGAATATTCCGCTGTGTCTTTAATTAAACGTTTTCCAAACTAACTTTTTTTTCCTTTTTTGGGGGACCTCAGTTGCATGCAGGCTGCTTCAAACCCTTCTTGTTTGCCCCTTTAAAAAAATAATAAAAAGAAAATACAAAAAATGCTTATTATTGGCTGTTTACTTACAACGCAGTTCTCATAGAACAAGGGAGTGCACCACTGTTCACCTATATCCGGAACTGTTCTCGCCCGGCCAGCATTGGCAAATCAGTAGTGTTGCCTTTTTTGCCAGGAACGATATTGTCGTCTGCCGAATCCTTGTGAGACTGCGACGGCTGGCTGGATTAAAAGCTTAAGCGTGGATTAATGACAGGGATAACGCAGAGATCAAGATAAAAGGCGCCGGAGGGATTATACCCCTTTGATTAATACACAAGAGCCAGGCGAAAAGGGAGACAATCGTGGGAGATAACCGGTGAAAGGTGGTGAAAAATGTGTCTGTTTTGCCGGCGCGGGTGTTTGCCAACAAAAGACTAGCTGGTAGTGCTCCACGAAAGCCGTACGAAGGATTTCAGATATTAATCTGACGTATGCCATGCTATACGCGACATGTTTATATGTTTATTGAAGGGTGCTAGACGATTATACATGCTGGCACGTGTGTTACGCGTGATTGTTCTGAAAAGTGACTATTACATGATTGTTCTGAAAGTCTACTATTTATTTCATCGTAATCATGTAAGCCCTCATACGTGATTGTTCTGAAAGCTTACTAATTTACATGATTGTTCTGAAACTCTACTAAAGGTAAACTTGCTTCACCCGTGAAATGTAGTCAGATATGGAACAATATGTATACCCCTGCCCAACGAAGTGTGTTTGAGTTGATCCGTCTTCTGTGTGCGCGACAGCTTCAGATGTGTGTTTGAGTTGATCCGTCTCTCCACTCCCTTTTTTTAGGTGTAGGGGGTGGGGGAGGTTTGTTCATATCAACTGACACTTTATCAAACCATTTGAATAATTCATAAACAAAATTCTGGTGGTTGCTGTGTAATAAAAAAACAAGTGTCACTGAAAACAGAGATGTGCTAATACATTTAGCTTTCATGTGTGTGTATGCTTATGTGTGGTGTGTGTGTGCTTCCGCATGATGTTTAGTTTTCTCCTGGCCTTTCCCTCTGCATTCATGATGTGTTGTTTCCAGGTCATGCGCTTGTCATAGGTAACCCCCAGGTATGTTTGCTGGTCTTCAAATTTCAGGGGTGTGTCCCCCAAGGTCAGTTTGCCAGGTGTCGCTTTGGCAGAGAGTGTGAAGAGAGTGGCAGTGGTCTTCTCCCTGTTGATGGTCACACACCAGTCTTCCGCCCACGCTGCAACCTTTTCTAGGGCAAGTTGCATCCTGTAGGTTGCTGTGGTTGCATACTCTTCCGAGCACCAGAGAACAAGGTCATCAGCATACAGTGCCGCTTGGACCCTCCACACACACAAAAAAAGAAGTATATTGTCTCGCGTGCAAGAACTTTATAGCCCAGACTCCCCACCCATCTCGCAACCCCGGCCATCTCCTCACGTCTCTCATCCCCTCTCCACTTGAATTTTTAGTTCATAAAAAACAAGTAAAAGTTTCATTTGTGAACATTATTTGTTGTGCCTTTCGTCTTTAAAGGGGAACAAATTAGCTTCCATTTTCCCTCTTTGCCATGCCTTTCGATCCATTTTGGTGACCTAGCCACCTAAGCATGGCAAAGAGGGAAAATCAAAAGTTTCTATGTGTCCCTTTAAACCTGTAATTAGAATTTTGAGTTGGGAATACTCAAGAAGAATCATTACATTTTTGAAGATTATAAATAATTTTGTCTTTGGACATTTAATTTGAATTTTGAGTTGAGAACAATAAAGAAGACATGTTCAATGTATGAAACGTATTACTTGTTGAGTTTGTATTCATTGGGCGGGGGTATAAATATCAATTTCACTTAAGATTTAGTATCATTGTATCAAAATATTGTTCCATTTACATACAGACATACACACAGACAGACGGACAAAGTGAATCCAGTATACCCCCCTCCAACTTCGTTGGGCTGGGGTATACATATTGTTCCATATCTGACAACATTTCACGGGTGAAGCAAGTTTACCTTTAGTAGAGTTTCAGAACAATCATGTAAATTAGTAAGCTTTCAGAACAATCACGTATGAGGGCTTACATGTTTACGATGAAATAAATAGTAGACTTTCAGAACAATCATGTAATAGTCACTTTTCAGAACAATCACGCGTAACACACGTGGTGTTGGTCGTAAACCAGACTTGACCTACATCGATGACATACATCATTGGTAATTCGCCCTTGCATCAATAATTGGCTGCACTTTATGTTTGCATATTATTGAGTGTACAATATGCACGATTAGAACTGCATGTTGATTGTCGTAAAAAAGAAAAGACATGCTAAAACTCGTTATAACATAAATTAAAGTACATAAATTCGCAATTGCAAACTATTTCTCTTGCAGCGAAAATTGTTTGATCTATGTATGTTTTTATTGCAACGGGTGAAGACTGTTTGTTAATTAGTAGATGCATGACGTTTGTAGTAAACAAAAGAAAACTTAATCTATATCTATGACACATGCATGATCGGTAATTCGCAAAAAGTGAGGCATGCGTGGTTGAACCCATGTTTGCCTATCAAAGAGCGTAGACTATATTGACGAAAAGAGCTGCATATTATTGTTTTTCGTGAAAGTAACTTAGTCTATTCAGTTGACACAGAGTATATAAATATTAACTCTTAATTCCTAATTGTTAACTATTTCCTTTGCATCGAAGATTGGTTGACTGCGTGTTGGCGTTAAAGATACTAAGCCTATATTTGGATGACACAGAGTAAGTCACAATTGGGTTTTCATTCCCGACTATTTCCCTTGAAGCAAAGATTGGTCGGACGCATATTTGTATAATATTATCAAAGAGTAGAGTATTGATGATTGAAGCTACACATTACCAACAGAAATAGAACCCTACTTATCCCATTATTCAGATGACACAAATTATAATGATGTAATTCTGGATTGTAAATGATGGTCCTTGCGGTGTTGGGGTGCTGGGGGTCGTGATGTTGGTTGGGCAAAGGCAGGATGTCGAAGGAATGTCATTGAATGAACTTTTTTTTCTTCTTCTTGAAAACGCATTGAAGGAAACATTCATTTGTATTGGCACGCACACACTTCGATAAAGTGTTACACGAGATCGGACTCAACCAGGCGCTGCTGGAGGGATTGGAACCCCAGACCTTCCAGTTAGAAGGCAGACTTCACTACCACTGAACCCACGCTTCCGTCACTATTGACGTAAAAGCCACGTTCCATCGTTACTGTCCTATACAAGAAACACATTTCAAATTAATGATAATTTCATGTGAGAAATGTTTACACGTTCCCTCTTCCATCAAAAGCCGCACAGCTTTCGCCGCAGCCGCCTCTCCCAACACCCACAGAGCTACATAATCCAACCGTGACGTCATGCAAACAACGCTCTTCCTGCAATGACGCCAGACCCGCACGTGACGCAACGGTTTTCACGGCATCAAATGGCAGCGTAGCACGTGCAAGGGAGATAAGATCGGCACCAAAGCGCGAGAGCGTAATATGGTAGCGTCACACGGAGACAACCCAACACCAACGAGAAACTGAGCCTCTTGGGGGTAGCGATAACAGGATTATTAATTAATAATGAATCAGAGGCGAGAGTCGAGGTTGATTTTATAAAGCATGCAATTGCATGTTGCAGCGAAGTTATGTTGTTTATGTTTATGTTCTTTTGGTTATTCCATTACTTGGCAAGCGTGTGTTCCGTGCAAACTGTTGGTTGTCGTTGCTGTTTGTATGCTAACATAAAATCATGCACAGGGGCGGAGCAGTTAAGCCAGAGGGGGGGGGGGGGTTACAACCTGGGATCCAGGGGGTAGACCCCTTGTGGGGTACATGGGCAAGGCCCCAAAAGCTGAAGAGTTTTAGCTATTTTATGAACAATTTATGGCTTATCCTTGATTTTAAACATGATCAACTGGTGTCAGCAGCCACTCATTATTTCTTTTAAAGTTATTATCAATTTTTTTTGACAGCCGGGGGGGGGGGGGGGGGGGTTCCGGAACCCCTGTAACCCCCCCCCCCTAATCCGCCCCTGATGTATAACAGACTGCTCGATCCGAGCTCGACATAATTAGCACTGATTAACTTTAAATTCCATGGCCTCAAATACAAACAACAAGACAAGCAACTTTTGAATAAAACTATAATTTTGATCACAGTAACTGTTGCGTGTGCTAAGCCATTAAGTGTCCATTCACACATCAACCAGTGTTATATAAACGTTTAACAGATTAGCTCAATGTAATTTAAATAAAATCCCTGTCTACTTTCTTTGAGCCGCTATTTCACTGAGTTAGCTCCTCACAACGCAGCAGTGCAGGCAAACAGACCGACCTCTGAAATTATCTGAGTCAAAGGGCCAGACTCCAACACAGGACAGGCTTCACAGAGAGCGCGGTACTGCTACCCCTGCTCTGATGAGGAGCTCATTAAAACCGGATCATTGCAAAGTCATTTGTCTCTCGGGAGGTGTGCAGCTTTCAGCTTATCAGTTATTCATAGTGTCTGCATGAGTTCCCCCCCCCCCCAACCCTCCCTCCCCCTCCCCTCCCCTTCCTTCTAACACCTCTAACAATCTGAGAGAATCAGGTGGAATTGGAGGGAGTCTTGACAATGGGTACATACATTTATAGAGGTTATCGAAACAAAATCTGAGGAAACTGGGTATTAAGAGAGAGAGAGTCTGTGGGGTGGGGTCGGCGGCTGGGGTCGGAGGCCTCAGAAGCTGTGATTGTTTATCAGTGTGATTTTCTGGAGGATTTAGCGGGAAGAATGCAAGAGCTTGGCTCACAGGATGATAAGAAGGTGGTGCTGTGTCTTTATAGTGGTCAGTGCTGTCGGGGGTTGAGGTTGGCCAGGTGAGAGGATGCACAGGGTAAGGGGGAGGCGGGGAGGCGGGGGGGGGGGGGGGGGGGGGGCGATGGTAGGGATCTATAGATGGAGCTAATGAACGCGCAAAGGAAGGAGGGGAGCCGAGGCCTGATTAGTAATGTGTAAGTTGCGCTGTGCTTCATCAAAACGCTTGGGAGGGAGGCAAACAGAGAAATAAATAGTATCGATCTACCTACATATTTGTCTATCCGTCCATGTCTGTCAGTGTGCTCACCTGTCTCTGTCTTTTTGACTCTTTGATTGTTTGTCTGTCTGTCTGTCTGTCCGTTCGTCCACCGTCACTATTTGTATGTCTACTTACCTGTCTCATTGTTCTGCTCCCTTCATGTCCGTTTACCAGTCTGTCTATCAGTTATGCACACACACACACGCGCACACACACACACACACACACACACACACACACATACACACACACACACACATATATATACACGCTTACACACACACACACACACACACTGACACACAAACAAACACATACACACACACACACACACACACACACACACACACACATTCGTCATCTAATATATCATCGTATACCACTGAAACAACCCCGTGCAATGGCAGTAAGAATCGAGTTGTGTCCCTTGAACCACTCTCGCCGTAGGGAGTTAGGGTTGCAGACACATGAGACATGCAGAACAGCCGCCGAAATGGCGACAGCTCGCTACTTCTGCGTCCAAACTTTGTCATTAATCGGATGTAGCTTTGATGGATTGATTTATGTATTGATGTCCGGTGGTCGTGCTCTTGTGTACGCCAGGCTGTCTGGTGGGGATTTAGTGGTCAGTTGAATTATTGCTGGTTAAGTCGTAATTCTTGCTAGTGACGATCGTTGGATTGCAGTTGTGAACATGTGATAGATGTAGCGTGGGAAGTTTTCGTTGATTGTTTGAGTAATTCACTGAATTGATTTTTAATTTTTAAATGTCAATTGTGCATTACATAACAACGTAATGAAAAAACACTATAAAGAAATGAAATACAAACTCGTTGATGAGATTCTTATCCTTGTTTTCTGCCAGTTTTTCTCTATTACAGTTTTGATTTCTTTTTTCTTTTTGATAAGAATTGTTTCCCTCGAGATCTAGAGCAATATGTTCGGGCTTGCTGGTCACATTTTGCAAAGAAATTACTACTTGGACACACAGAAAAATGTTGCAAAAATTTGAATAACGCAAGGGAAATCGCATCCCCGCCCCCCTCCCTCCCCCCCCCTTTCACACACACACACACACACACACACACACACACACACACACACACACACACACACACACACACACAACAGAAGTCACCGTCTACAATAGGTGACGTGGCAGGGAGAGGAATGTTAATTCAGTGAATACACACAGTATAAAAATGTGTTTAAAGCATAGGAAGTTGCAACCCCATCCCCCTCCTTAATATACACACACACACACACATACACACACACACATACACACACACACACACACACACACACACACACACACACAGTTGAACTATTTAACAAATACGTCTACCATTATACCTGTATTTAGGATTTTGTATGCCAGTTTTATCACATCTCCATTTTCTTCTTGAAAACCTTTTGATTCATTAGAACCAATGCTGTTCTTAATTACGTCAAAATGTAGTCATTCCCCAACGTCATTGGCACAATCATCTTATTTTCAGTTCAGCACCCGTCCGTAACGCGTATAGCATACCCTGCAGACATGTACCACCTAGGCTTATATATTTTGCTGACATTCTGTTGTTACACATTTTCTGTGTGTCACTCTACTCTTCGACTGACATTTGAATTCCCAGCGGCTTAAGAGTGCGTGTGTGAAAACTAACCCCTCACAGTTGTGGGGTCTTAAGGGACTCAATTCACATGCCTCTCCATGCCACGTCACCTATTGTAGACGGTGACTTCTGGTTTTTTTAGTTTTTTTTTAACAAAAGCAGTTGTAAAAGCTTCAGCTCCGAAGAAAAACAAGACGCCAGGTTGGGAGTTCTGTGGCACTTGATGTCAATCAGCAAGTTTGTGATTTATGTGACACTTGTAAAAACTTCTCCTCCACTACAAAAGTGTATAACTAATGGAAACATCTAAACTATACAAAGGGACTGTGAGTGAGATGTTAAAGTATACAAAACATAATTTAAAAAATCTGTTATCACCAATGTGCTGTCCTTGTATTGGTGAGTACAGATTTTTGTTGTGTTTCCACTTAATTGAAAAATAGAAAGGGAAAGAGGAGCAAAATTCAAACCTCAGTTCCAACAAAAATGTTGTTGTGCTGCTGTAGGAAGCTGATTGCAGTGGATATCAGTACTGTTCTGTAGTTTGTTAGACGTTAAATTGAATGATGGTTTGCCCTGGTTAATTGCATAGTCATCCCTTCAGAATGATCCATCAACGAGTATGCCACAGTGCCTTCAACTACTGTGTGAATGGCAACAAGTCGAGATGCTCCCTTTCTCCTTATACAAAAACGCAAATGTCACAACACTGTCAACAATGCATGATTCTTTAAAAGTATAATAGATTTAACTTTACTCATCAAGCATAAAAAGCCTTTCATGCGGAGCAAGAGTAAGCCTAGAATAGTAGAATAACATGCATAGAAGGTTGTTATTGGTGGCCCTATTTTGTGTTTATTGATTGCCTTGTTTCTTTATGTATTAAAAAAAAGAAGAAGAATTAATTCAATTATAAATCATTTTTATTGATGTATTTATTAACCGTGTCATCCATTTCGTTCTTTATTTCTGTATTTCTTTCATTATTTCGGTATTTCTTTATTCGCTTTTTTTTAGATTTGTTTATTTGTTTATTTAAAAACTAACTGTTGGTCTGTTACTTTGGGTTGATCTGCACCCTGATATATTGTTTGCGAATTAATAATAGGAATTCCTTTTATTCAGAGGCTCTGCGAAACGGGTTTTTTTTTCACGGCGAGGGAAAGAAGAAGCCAAGAACTGCAATTTCGGAATAAAAATGCCAAAACTACGGCTATTTCAGCAACATTTATCAAAGAAAATAATGTCTGCAATTTAAACGTTATCAAGTTCTTTTTCTTACACTGCCTTGGCTTTTAATGCACATATAAGTGTTGACAGCAGCCGAATACACAGCCTGGCGTGTTACACATTTTCACCAAAGGTGTCCATTTTCGCAGCCTAGGTGGAATTTCAGCCAGATTCTGTTTACCCTCCGCTTTTGTTCGAACACAAACACCATCAGTGGCATGAAGAGTCACAACAGTAAAATGGGGGTACAATGCCCCCTCCCCCTTATCTGAGAAAATAATTTTTTGAACAGGATTGAGTTCTGAAATGGAGGTAAATTTACAGGGGTTTATGAACAGAATATGTGTGTGTGTGTGGGGGGGGGGGGAAACAAGGTCTTAAAAGGGACCTAAACTAAAACGTCCCAAACTGGGGTGTCTTAAAAGAGGGGTTCCACTGTACAACCAAAAGGACGGAGAACAAATCTAAGTGTCACTGTCGCGTGTGCTCGCGAAACACACACAATGACGAGTTGGCCATTTCATGCATGATACTGTCGGTTGCCTTTTGAAAAGCGGACTTGACTGCCTGCCCCCTGGTGGTATCGTCGGAAGCAGAGAGCCATGAACTGCAAAAGGGCGTGGTCGAGTAATCACGAGCTGCTTTCAACCCGGCGTTTGCCTTTGACGCCTTTAAAGGAACATAAGCGTTTAATGAAGTGCTAGTCCGCTTAATCGCGGCTCGGTCTAGGCTGGTGTCTGGTGGCCTCAGGGCATCGCGGTGTGGTCATTATGACCAGTCTGTTTGGCCAACTCAGGGTGACTGAGGTGCTGAAAATAACGTGTCTGGGTGTTGACGTCTGTACGCTGAGAGGGAGGAAGAAAGGAAAGCCTGCACGCACATGCGGAAAAAAGACAGACAGACAGACAAATAGACAGAAAGACAGGCGCACATACACACATGCACGCACGCCGGTGAACGATTTTACGCTAACAAGGGTGAGTGAGGTGGTGAAACTAACGTGTCTGGGTGTTGACGTCTACACGCTAGAGAGGGAAGCAAAAGTTAATGAAAGCCTGCACGCACATGGTGACAGACAGACTGACAGAAAGACAGACAGACAGACACACACACACACTAACACACACACACACAGACATACACACACACACTAACACACACACACACACACACACACACAGAGAAATACACGCAGGCACACATTCGCAGACACACACACACACACACACACACACATGCGCGTGCACTCTCTCTTACACACACACACACACACACACACACACACACACTCACATACACACACACACACACACACACACACACACACACACTTACACACACTCACACCCACACACACACACACACACACACGCGCGCGCGAAACACGCATGTTTACAAACACTCACTTCCAATGATCCACCTGTACTGTCTCGTACTAAGGAGAACAAATCCCCCCCCCCCCCCTTACATCCCCATCACTCCCAATCCCAACCCCCACCTCTCCCTAACAAAAACCCTTCTCTCAATCAGCCCCAAAGAAAAACAAGTCGCGTAAGGCGAAAATACAATATTTAGTCAAGTAGCTGTCGAACTCACAGAATGAAACTGAACGCAATGCAACGCAGCAAGACCGTATACTCGTGGTCCACCGCTCACGGCATAGGCAGTGAAATTGACAAGAAGAGCGGGGTAGTGGTTACGCTATGCTGCATAGCACGCTTTTCTGTACCTCTCTTCGTTTTAACTTTCTGAGCGTGTTTTTAATCCAAACATATCATATCTATATGTTTTTGGAATCAGGAACCGACAAGGAATAAGATGAAAGTGTTTTTAAATTGATTTGGAAAATTTAATTTTGATAATAATTTTTATATATTTAATTTTCAGAGCTTGTTTTTAATCCGAATATAACATATTTATATGTTTTTGGAATCAGCAAATGATGGAGAATAAGATAAACGTAAATTTGGATCGTTTTATAAATTTTTATTTTTTTTTACAATTTTCATATTTTTAATGACCAAAGTCATTAATTAATTTTTAAGCCACCAAGCTGAAATGCAATACCGAAGTCCGGGCTTCGTCGAAGATTACTTGACCAAAATTTCAACCAATTTGGTTGAAAAATGAGGGCGTGACAGTGCCGCCTCAACTTTCACGAAAAGCCGGATATGACGTCATCAAAGACATTTATCAAAAAAATGAAAAAAACGTTCGGGGATTTCATACCCAGGAACTCTCATGTCAAATTTCATAAAGATCGGTCCAGTAGTTTAGTCTGAATCGCTCTACACACACACACACACACACACACACGCACAGACAGACAGACAGACACACATACACCACGACCCTCGTTTCGATTCCCCCTCGATGTTAAAATATTTAGTCAAAACTTGACTAAATATAAAAAACATGCTCCCTCAAAACCACCACCCCCCTCCCCCTCCCCCACTCTAAAACCCCAAACCCCAAACCCCCAAACCACCACCACCACCACCGCCCTACCATCAACAACAATCCCTGGAGGCACGAAGAGTGTGACCGGTCAAGAAAGTGTCGAAGCGTTGGGCCAAGGCGACAGACGTCTACGTGCCCGAGGACATTGATATGGTACGCAAGGAGTGATTGGCGCCGGCTAGCTTATCTCGCCCAGTCGCTACATTCCGCCACCATTGGTGGTCCCCTACTGCTTATGCCTCTATCGGAACGGATCATCGTCTAAGATCCGTCTGAGGGGACTGATAGGGATTATGAAGGAACAGTATATAACATGTTTTGGGTCAGTTGTTGATATGTTGAAGCTTGGGCCTCTCCCTGATGACTGTGGTTTACACGGCGTTAAACTGGAAACAAATGATCGGATTATATTCCTTCCCTGTCGTTCATTCATTCCTTCGTTCCTTCTGAATGTCCTTCCTTTTTTCCTTCCTTCATTTTTATTTTGTTAAATATTGATGTGAATAGCGGAACTAGCATTACTTTCAAGTGTTTGACTCCCAAATGTCATTGTCAACTTTGCCCATTACTGCCGTGTACTCATGCGTGTCGCAGGCAAAAACCAGCTGGATTTTTTGTTTTAGAAAACTGAATCCATAATCTTGCTGTCAACAGCCCACAGATGTATTTTTATCATTCAATCGAAGGAATAAAGAAAAATATATCTATTTTTTTACATTTATTTAATATTCATTTTCATTTTCATTTTCATTTCGTTTCCTTTTATTTCATGTATAATGGATTTTGTGCATACATCTTCAAAGCAGTAAATCATACTTCATACACTCCAACCCAACGCATTCAAAATTACTGGGCACCCTCCTTTCCTTCCCACAACCCTTACCTATGCACCTGCCTTGAGGAGCACCGCTCTTCTACTGCCAAATGAGCTGAATTCCTCCAGTTCACTCTTTGAAACAAAATCCAACGAATTTGATCACTGTCATAATGTTTATATCCTTACGCCTCTTCAACCAAGTTATAGATAATGTGAAACTTAATTAACTACTGAGAGTCAAA